>NC_136768.1:2248835-2721335 GCF_947034865.1 Barbatula barbatula | reverse complement strand
CGAGGCAGAAAAATATGAAACAAATGAGTGTTAGTGAATGAAGAACGCATTCAGCAAGACAAGACCAACATTGAACATAAAGAAAAGAAATGATCTGCATTTGAAGTAAGACACTTCAGAGCATTTGTGGCCATCTGTCAATTAACCCAAAACATAGGACTTTTCCATTACTCCAAGGAAAGGCAGTCAATCGATTAATCGCGTAAGAATAAACGTTTGTGTCTGTGTCTGTGTACTGAGCATATTAACTTTGTATTTATTAACACATCCACGCATATATTTAAAAATAAAATTTAACATTTATATATCATTTTAATTATACATGAACATAAATAAATTGAATCTAAATCTAAATATCTAAACATTCTCTCTCTCTCTCTATATATATATATATACATATACACACACACATGCATGTACTGTGTATGTTTTGTGTATAATGCAAAATGATTATGAACAGCACAGCACAGCACACAGACATATATTATTATGTAAACACAAATGTTTATTCAGGATGTGATTAATTGCGATTAATCGTTTGACAGCCCTAAAAATAATTAATATAAAATTAATGTTGGAGGTGCTGAAAGTAGAAGTGAAGGTAATTCAAGGGTTAAAAGTAGACAAAGGGGAAATATTATTTTTATTAGGAAGCACTGGCATGGAAATGTGCCGTCAAGTGTCTAAATCATCAATTCTGTGTTTTTATCTGTGCATGTGGCAACTTTAACCAAAAACATGACGACCAACGCATTGAATATATATTAATGTGGACATCGAAAGATGCAAAGGGAATCTGATCTCCATGAGTTTAACAAATCTTTCAAGAATACAGAAGCAGACAATAGAGAGAGAGAGAGAGAGAGAGAGAGTCAGGACAGGACAGGAGAGGAAAAAAGATTTAAAAGCCTTCACAGGTGAGCTGGGCTGAGGGACAGTCCGTTTGGTCTCTCTGAGAATAAGGTCATGTTTATGCAGAATCTCATATGTGCTCCCTCTGGCTTCAACAGTCAACATCACTCTACAAGCCTCAGAATCAGGTGGTGTGACCACAGAATTGGCCCAGAGGCGGTGCTTTCATGAAAGCGGGTAACAAAAGTGCAGCGTACACCATGGAGAGAAATCAGAGACCCCTTTCCAAATACTCACGACTCTTCACGAGGAAAACAACATACGTGTCAATGTTTAAGCCATGTGACCCGAATCGGGCCAGCTCTCATCCTGAAAACAAACATCTATCACATCTATCAAAGCAGGTAACCGTGACATGGTTTAATTGCGGTTTATGTCATGGAAGCCAAATCCGAGGCTCTGGTCTTCTGCTTCCGCGAGATCACTTTTCAAACCGCGATCAAATTATTGTGAAGAACAAAGGCGTTGCCTTGTATCTTTTGTAGTAAAGCTTTCTCTGTAAATGAGGCCCGACAAAGCGTTCAAATGGGGAAAGTATTTCAAAACAAGCGATATCAAAAGCTCAGAGAGCTCTGTCGACGTATGACACTTATTCACTTCAACAAAAACAATATTAACCGTTTACATAAAATCTCAAACACTTGCATTAAAACCCTGGAATTCTTGCAAGAAAAATTATATTACATTAAACACACATACAAAAAATAAGAGGCTAAACTAATTTAATCTAATTTACATTTAAATGAATCCTTTTTGTGGCCAATTATTCACATAATCTAGGAGGTTTACAACTCCACAGGAGGCCAAAATCCTTCAGACTCAGTTGGTTCAAAGCTTCTAAATAAATTGGCTCCAGGAAACCAATAGCATCTAATCGACAGCTGTTCCTATAACACGTTTCGGTAATCCAAGTGTATTCTGTCGCTGTTTAAAACCCAACTGGAGTTGATTTGACGATTGTCTGAACAAAGTTTCGAACCTGACTTTCGTTGTTTCATTTAGAAATCAGAATTATGCAATGCATTCACATTGTCAAATTCCCCAACATGGAGACACAACAAATCTCTGCACATTCTCTCCTAATCCATCCACGTCCGCTCCAACGTGATCCGTTTCATGACAGCCCAGCTCGCCACGGGGTGCAGCTCCACTGGGACAACATACGCGGGCGGGCGAGACGACGTGAGACCAATGCATTGGACATGATCACCTGCAAGCAAAGCGTCTAATTCCTCCCACCTGGAGCGACGGGGTCAGACATGTGTCAGGCCACTCTGATGTCATGCTTGAAAGAGTCTCTTGTTTCACAATCATTCCAGTCCTTTGGAAAAAATCCAGCTCGGGATTCTGCAATAAACTACAGAGACAAACTCTATGCAGTCCTGACTTCTGCTTCACAACATAAACTTACAGACATGCCGGTATTGAAAGACTGGCGACACTGAGAAGTCGCAGTGAAGGACACGGACTCCAGTGATTAGCATAGCACTCTGGCAGGATCAATAAGCTCATTGACTCGGTCTGTCTCCTGTATCAGGAATGATGGTGGCGAGTTACCTTTTTCTAACTCTACTGCACGTTTCTCTCGCTCCAGTTTTCAAATCAGCTACTATCCGTTTCTGTCTTTGATGGCGCGGGTAAATAAAGCTGTCTGATGTTATACGAACACTACCAGGAAAAACAAAAGCGTGTGTTTTAGTATCATCGGAAACTAAAAGCTAGGCATGAGAGTGAAGTAAAAGGTTTGGAGGAGGGTAGAAGCATTACTTTAAAAACCTTTATAGAAGTTTATAGAAAGATGTGCAAACGGCCTAGACAAGGAGCCACTCAATCTCTAATTTGCTGGCATGGCTTTACAAGCCCCTTCCCAAACCTATCTTAAAAGGAATGTGGAAACTTGGTCCGAATCCAAAAAAAACCTCTTCTTTCTTACGCGGAGACAAAACAATGAAGGGAAGACTTCGAGAGGAACGCCAGAACTGTGAAGTGAACCTTGATGACTTGAATGTTTCCTCATAAAAAAAGTTTAAGTTTAAAATATTCACCATGGCTGAGAAATGGGGGGATTGACCAGCCATCTGATCCCAGGAGCGGTCTGGGTTCTAGGGTTAATGGGGGATAAAGATTAGGAGGAAACGTGCTTTTCGCCTTTCGTCCCCAACTACCTTCTTTCCAATCCCAAATCAGCCACACAATGAGACCTGCGATTGGAGACGGAGCCCGGTTCCTTTGATATCCCCCCGTCCTCTGCGCACCGAGTGTCCGGAGCAAAGCTCCGTGGAGGTTGCTCTCCACTCCAGGGAATGGAAGGGCTCTCGCTGAGCCATTTTAGATGGAAATGACAGGCGCTCTACTAGAACAAGAAATCAATTTTCAAAGGCGAGGACGAGAAGGGCTGTCCATCCGAAGAGCAACTCCATCCCTTGGCTTTAAACTCGGGTGAGATATGCTTAATTGCTGTAGATTTTATAATGTGTGCGTGCCGGCGATGTGAAGTTGGGGGGCAATTATGCAGGGTTTTTACGGTCTGATCAGAAGACTTCTGTTCCAGAACAGATATGCTTTAAGAGTTCATCTTTGAAGATTTAAGTGGATACTCTTCAAATTAAAAACTAACATTCAAATCTCTTTAAGGTGGAGAGAGGCACTGGGCTTTCGCCTAGTCTTGAGAGGCAGTGACTTCTGGGGTTTTCAGCTTCTGGCTGAAGTCCAGCCACCCAAACTCTCTGCAAATGCAAACTTTAATCAGCCCTCCACCTCAAAGGCAAGAGTAATGGGTTGGAATGCCTTCACTGATAGATGCTTCTTTACCGAAAAAGTCGAGCGTGAGGACGTTATGCACACGACTGCTATGACTTAAATTAGGAAAAACTTTCTAAAGGTTTAAAAAAAATGTAAGCATGAACTTGGTCTGAATTTTGATATGCTTGCCCCTAGCTGAGCTTCAGAATTAATTATAACGCACATCTTAAATCAACCAAAAATGTAGTTTGATGTTTAAAGGCTCGTTCACGCCAAAAAACGTAAACTACAAAGATAGCTATAGTGACAACTATTTTACCATCAACAGACAATAACATTGTGCTTAATGTCACATGGTGTCTACACCGGACGGGACCGGCAAGACGTGACACGACATCGGTTCACGACACGACACGTTCATAATGGGTTCGTCGTGTCATGTCGCATACAATGTGGCTAAAATTAAGAAATATAATTGCTTTTAATGTGTTCCATTGTCTTTTGTTGCACTCTGTATTGTTATCATTTTGATGTGGACTGTGCTATTCTCTTAAACATAACAAGTTTTAAAGCTTTAAAGTGTTGGTTATCATCCTTGATGTGAACGGCCTTAAGATTTCTTCTACAAAAAAGCGGTGTGGTATAATTCGGACTCTCAGCAAATCTCTTGATCATCAAATAAAACCATACTTTAGCATTTGCATGAAGCGCCTTGACTAGCCACGTTTTCCTGCCGCATGCGGTTTCTCTCATTCACCCTTCGCAACTGCATCCACCCGTCTGGCAATGTCATATATCGCTAATGACGATATCCACAGCCTCCATCACATAATCAGCGGTTACAGACCGCGGGATTCCTTATGCACGTTTTAGACTTACTTGGTGACAGATTATCATCGGAGCAGAATTCGACCAGAGCGTCCGTGGCGTTGAAACAACTCTCAAAGCGTATACTTGCTTTGCTACATGCGACAATACAATTAACGTAAAACTTCGAAACCTCTCTATCAGAGTTCGGTGATGTGCCGCAGATCTTTAAGAGGTTCCTGGACACTCGCTTATTAGAGTTACTCTCAGGATGTGGTTGATGGAATATATAATGAAAGTGATTTTTTTGTGAGAACATATCAATTATGGTCGAGACAGACGTATCAAACATGCAAATAAGCACTTTGCGGAATGCTTTTACTCACCGATTTCTCCTTGGTTTCAGAGTATCCTTGCTACGCTTTGAGCAATGGCCATACCAGGTCTCATCCTATCCAACACAAAACACAGAGCAGGACACACGTGTAAACATATGTAGATTTTGTTCTTTTAGCTGTGCAATTGTTTGCTTTTGCATTGTATGTAGTGGCTAAACAGCCGGTCTCTAGACAGCGATGTTTGGAGAGATTCAAAGTGATGGATGAGGTTTACCGCTTGTGTCACGTGAAAGCTTTTCATCTCCCCGCTAAAGTAATTACGACAAAGTCTGTCGCACGTTGACAATAAAACGGGTCAATCAAATAACTGGATGTGAGCTTGTTTCACGTCAGCTTGTCGCGGTATGCGTGTTTGTGTATGTGCGATGGTTCTCTTTTCTGCTTCTTTTTCAAAGGGTGCATCTGCCAAAAAGATGAAAGTGTTGACAGAAGTACAAGTGAAGCTGTGTTTTGCGATCTTACCCTGAGGGGAAACTTTCAGTTGATGTCCGTGTTTGTTTGGGAGAGACGGGTCCGAGTATGAAGGAATCTGTCAGAGAGAAACGTAATATTCCATAATCAGAGAGTCGTTTCAAACATGTATTAGTTTTTATTAGTGCTCAGTTTTTAACTCAATGACAAGAATGTGAAATGATTGAACTGAACAAAAAGCCCTTTGGTTCCTCCGTACATGTCTGCATATTGACACACGTACATATAACACTCACATGCGTAAAAAACAAAGAAAGAAATGAGGGAAACTGTTCAAGAAGCCCTCGAAAAAGCTTGCCATTCCTGCCAGGTTAAAACTATCCGAGCATAAATCAAACTTTCCATAGAGGTTCCTGCCATTTCTTGCTGACACTAGCAGATAAGTTGGACTAAATGAGCGTGTGGCACACGCTTCACCTTGCTTCCCAAAAAAACCTGCAAGTTGTAACATATTTCCTTTTTAGGCGTACAGTCATGAAGCTACAGTATGGCACAGACACGTGCAAACCGAGCGGCCTCAAAATTCACTCCCAGAAAGACCCCCGTAGGCAACTAACAGCTTCTGGATCCTGTGGAATGTGCTTCGTGAAGTGTACAAAAAAAGGGGGGGTTCGCTGGGAAGAGTTATTCTGCAAACAAAATCTGCCAAATGCCACCGCATCTCGTGACTGTGTTTGACTCTGGGTTACGAAGTTCTGCGCAGAATAGCACAAACTGTCTATTAGCTCGAGTATTAAGATACACATCTTCCTGCTCGATTACACGTGCTTATTATACAAACATATACAGTTCTCATAATTCAGAAAGAACCGTTTTGAAGCACAAATAGTGTCGCAATATGTTTAAACTTACTAGCTCAGTCAACATTCGAATGAGAGATTTATTCTCAAAATTACAGTTTTGATAATGTTTCATCTGTGGTTTTTTTGTACACACACACACCGTGCGGAGAAAACACATTTTTGTGAAGCTCTACAATATGTTTTTATTTCCTAATGTTGCATTCATTTTAAACCGCCTCGGAGTTTATTTTAATAGCCCGATAGCTTTGGACTGTGAAAACGTACAATTTAATTCAACTTGCAAGGCAATACCAATGTCATTACTCTGCGTGACCTCACCGTAGAGAGTTTACACAATACCAGGCCCATTTCAATTCGGCATACAAAGGGATCTCTAAATACTATCAAATTATACATACACACTGCATTACCCATTCACCGGCTCCCCTAATGCCACTGTCTGATATTTACATGAAGCCGCGCGTTAAGTCGAGATAAACTATTTCGAATCAAGGGTACGGGTGCCTCTCCAGCCCCTCGCAGGGTATGCAGATGAAAGACGACATTATGCTAACAAGTCAGATTACAGTACACAATAATTTTTTACCTTTTCAAGCAAATACCATCCCCGTGTTACGGAGGACGTCAGGCGCAATATTTTCGACTGGGGCCCTTATCTGCGCTGGTCGAGCGATTCAGGGTCCCTGAACAAAGATGAATCTTCAGACTCCTTCCATTCATCAATGGACGTGTAATTACCCCCGGTTCACAGTCTAGACGTTACTGCTTTCAGGGTATTTAACGTCGCCTTTGCAACATGCATGCTGCCCGTGCTCGGCGTTAAATCTGTCGCAGATAAATTAGCGAAGAATGCAATGAAAAAAAGCAGCCACAATGAAAGAACTTTATCCTCCCCACTGCTAAATGAGATTTCTTTGAAATGCAGATCAGTGGCGCTAGATTAGTGAATTTTAGCTGCTGTCAACATCATAACAAAATACAAATGCGATTGTTCGCCCGGGCCTTATCTCCTTGCTTGCATCTGCTTCTACGCTATTTACTCGGCTTGATTTACTATGCAGATCTAAATAAGACGCGCCGACGGCACAATGGCTTCTTAAGCTTCTACATCAAGGTATTTGAGAGCGCAGTCACATGAAAAGCTGGCCCATCAAAGGCTCGCCCCTAATGAACTTCCACATCAGAGGGGGTGGGCGAGGCGCTCAGGAGAGGCGCTAAATCAGGGATGGTGAATGGAGGAAGGATACCTTCGCGCCACGGGAAGATTAACACGTGGCGGGATCTGCCGGTGAAGCACCGAAGGGGGCCGTCCGACCCGAGCACGGGTTACCGGTGGTGTAACTGCAGATTAATAACCGAATTAAAACTGCCGGCGTGTGCCGTAGCAGGCCTCAAGGTAAGACTGATGCGTGTAACTAATAAAACACGGGCTGCCGTGGCAACAGACGTGTACATGTTGACACGTCTCGTAGTTAAACGTTCGTGGGAGGAGAGCAACCGTAGCCGCGTCCTTGCGAAGGTGCCACAATGATGACAGTAATCTTCAAAGCCGAGGCGTTATATTTGGGGAATAACCTCTAATTTCACGCCATATTTGTTGCATCCTGGGTATACAGATGGGATTACAACTCAAATCCCACAATTTACTCCAGCAAGTAGAGGGTGGTGAGAGAGGGAAAATATACAAGGGTATGAAGACAGTGCCGACGCTATAGGGCTCTGGTTAGGGTTCAAATCTACATGCACCAGCGGTTTACAGCTGATGGGGGGGGCATGCGCCTCAGAGGCAGTGCACACACAGGAACAGCACATGTGGCTTGGAGCAGAACTGTGACATCACAACAGATGAAGAGGGGCAATGGGAATACAATCGTGGGGGGGTGACTAACACAAGATGCATGCACGGAGAGCATGTGGCGGCTCAAAACCACGTATACAAAACTATTTTTGCATTTAGAAAGAGCTAGGCTTACCCAAAAGAAAAGAAAAAAATTATACCTGAACATTTTAAAGTCAAATAAAATCACTTTTTCTTTTCGAATGGGCATCCCTATCCAAAGCCTTGCTTGTGCCAAAAACTTACTCTTGGGAATGTCTTTACCAGACTCCCCTACATAAAAAAAATCTAAACACCAAGAGTTAAGTGTAAGATCTCAACGCGCCTCTAATTTAAAGACTCCACGGGAACCCCTTTAAAGTGGAGGTATCTTTCAGAAAAGGTCCTTAAGCAGAGGCAGCATCCAACGGCCTGGCGGTCGTATGACACAAACCGCAGTTGTCTTTTCCCCATCTTACAACCCCCCCACTCATCTCGCCTATGCCAAGTGGGCACGATGCCAGTCGCATTTGCAACCACGAGGGACTGTTGCCTTTTTTTCTTGTTTAATGAAATGACAAAACAACAGATTTACATATGCAGAAACAGGTGTTGTAACAGGTTTGACTCCTCTTGACCTAAAACGTGTTGCGTGGGGGGGAAAAGCAAAAAAACGAGAAGGGAAAAAAGTTTATTGGCAACAGCTGCCTGGAGGTTGTTTTAGGCTCTGATGGGCATTCACATCCACACCATCTGCCCTGCTGGTTGCCAGAAGTGACAATCTAAATTAAAAAGCGCTCATCAGTAATCATGAAAATAAACTATTGCATTGTTGTAGCCATATGCTTGGAGTGGTCCAATGAAAGACAAAAGAGTATAATTAACCCTCTGCATCTAAAGACATCCCAGAGCACCAGAGAAAGCATCGGCCCCTGTGTAATCCACACAAACACA
This sequence comes from Barbatula barbatula, assembly GCF_947034865.1. Lineage (NCBI taxonomy): Eukaryota > Metazoa > Chordata > Actinopteri > Cypriniformes > Nemacheilidae > Barbatula > Barbatula barbatula. Next base: position 2,712,432 of record NC_136768.1, on the reverse strand, counting down.
CACATTCCTTCAGGCCCCTAGACGCATACCATCACTTTATAGAAAGACAATGTGAATCTGTACGAAATGAAGGTTCAACAAAGATGATTTCAAGTTTCAGAACAGAAGAATTGCTATCTTTATATGAGCCATATAAAAAAATTGACGCTTTTTAATTGCTCTGCAGTTTCATCTGTTTGATGAATAATAAAATATCAACAACAAAAGATGAATTGTGCAATTTTACGAAAACAAAAAAAAACTGTGGTAGTACCATCGTGTGAAAGTATTTTGTTGTACTTTAAAAAAAAAGAATACAAAGAAACATCAACCGTGGTCTCACCATGGTACATTTCCAAAAACATGGTATTAAAACAGCAGAAAGTCCGAAGAAAGCTACTGAAAAAGACTTTTTTCAAAGAAAATCTGCCTTTCCTTCCAAACGACACCATATGAAGGTCAAGCACATTAACTCGCGCTCAGTACAACAATTCCTAGAAAACAATTCAGGTCAGGAAGTCAAACTAAAAATAAATCGCTCTGCCCTTGTCAGAGACAAAAGGGGCATTCATTTGCCCTGTTATTATTTACAGGAGGCATGAGGAACAAACCTGAGCCCGCCGTGACCCTGCCACAGCGTTGAAACTTCTTCTACGGGGATACCAGCAGAAGGCGGTACCATATGCCCACGGCCTCGGGCCGGATGCTCTTTCTGCAGCCTAATACGCCTGTCAGGAGACGTTACTGTCACAATTCCTCTGTTTTTTACAACGCGTTTCAAATAAACAGCCTTTTTTCTTGCTAACAGAACTGTCCTCAGAGATTCGAGTTAGAAGAGGACAGCATGCATGAGATGAACTATAATATATATGTTGATTTTGTAATTAAGATGATTTCATTGTTGTTACATGCGTGATCATTGCAACGTCCCATTTTGCTTTTAAGATCCATTAAGTATTTTCTAAACGATTTAAATCAACAGATTTTAAGGAGAAACGGCAAATGCAGTCTTTTATCAAACAAAAATTCTGTTTAAATGTTACATTTTGAAAGAAACATCAAAATCATGCGAGACTGTCAATCACACTGCCGTAATTCCTCTCGTTCTCTGGCTCATTGTTTACAGTACAGACAGGCTGCGGGGAACTTTGGTCTGAGCAGCGTTGACCTTGCCGTTTACAACAAATGACACCCCGGCATTACTCTACTAGCTGGACAGCGTAAAGACACTCTCTTTAAACAACGCTGCAGTTTCAAGAATCTGTACATAGGCCAAAAGACATTAATACAATATAATGAATGAAAAAACATCCAATATAACATTACTGATGAACTCAAAATGAATAAATAATCCCAAGAGCATTAGTTTGTGACAGATTGATACATTGCACAACATTAAGCAGATTACAAAAAAATGATTAATTCTTATATGCTATCAATTTCAATATCTAACGACGACCATGACAACAATGTTCTAATAATAATTCAAATTTGTGTAATTCAAAATAAATGCGAAACATTATTAAATCGAATAATTATACTGAATATTTATTTAAAATAGCGCTATTATATCCGTCACTGGAGATATGGTAATCTGCATCAGCCATTAAAACTAATCTACAACGGTTGACCATCAACGTTGTGAGATGAGATGCTCTTGGGTCGTTATCACACATCGGTCATGTGATACAATTTCTGGGCCATCACATTCACAAGCTCAGCGTTGAGAACTCTGATCTGTTTAAAGCAAAACGTAAAAGCCACAGTTTCCAGAAAGACACCAAATCCTAAAAATGAAGTAAACCAGAAAGCACGGCTCCCTCGAAAAACATTTCGGATAATACATTAAACACGGTGTGGCTTGAGTGAGGATTCATTTAGAATCCACGTCCACAACGTTACCCAAAACAAAACATCTAAAGAAAGCATTTCTTAGCAAAAAATCAACAACCACTGTCAGTAAGTACAGCAGGAAAAATGCGGTGCACTTAGTTACAGAAGCTCACTAAACATCATTAGGGTGATTTGGATAATTACGCTGCACAAGACCTCTTAAGCATGTAATACAGTCTTTTATCTAAAGAAGTCAATCTCTCTGAGGCTGACAGCCAGAAGCGTATGATCCCGGTAAACAAATACTTTCACGCGGCACCAAAGTGCCATTAAAGGCCAGAACTGTCAACACTAATTCCACTCCTGCGAGAGGAGGGGAAGAGAGGATGAAAAAAAAGACTTGATTACCTCTGGTTGGCTTAATGTGCATATGAGGGTTGTCATGGAAACGTTTCTGTGAAGTTAACATGGATAAAAACAGTAGGCTATTCGGCTTAATTGCCATTAGACTTTTATGGCCTTGTTTAGAGATGTATAGACTAGGAAAAAGCCAGGTAATACATCGCTTAGCGTTGTGGCATGAATAGCACAACCCTTTTCTGCTTCTGTACTTTTGTAATTCCCGAAACTCTGGCACATGGAACACGGTTTAGGGGGGCACATACGGAGTTGTCATACCGACAACGTAAAAAAAGGGAGTATGAATTAAACAATGATTTTAAACAATGCAATGGAGAGAAGTGAAAAAACGCTCCCACCCACACATATCACAATGACGTACATTAAGAGACCAAAAATGACTGCCGGTGCGGCTCGCCTTCCCAACGCTGGAAACAAAATCAATGTGGATAAACGCATACTCTATAACTAGTCAAGTTGCCGTGGCAGCTTAATTTGGACGGATGATTTTTATTTTACTCAATGCACACACATTAATCCTTAAAGGACATGCTTTTTTCTTATTAAAGCACAGCGGTATGGACACACACACACCAGCCAATGATTAATGCTGCAATCACGGCAATGCCTGCAAAAACACAAGGATAATTCAAGTTCGGGCCCCCCTTCCTCGCCACAGGTCAACTGTCATGCCCCCCTTACACACGTATCGCACGTGAAACATCACACTCCAAACTCTGCTCATTGAAACAGTGCTAATTAAAATCACCTGGGAAGAACTGCGTGGGTCTAATGAAGGGCCGGGCTTCACATTACAAAGCACGTTTGGAGCTTTAGAGCCGAGTGTGTGTGTGTGTGTGTGTACAGATTTTTACTACAGCTATTCAGCCTCTTTGAAGCGACAGAGCATCTAGCGATGCACACCTGCACTTCACCTGCTGGAATAAAGCAAACGTTCTTCTGCAACCAACACGGGACGAAAATACACCACCTAATCGCAGCTGTAATAATACACTACAATACACATTAAAAATATGAAACTACCCTATTGATTTAGTCCCCAAATCCATTTAACCCACTGATCCGGCGCATTAAATGTGACTGTATCTTGCAGGTGTGCTGTCCATTAACACTCTCATACAAAAGGCTTTGGTATGACTTAACCACAGACTTAGTGTGCAACGTGAAAATGAAGTATTCACTGTGGAAACAAAGTACACATCAATGGTAAGATTATAATCTCATTATTATTATTATTATTATTATTATTACTATTATTATTCATAGGACAACAAAATATGAATAAGAAAAATTATGATGTATCATGATAAATGTATCAATTTACAAACATAACGTTAACCATTTATATAGATATAAATAATGATATACAAGTATTAATATACATAATTATGTACATGAATAAAAAAACATTGTGCATAAAACTATAAAACAGTAATATAGCATATAAATGCAAATACGTCTCACGTTTGAAATTATTAGTATTGCAGTATATGGAATAATATTACACTTATGTAAAAATATGACATAATTTGCATTTTAAATATGCGTCTTATTTCTCTTTGTCAATCATTTTATGTAAAACACTTTGAATTGCCCTCGTGCCATATAAAAAAAACGTACACTTCTGCAAAATCTAATGTACTAATACTCGATATTTAATAAAATAAGTCATTTAAAAAATATGTAGATCCATAACACGCTTTAATATATATATATTTAGGACTATTATAACACTTGCACGAGTTTAAGAAACAATAAAACGCGAAGTAAAACTGTTGTCAAGAGTTCTTTTAAACACGCTTCAGTACTTGTTCATCTTCGATATACATTAGCGCATATTTCTTTCACATCACTGTTTGAAAGCACGATGTTTTTGTTTGCCACAAATGTCATTTCATACCAAACAACAATAATCAACACGGAACCCAAATAAACACCATCAACAGATTAAAAATACAATAACAGGTGAAGCACAAAATACGTGACGATGTTTAGAAAATCACCGCACTGACAAAGTCCCAAACAAAACGCTTCACGACATCTTAACTCACAACTCCAAGACGAAACATCTGCGCAGAAGACGCGTAAACATGTGCAAACTCACCAAAACAAACACGTTTATCTCCGGCGATACAAAGTAACGTTAGAGAGGAGCGCGCACACGTGTTCGCTCGCGTACGAGTAAAACACGCGCGTAAAGCAAAAAGGAACAACAAGTTTAGGAGTAAAGTAAATAAACGTTGCGGATAGTCCTCTGCTCGCGTCGGTGCCGTCTTCGGGTCAGCCTGCTGCTGTTGTTATGAACGCAACAGTAAAGAAACGCGAGGGGACGCGCGCTCCTGTTTGAATGCGCTCGCGTGACGCGCGACGCGGGGCTGCTTGTTTTTTGCATCGAGATTCAACACATCGAGATGTATCGGGAAGAGTTTGGGGGGGACTAGCTTATCACAACGCGGGCGGAGGTGGATGTTGTTGTTTTTCGGCACGCTGCGACCCTCGCGTGACGTCACGTCCACCTGCCAGCCGTCAGAAGTTTTGCGCGTCGGCGTTGTTTTAGTCGAGACTCTCGCTTTGGGTAAATACGGAGAAGTGTTTAAAACAAACGAGCATCAGTGGTGCATTTCATTTTTCTTTTGTTTTGTTTTGTGTATTTGTATTGTAATTTCATTTGTATTTATGTATTGCTGAAATGTGTGGCAGGCTATATAATATATAAGGTAGCTTTTGAAATGTTTTTATTATACAGTACATTTACAAATGCAATGCACACACACCCGACACATTCAGATGCACTTTCATTCGAGAAATTTTATTTGATCAGAGATGATAGCAAATGAAGGAGATATTGTGAACGTTTTTTATCTTTGTTTGCTTAAATGTAATGAACCTTTAAGTGTTTGAAGGGCTAAACTTTTTTAAAGAATAATACGCGTGTGATGCGCACTTGCTGTTCTGTAACTGTTTATCATTGTCACATGATGAATTTCACATGATGAACCATAAAAAAATTAATGTTGTGCATTTTGTTTTTTTCATGCGTTATAACTAGCCTACTTATTTTCTCATCAAATATTGATAATAATACTCTCTATTTGAACGAATTATGTTTACTGTGCGTACCCGATTTAACTGTATTTGTGTGTGTGTTGAAAACATTGTTTTAAATGTGAAATCGTTTTTTTAAACAATCCACAAAACAATTGTTATTATTATTATTATTTGCATGACATCGGAAATGTTTAGCAAGCGAATATTTAAACAAGGGCGATGTTCAGGATTTCCACTTGGTTTTGTGAGTAGAATTTTAACACTTATAAAATCTGATAATAAATATCTGTCAGATATCTGATGAGGTGTTAATGATTTTTATTCATTGATAAGAAAGAATAATAAATGTCTCCCTCAGCATGAATGCCAGAGCAGCAGTTTAATCAAGAAAGCATCTTGCATTGCAAAACTAACAAACAAACGACACGTGTATTTTGTATGTATTTTATTCAATTGTATATATACATTTGATTAGATTTGTTTTGAGGAAACGCTGGGAACTAACGTTTGGCTAAAACATAAGGGTCTGCTGCCACCTAGTGAAATGTTTGCAACCCGCATGTCGTTCACCATAAACCGAGTGTTCACAAAACTGTGATGATGTAGTACAACCTAGTGCTGAATTAGAGAAATGCACTTTTTTTAAAACTGCAAACAATAGTTTTTATAATTATTCTGGCTCAGTTTAAGGTCACTTACGTAATTTTATGTCAAAATTAAGCTAAATTAAAATTAATAAATCAATCCTAAAATAAAAATCCATGAAATACTGTAACTATCTCTTGTTAAAATCTACTTTCATTATAGAGCTGATTTATGTGTCATGGTGTGGTTTCACGGTCATGTTTCTGAGGTTGATGAAGGTCTGATGGAGTTCTCTGTTAACTTTCATTTAAGTATAAACTTCGTCTGAGATGTTTCAAAACAGAAAGAAATGAGAGAAATGATCAAATAAATGAAATTGTGTCGGTGTAAAATGAATCTAGAGGTCAAATAATGTGGATTTGAAATCTTCATATGTCAGAGACTTTGGAAAAGTTTCCATTTGCTCTCTGTTTAATCTCTTTGATGTTTAGACTAATTTGTGATTTCCTTTTCTTATGGGTTCTTACCCAACGACCAACAAAATATGATGACATGCTAATGTTTTAAAGGACGTAATTCACAATATAATCCTAATTTAGGACCTTGTTAAAGTTAACCACATGAGAAAACAAGTATTTGTGCAATCGGCACAACCTTTCAGGATAGTGACAACTTGTCCACGCGACGACAACATTCTTCTAGGCTACATAATTTATGAGTTCGTTCAATAACGCTTCAGGTTTAAAAGAGTTCACATCAGCGTTCCCCACGTCGACCACGCAAGCCTGGTTTGGAAGCTCTTGGCTCTATTTTTAAGCCTGGCAACAGCACAATGTTTAGCTGCAACCTGATGCTGTGCGTCTAGTCACACTGCATTCGACTTGGTCCACGCAGGCAGAAGGGCTAGAGTCCTCCGTGGTGTCCAACCTGGAGTCCTCCACCCGCGGAGACTGGATGAGACAACAAGAAAAAGACACGATGGCGGACCAGACTCTGGAAAGAAGTTTTGAGGATGAATCCGACGAGGTGGAATCTGAGCCTCCTCCCGCAGCCGTCCGGAGAAAGGTGTCATTCGCTGACGCCTTCGGTCTGGACCTGGTCTCTGTGAAGGAGTTCGACAACCGAGATTCATCAGCGTCGAATGATTCGGTGGCATTACTGGGAGCAGAAGCAGAACGCAAAGTGGTTAAAGAATTCTACCTGTCTTGTCTCTTCGCTCCTCCTACTTCTGACCACGAGCTGGAGATGAGACTTCAGGACCAGACGTTGGAGCTGGAGAGCATCGAGCTTCTCCCTGGATCCACCACTCTCCGGGGAATCATCCGCGTTCTCAACCTCTGCTTTCACAAGGCCGTCTATGTGCACACCACGCTGGACGGTTGGAAGAGCCACTTCGACCTGATGGCAGAGTACGTGCCCGGGTCCAGTGACAGAGAGACGGACCGATTCTCCTTCCTGCTCATGTTGACGCCTCCTTTGGAGGCCGAAGGGACACGGGTGGAGTTCTGCCTGCGGTACGAGAGCGCCGTAGGAACCTTCTGGGGCAACAACAGAGGGATGAACTATGTTCTCTTCTGCCACCAGAGACGGAGGGCTGATGCGAAAGAGAAAGGGAGAGAGGAGGAGAGAGACAAAGACAAATTGTTAGATGAGAATAACCAAAGAGGAATCAGGAGCTGCCTTAAGACAATCAGGTCGGAAATGTTGCAAAATGCAAATATTATACAACCTGATGCAGTCAGAACAAATAGTTTTAAGTACATGTTTGAGGTCTTACAAACCCTCAATACTTACTAAACTGTGTCAGGTAATTTAATCTGAAATTGATTGTGCCACGGACATGAATCATGAATGAAACATTGTGCACCATGTTGGAAAGAAACATGCTTTTGCTTTCTGAGCAACAGGGCCTTCAATATTTGGCTGGCAAATGGTATAAAAAAACTATAACAGACTTGCATTCAAAGAGATAGAATGAGGTTGTCATATTCTGGGAGCACATATAGATGGTTCCAGAATATCGTGAGTGTGAGACATGGGGTTGGACATTTAAGACTCGAGACGGAAAGTCATTCCTTACCAAGCGACCACAATATTTAGGTTTATTCAATAAGCAGATGCTTTTATGCAAAGTGACTTACAACTAAGAGAGCATCGACATTTTGTCAATGAGCCAACCTTAAGTGCAGTTACCAACCTATGTTTACATGTAGAGTTGAAAACTTTAGAGACAACTTAGCAACGTTCCAGCAATTCCATAGCAACCGTATATGAGATCATGTCTGTGACTTTAACATGGACTTTGAAAAGTCTAGTTTAGCTTTTTTCAAACTGTAAAAAATCCAGTAAAAGAAATGGCAAATACTGTACAGTTATTTTAGTTTTTTTTCTTGCAGTCATTCTCTATAAGTTTACGGGTCATTTTTGAAAAGTGTTTAAAAAATATGTGAACTATCTATTTTACCGTGCGGACCGCACAGCATGAATTACAGTTCGGGTACTGTTAGTTAAAGTAAACAAGCCAAACATCCCAGCTTGAATGTTGACAGCATGTTTGTGCAGACATATGTGTGTGATTAAATGTCCTAAAGTAAAGTAAATGTCCTGCTTTATTTACAGTAAAAAGATCTGTATGGAAGAGTCGCCCGCAGAGATCTCAGGTGAGTCTCGTCGTTGGACATCTGGTATCGAGGAAATGTGATTCTGATAGGTTTGTTTCTTTTCCAGATCAAGTCACACAGTGGGTTGGGAGTAATAAGGAGGGCATGGCTGACAAAGATGCGAAAATGACTTCTCCCAAATCGCTTCAGGACTGTTGCAGACCTCTGGTATGATTAACAAGCTCTCGGTCATTCACACACACAACACACGAGTGGATTTACCCAAAAAAGAAACTCTTCCATCATTTAGTATCTCCTAAATTCTCTGAAACCTTTGTCTTTATATTGCAAGTTTAATAGAGCAGTCTGTATAGAATTGAAACATTTCAGAAGATTTATTATCAGTCCTAATCTGCTAGTCAAAAATTACTCTAATTTATAACTTTATTTCACAACATTGTTTTATAATTTTCTCAGTATCATGGTAAAGTGAATAATAATAATATAATAATGATGATACTGGTAATTTTACTTGTAAAATAATACCATTATTATTATTTTTATCATTATTGTTATTAATAATACAAATAATTATCATTAATAATAATCATTGTTATTATTAATTGACATGTCATAAGGGGAATTACATGATGACATAATAAAGATTTTGGGTTGATCTTTGACTTTAACAGCCCAGAATTCCATGAACAATTGATGACTTTAATGTAAAGTGATAAACATGTAAAGAATCTGATGTGTCGCTCTTGTGACGCACATGCTGACAATTCTGAACTCTTGTGATCCATGTTAAGTTCAAACAGCTGTTAATGTCACAAGCCGTACAGTACAGCCTGGCTCATGCCACACGTCGCCTACAATCGATCACATTTATAGATATGAACTTTCTCACTGAGTTTGGTGATAAAATAAATATCAATGGGTTTAAGCTGTGATCTCATGACCAGCTAAGATTCTTCTGTATGCCTCGTCTCTTTGATTGACAGATGGATCGGCGGAGGAAACGTCGAGCTGCCCGATTGGCCTGCGCGCAGGACTATTTCTCTCAGAAAGAAATGGAACTGCAGATGGTAGAAATTGGTAAAAGTACAACAGATTGGTCCATGTCCAACCCAAAGTTGAGTATACAGAATAAAGACAACCAACAAGGACACGGTGTGGACACGCCCCCTAGAATATTGCACGTGGATCATTTGGATTCTATGGACCGGGGTGGTAACGCAAGATCATCCACCTGTGCCAAACCACATGATGTGTGCAATGGAATAAGCGTGGCGAATGATACGGATGAAGATCAAACCAAATCGGCTTGTGAGGCCTGGGAGGATTTTCTGAGCGGCACTGATACAACAAACGCTCAAGACGACACGCAGGACCAAGAGCGTATTTCTACCGTTGGCCAATCGGAATCAGACAGCGCCGTAACACCATCGGTGGGAGAAGAGCTTTCAAACGCACACAAGGGGGTTGAAGAAGAGACGTCTCAATCCGGTTGTAAAGGATCGGTTGATTCAAGCACCATACTTCACCCTACAGAGACACCAAAGTACTCCGTCACCGGCCCCTCTGAAGGGCAAGTTCCAGAACACCAGCTTTGGGAAGAGCCAAGGGTCACGCTTACAACACATTCAGATCATGGATGGGAGCCAGAGGCGGCGGAGATAGAGTCGGGGGCGTCTGGCAACAGCAAAGAAATCTTCTCAGGCCCAGGGGAGGAGGCTGAAAACGCACCTGACACCACGACTCAGAATTCCAAAGGCGGAGATGGAATCTCACCTGAAGAATTCACAGGCCGCTCCGACACCTCAAAGGTTAAAGAAAACACACACGGAGCGGTCAGCGACACCCTGACATTTACAGGGATCAGAGACGAGCCGCTCGCTGATAGACAGACCGAGGGATCTTCAGAAAAGGAGGATCTAAATAAAGCCAGCGGGCTCGAGAAGAAAGACAGCGGGGAGACGAAAATGATTAGAAAAGAACGAGACGAAAGAATAGATCAGAGTGTGAGATCACGGTGTGAGACTTTCTTACTCAATGAGAGCGATTTATGCAAATCAAGCCCAAAAGACAATACAGAACAGAAAGAGGAAGAGAGATGTTTTGAGCCCGTCGGTGACCATCAGGGCTTGGACGCTGAAGATGAACACCCCACATTACCCAGAATTCATCTGTCTTTGATGGGCGGCAACAGCAGGAAATTGTCATGGTGGGGGGACATCTGGTCTTTGGGTCATGTGACCAGAGCTCTTGTGTATTCTGTCGTTCTGTTGATGATCTTTGTAACCACTTATCTGTGCGATTTACCGACTTGTTTGGCCTTCTATCTGTTTTCGCTGTGCTGGTGGTACAGTCAGGGTGCGAAACAACGTCTGGATGGGGCTATCGATGTGGACTGATGCAGTCTTGTCAAATGAAGGGCCCAACATCGCTTTGAAAATCAGATTTTAAAGGCATTTATCACTCTGTTGCTTTTCAGGTGTGCACAAATAAAACTAGCTTAAAGTACATTCAAAGTTGAATCATAACTCGTATTAAACTCAACGTTTTGTTGTGTTTTTAGCCTTGTGTAATCGCTGGTAATAAATGAGAAATGTTAAGTTTGTGCTATTAAAGAAATGACAAAAAAAGGAAAATACTTGTGGTTGATATAAAGGGACGATTCACCCGAAAAAAAAACATTACCCCTCGACCTCATGTCAAACCTAATTGACTCTCTTTCCTCTTCAGAACATGAAAGGAGATATTTTGAAGAACATCGGTATTGTGACCCCCATTGACTTCTACTGTATGGACACAAATCCACTATTTCTCAAAGTATCTTCTTTTGTGTCATATACAGTTACACGAGAGTGAATAAATGATGACAGAATTATCCCTTGTCTGTGTGTGCTGTAACAGGAATGTATGACGCAGAGAGCATGTCTCTTTGGGGACGTCTGTGATGGACGTGACATTTCCTGCAAATCCCGTCATATGCACGTTCCTGAATAGAGAGTCGAAACTGGTCCGATCTATGAATGCAAGTCTGATACAGTTTTTAAAAACAAACACATGACACAGATGATACAGTAGGACATTTGCACCTTCTCCGGACTATGAAAGCACATACCTGTTCATTCAGGTGAGTATCGGCCTGTGTTAGTTTTGCATTCTTTAAGGCTTGGACCGATACACAGTCTGATCTGTGTGTACGTGCGTTATTGTGTGTGTGTTTGAAATAGAGCCGTTCTTCTTGTGTCACCGCAGTCATATGATCCGCTCTCCCGTGACTGTGACCTTTTAGTGCCTGGCTGCTCACCTCGCTGAAGCTGAAAGAGTCTTCATGAACTTCTGCCATGAGCAAAGCAGACACGTACAAAAACCGCTATCTTAAAATTACGAGACAAACAAAATATATTGAGATGTGACATTCAGACATGGAAATACTGTAAAAGACTTCCACCAACCGAACACAGAAACAAATAGTGAATAAATCACCCAAAGCAAATAACCTTGAAGACATCTAACCAAGCATTTTAGTACATAAAATGAGCCACACCGGCTTTTATTCAATTTGTGCAAGCCGGTAGCATTCTCTTCATAAACATATTTATTACGTGTATTATGCAGCTCGCCGGAGTGCTCGCTTTTGATTGGTTAATTCACTATCCAGACATAATAATCACACGCGAGATTTAAGTTCACCATTGTAAATGTTTCCCATGATAAATAAAGTTAATCTTCTGTCCAATTATTCATGTGTGGTAAGTGGCCGTAATAAGAGGGCGAATGTACAGTAAACCATTCATTAAAAAAACAACATTAAAGGTGACACAGGTCCAGTGATGTCTGTAGGAGTTTATTAAGCGCTAACAACCGTCCGACTGTACCTTATTCCTAACACGTCCATATGGTTTGTTTTTATTTGACTCCGGGGACACGTGATATTCTCATCCCTGTTTAGAGATGAAAGATGGGCTTTGGTATAATACGCCTGTACTGTCGTGAATAGGGTCTGAGGCGACAATACTACGGAATAGTGAAGAACGTTTCAATACAAATTGAGTTTTACGTATTTGTGACGTGCTGGGGGGAGTCAACCTAAAAACTGTTTACACTAATACACATGATGTTTTAAAAGATTATGCATTATGCAGATAATATATACAAGAGTGTTTCTATAAAAAAGCCCATAGGCTTCCACTCTACACTTTTCAATTCAGTTTTTCACAATGTAAACTGTTGTATAGACGCTTCACAGAAAATATTTTAACCCAGACAAAAAATAAATGATAAATAACGATAAATACGTTTTGGCTCAGGAGAAATCAAAAAAATTGTTAAAATTGTTAGTGTCCATTAAAGGGATACTTCGCCGAAAAATGAAAATTCTGTCATCATTCACTCACCAATCAATGTCTTTGTTTTGGATTGGATTCAATTGTTCGTCAGAACAAAGACATTTATTCAGATTGAAACAACTCGAAGGTGAGTGAACGATGGCAGAATATTTATTTTTGGGCGAAGTATCCCTTTAAGAGTATCAAGCTGTAAAATGAACGTGGCTTGAAGAGGTCAAAATTGATGAGATGTTTGAGTTCTTATTCAAATCTTCAATAATATTGACTTTGATTTCAGACTTTGCAAATCTGGGCTCAGCGTTTGTGACATATTCCTTTATTATGTGCATGTAAACGCATTCACTGTTGTCTATAAGAAATAATCGAGATATAAAACAGAGCTAAAGCTAAACGTTATAAGCATTGAAGCCAGCAGATGGAGTCATAAGAGCACAATTCGTGCCGGCTGTGGAATAAGACAGTCTGATGGAAACACGCCGTGTCAGATTGTACCGGGTCAAGAACATATTCACACTGCTTGCAGACGAGACAGCAGCATCCAGAGCCAATGAAACCAGAAAAACACAAATAATGACTAAATATACTGTTTGTTTTCGGTAGCTATGCAAATAAGCAAAGCTTCCTGACACATGATAGGTGTATATGCACCATCACACACACACTTCTTGCATGCCCGAGCACAGAATCTGGGTTACATCCCGGGCATCCCGAGAGACCAAGTGCTCATACATCATTATTGAAACGTCCCGAGCTCTAGAGGACGGATCACACGTACCGACTAACGCTCTCTAATCTTTTCCGCTGCCTCTCTCTCGCCCTCTGGGGCACGCGTGGGCTTGCTTGAGTTACCTCATCTCTCTCATACACATTAACACTGTGTGGTGTACATTATCAGCACCATGTAGAGCGTTCCGCAAACACAGCAGAAATGAAAGTGGAAACAATCAGGTTATTCAATTGCTTGAACCTTCACTTTCTTCCCATGTGGTTTATATAATGCTAGTTTTGTGTTCTGTGCATGCATGTAAATAAATCGTGTAGTTACTTGGTTTACTTATCAAACTGCATGACGCAGGCAAAAGTGCATTAATAGCCTGAATGATAGTTCAACTATATATAATTATATAAATTATTACTATTTATAGATACGCTACCCAGAAATTCTCTGAAATAAACCGTAAAGCCATGTAAAGTTGCATGTTTTCCACATTTTGTCTTTATCTCCGTCTTTTTGACCTTGTAAGAAAAAAATACCATTAAAAACTGAAATTTTACGTTTACGTCAAATTTAAAAAATGACATGGAAAATCTGTAAAACTATTTTCTTTCAGCGTATGTGTTTATGAAAAATGTTGTTTCATTCTGCGAACTACTAACAATATTACTCCCAAATTTCAAATGGGATGTACTATTGCTCCGTGTATGACATTTCGCTTATTGCTCCCCGAACTCTTTGTGAGTCGCTTTGGATAAAAGCGTCTCCTAAATGACTAAATGTAAATATTTATATTAAACATCACATTTTGATTCGCTGGAAATGTGTTGCATCGCGTTGAGTTAACCTATACAGCTTTTTGTTCACAGTAAAAGCGTTTTGCCACAAGACTCAGACTGGAGAGGAGTGAAGTGGATGATTCATCCCAACTGTCCTGAGAGAGACAGAGAGAGAGAGAGATTCACTTTTCTCAGTGTTCTCTCTCTCTTTCACACACACGTAGTCGGTGTGATTGTGAATGTCTGATGACTATGTCTGTGTGTCATGCACTTTTATTCTGCCGTTCTTTCTGTTACTCTCTCTCTCATTCTTCTTCGACCTCAATAGCAATGTATTTTATTCAATATGTTCCCACACACACACGGTGCCAAATGACTGTACAGTACATATAGTACACATGATTGAAAGCATAAAGGAACCTCACATGCTGACATGGTGCGTGGTCAAACTCAGCCTGTCAGCACACGGCCCAACAGCCACTGAAAAGCACTTTATTATCCCTCTGCGTTCGACACGTGAGCTCCAACATGACATTCATATGCTCGACTGCAGCTGCTCAGAAACGACGTAACAGACTTTAGATAACATCTCCACTACTAAAGATGCAAACGAAGACACTTTCCGTCTGAGATGCTTTTTGCCTGAAACTAAGGTACCAGCGAGACGTTTGAGCGTGGAGATGAAGAGGTGGTCTGTTGGAAAATAATAGCTGGTTTGCGATGGGTATATTTGGCGTGAGGGTGTAGGCGGTAAGAGGCGGCTGAAACAGAAGGACTTGTATGTTTTGCAGATGTCTAGAGAGTCCAGCGCTGATCGGTAGAATAAATAACACAAGATTTCACATTTATATCTATTGCTTTATATTGAGATAACATTTTCTTTATCTGAACATGTAGACTTAATCCTCTAAAAGAGGTTATCTTAAAGGAATATTTAAGGGGACAGTTAACAGCGAAAACAATCATTCTGTTATTATTTATTCACCCTTGAGTTGTTTTAAACCTGTATACATTTATTGGAGAAAGGTCATGCCATGCTCTCTCTCCGGTGTCGCGTCCTTTAGCCCCGCTGCCTTGTTTCTCCATCAGTTCCCCATATTAGTGTTTAAGTCTCGTAACCTGCCCGTCACCGTCCCTGTTCCATCTTCCCTAGTTAGTGTTTCACTTTATATTGTCTTAGTGCCCTTTTTTCCTTCGATGGTTCACTGTATGTATTATCTAGTGTTGCATCACCGTTCGTGACACCTGAGAGAGTCTGTGTTCCTGTTGGACTTCACCCCATTCTTGTTTTGGATTTATTCTTTGAATTAAATTGTTTAAGAAATAATCCCAAAATTATTTTTCCTCTGTAAAATGCAAAACTTTATAATTATTGTCCTTGGTGTAAATGTGTTCCCATAATGTAGAATAAGCCAGACCCTCAAACATACACACACGTCACGGAATGGCTTTCTTACCCTGTTCACTCAAGTCAATGTTTATTCTGGCAAAAAAATGATATTTAAGCATATGCGGACAGCAGTAACCACACACGTCTCCACTGTGACAAAGTATCTTAGGATTCAACATCATGAAGAAGTGCGGAGATGTTGTTTCTATGCATTCTGTCCCCGGTGCACCACTGACTGTCACACAACGTTAGAACAGAAGGCTCCGAGTTGTCTGCTTTGCACTTTTGATGCAAAGCACACATACACACACACACACACACACACACTTGCTTCACCCGTTCCATGCAGCGCCGGAAACATCAGGAATGATTCACGCTGGGTCACATCACAGGTCCTGATGCTGAGTATGTTCCTGCGATATGCAATGGAGGGATCAGACCGTGAAGAGTTCATTTAAAGTCACAAACAACTTTGGGACAATGTGCCACTGTTGACAAACTGTGCGTGCAAATTTTGAAGCACTGCGTTGCAAACACGCAAATATTGCTCACTATTAAATCAACAATGTTAATAACGGTGAGATTATGCTCACATCGTTTGTTGTGCTTATATTAAGAGTATGAGATTTAAACAAACCCATGAATAATATACTTGCACCATTTTATCTACGATGTAGGAATTTTATCTTAAATTCTTTAGATTGAAATGATACTTTCATTTATGCATTTGGCAGACGCTTTTATCCAAAGCAACGTATAGTGCATTATAACAAGTCATACATTTCACCAGTAAAGTTTCCCTTGGGGATCAAACCGTAGTTCAATTGGTAAAGCATTGCATTTAGTTTGATTCTCAGGGAGTTGCTATGAATAAAAACGTCTGACTAATGCAATATAAATGTTCTTAAGCATAAAACGTACACTTTCCATCTGACAGACAAATGGTATTCGTGTTTAAAAAAGCAGTCTTTCATTTTTTAATGGTAGCACTAAGGTGGGGAAACGGGACGTGCAGCATCCACAAGATGACGTTAACCTTCACCTCACCTAACTCTCTTTCTCTGAGAGGTTCACACGTTGGAAAGTGGTTTCTATTGTAGTCACAACGTAGACCCGACTGCAATCGCAAAAAAATGCCCTCGGTTACTAAAAACCATCAGGCTTGTTTTTATTGCTCCAATGGAGGTTTTATGTTTGCTATGCATGAGCGGAGAAAAAGGTAGATTTCCTGGCGTGGCTTTCACAGTGATTGATTTTACCTTGAGTGGCAGAGTGGACAAACAGCATCTCGGCCTGCAGCTGTCAGCTCCGGAGAATTACTTCCTACAGCTCGGGTAAATGTTCTGCACCTGCTTGTGTATGCATGTGTGTGTGTGTGGGGGGTTTCTGATCGAAAACCTTACTTAGATGTCTGCAAGTATTCAAATAACGGTGTCACAATATACCGGTATCAGCAATAAGCCGTGATATTATAACCCTCAATTATCTATACTGTGTTAATTTGACACGTATGATGATATTGTGAATAATTAAATGGTTACAAAAGCTTTCTCTCAAAAAATATATAAAGATATCGCGATAATATCGCTGCCATAAATGATGTCAGCCACTATAAACAATCTTTGACTTAAAGGGGTCATATGACACGGCTAAAGCGAATATTATCGTTTGCTTTAGATGTAATCTAAACGAGGCGTTTCAGGTGGTCTGGGTGAGCATTCGCTTTTAGATGGAATGTATATTTTATTCCGACACCTTAATTTGTGCATTTTTAGAATAATAGATTATTCTAATAGATGCATGGGCAACTTAAAACCCACCAAAGACACAGATAAACATGTATTCGTTCCATATGACCCCTTTTAGGATGCAATCTGTAACTTTCTTTTGGTTGAAAAGAAACAAAGCTGATTCACATTGACTGAGCACATAAGCACTTCTCATTTTACCCCGATAAAAAACAAAGAGATTGCAGTGTAAAAGCACGTGATAATAGCTTTAAATTCATGACATTTAATGCATTCTTGGATTGGCCAAAATTAAATTTTGTCTAATGATATATTCTAAGTATTTCAATGTAACAATGTAATCCACCCTTAAACTCAGCATCTTAAATGGCAACTTTAGAAATAATATAGTGAAAAATTATGACAGAATTTTTATTATAAGTGGAACAATGATGCAAAAACATTATGGGCAATGCTTTGGATATCTTACCATAAGATATTTTGGTACTATATGAGACCAAATGATCATTTGTCCCATATTTATATGAAAATATATTTGGTGGGCTTTGAGACTATACCTGTCTGAGCAGGTTATGAAGTATACTGTGCTAGTATGCTGGTTACTGTTTATACATCTGTACTGTTACTATATCTTATCAATCAGAATCAAATATTCCAGAGAGCCAAAACTTGCCATCTACTATTTGGACCACTTTTGCATCAAGAGCCCTCCACGATGACTAAAAATGTTGCCTAAACGGGCTGCGAGTTTTGGAACAGAGCTAGTGCGTGTGGTTAAACAGATGGTGCCTTTCCGGATAGAAACCCTACCTACACTTCATCCATATCCTCACACACCCAGGCCAACACCAACACATCCAAGGCAGCTTTATTCTCGTCCTATACGAAGACCTTCTCTGGGCTCCATGCGGGCAGGTAATGATGGCGGAAGTTTCAGCTGTCCAATCACATTTCTGTTTTTTGTGTTTCACAGCTGTTTGCGAGCTATAGGAGCCGTCACACATCACATCTCTATGCCCCATGCCTGGCATATGAGGGGGCGGAAAAGCTCCCTTCCAGATCTTATAGGTTGCCATAGCGACTGTCTTTGCATTGAATCCATATATCTTAAAAGAAAAGGCGATGCGATTCAAGCTGTAGCCCAGAACATCAGATAAAACATTTCAGCCTGGCCAAGAAAAATTGCGCTTGATTTCAAAATGTCTCATTCCTAACAAAGAAAACATACTTTGAATATTTCAAATTCTTATTTGGTTTAGTCTGCTTGTGGTTGAGCAGAATGTAGCGTTGATGATCATTGATGGTTTTTGGAGCATGTCAACATATCCAGCAGGCCTGATCGGAGAAAATACTGCCTACCAAAATGACCAAAATAAACTCACAGTGAGATTTGTCACTAAGGCGGATTGGTTTGTGTCTAACAGGCGTGAAATTTCTATCGCTCCACATTCATTAGCGAGCAGCCAGAAAAGGACCTGGCCTCGTTTCATACAGAGATGGGGAGAGAGAGAACCAGATTCCTGTTTAAACAGGCACAAAGTGTCTTCAGGGAGAGAGCGGTAGAGAGAGAGAGAGAGAGAGAGAGAGAGAGAGAGAGAGAGAGAGAGGGATGTCCTTTTTCATGCATAGACACAAGGAATACTTATCAAGTGCTCAGAGACACCCAAACACATCAGGAGAGGCTCCACCAATGGTAGCTTGCACATGTGACGATGCCAAGGGTTTCCAAGGCTACCCCATCTGTCCCAACCCACCCGCATCTCTACCGCCCGAATGACAAACAGCTAATAAATGTGACGACTCCATTAGCGCATAACCCTCCATGTGCCTTTGCCATCTGACACCTACAGCATATGAAGTCTGAATAAATTCATATCTCACTACTTCCATACAGGGTTGAATTTAATAACCAGATTTAATTTTACATATTGCTGAAAATATAAGAATTTGTGGTCACCAGTGTACAGTGTTTTGTGGGTGGGGAAAATATATTATCAGGGCTCCGCACATTTCTATGTTGTTCACGTTATATTACAGACATGAGAAGTAAATGAAAAAAGTACAATTCTGATAAATTACGTTTTAAACAGTTTAGACTTCTAGGGATGATTTTCCGTAAAAGGCTTAAGACTAGACTAAAATAAAACGGCATACGCTGACATATGTTAATGTACAACAGTTGTTTTGTGAAAGATCCAAAGTAATAGACGGGTAATGATTATTTGTAAGGCAAGTTTATAAAAAACTACTACAATCTTATTAGATCAAGTCATGTGTTGTCTGGTGTATAGGCACGGTGTAAGGCTCAGTCCTGGTTTAATCTAATCCCTGTTCGGGGCCCTACACTCCAGTGTAGACTTCTAGTTAATAAATAATATAACTAACCATAAATGAAAACGTTTAGCATTTTTTACAATTTTGAAAAACTATAACTATAGACAACACACACAATTATTTTTTACATTTTGCGAACATAGACGTAATGACTTTAAACTATATTGACTGCCACTAACCATCACCCTACCGCAATTTTGACATTTTGAAATTAGCATCAGTTAAATGTAATAATTGAAAATGAATCTTCTATGGCATTGCTTTTTATTTTTACTGTAAGAGTGCAGTGTTAATAAAAGATGCCATGTTAAGAACCTCTCTGAACAACGACACAGCAATGTCTTGGTGACTACCCACAACACCCTAGCAACTACCTACATAGCTATGCCCAGGCAACCATCCAAAACAAGCTAGAAACATGGTGACAGGTTTGGCATAGGTAAGCACCCGTCTTGTATTCTTCTGAAAAATGCAAAAATGTATAATCCCTCATTTGACAGACATTAAAAATACAACACAGACAAAATCATTCTCATTCAGTAAGAACTAATAGCCCTTTTGGTCACAGACTCCTGTGTGTGTGTAGACCCGCTTTAATAGACTCTTTGGCCCAGTGGGACACTGCTCTGTTATGGAGTAATGATAATGCATGCAAATGATCTCCAGACCAAAAGAAATCCAGATGAACACCAGCAGAATTATTTTGTGATAGTCCTTCAGTAACAAGCTGATTTCTAACTGTAACTCAACTCAACTCAACTCAACAAAGCACCTGAGAGCCAAAACTGTAACTGTAGCCAAAAATGCCAGTCGGAATGGGAAACGTCTTCCTAAATCTGAGAAACGAGATGTGAGATCCAAGACACCAATGACTAAATGGAGATCGCTCTCATAACATCTCATGAGCTATGTCGGTGTTGTGCAACAGGGGGTTTTAACGTGACTTGTCACCAGGCCGGAGGCAACTTTCTACAATTACTGTTTACCTTATATTGTATATATCCTGTATCTCATGATCCTACAATTGCCTCCTCCTGCTTAACAGTTAAAATGTTCCTTATCAAAACATTTTTAGTGTAGTCAGACACACAATAGGAACACATACAGGTTATACAACAGCTTTCTCATTACACAGCATCTAGTCTCGCTCTGTCTCCATCCAGTTATAGTTTGTATTTGTGAACCCAACTTCTACCTACTGTCTTCATTATTACAGCCGATTTCATGTGTGCACCTCGGGGTTATATTGAGTTGGTCTTTAATAACTGGAGAGACGCAGCCATCGACGTTCTCATTTAGATCGCAGCCAGCTGCTCGGGTGGTACACAATTTGGCACCTGACATCATTACTAATGGGACCACAGAAGCTTTTGAGCCAATCCAACACAATCTTACGGCAAAAACGTAACAATTTTACCATGTGACTAATTGTGGCTAATTCGCAAGGTTATTTGCTAAAATTTTTACTTTGAAAACGCTTCTGTTCATTAAAATGAAAAATGTTAATGTTGCCTCAAAAATAAACTATAATAAGTTTAATTTATAAATTAATTAATCTTGTAGCAACATAAAAAAAGAAGAATTATAAAATGACTCAAGCTTATAGCAAAAGTTTTAAAACTTTAACTAAAATAAAAATCTAAGATTAAAAGCTCTTTGAAATATAATTCAAATTAAATAAAACTAAAATTAAAAATATAATGACTCTGCTAATTCTTATCAATTCCTAATATTTCATTTGAACCTTTTTGTATGATTTGCTTTCCCGCCAGTGATGTTAGGGGCGGGGCTTCAGTATGTCATACGAATATATACAAATAAAACACCTTGTAAAATAGTTATGAAATCCCATGAGATTTGGTTGGCCAATCACCAAGCTGCATAAAGCTAAAACAACACACAATAAAAACAAATCCTGTGTTGTTTCAACCCATTGTTGGGTAAAAAATGGACAGCCCAGCCACTGGGTTTTAATAAACCTATGTTGGGTTGTTTAAACCCATTGTTGGGTAAAAAATGGACAGGCCAACCAATGGGTTTTAATAGACCTATGTTGGGTTGTTTAAACCCATTGTTGGGTAAAATATAGACAGCCCAGCCACTGGGTTTTAATAAACCTTTGTTGGGTTGTTTAAACCCATTGTTGGGTAAAAAATGGACAGGCCAACCAATGGGTTTTAATAAACCTATGTTGGGTTGTTTAAACCCATTGTTGGGTAAAATATAGACAGCCCAACCAATGGGTTTTAATAAACCTATGGTGGCTTGTTTAAACCCATTGTAGGGTAAAATATAGACAGCCCAACCACTGGGTTTTAATAGACCTATGTTGGGTTGTTTAAACCCATGGTTTGGTCAAATATGGACAGCTCAACCAATGGGTTTTAATAAACCTATGGTGGGTTGTTTAAACCCATTGTAGGGTAAAATATAGACAGCCCAACCACTGGGTTTTAATAGACCTATGTTGGGTTGTTTAAACCCATGGTTGGGTCAAATATGGACAGCTCAACCAATGGGTTTTAATAAACCTATGTTGGGTTGTTTGAACCCATTGTAGGGTAAAATATAGACAGCCCAACCACTGGGTTTTAATAGACCTATGTTGGGTTGTTTAAACCCATGGTTTGGTCAAATATGGACAGCTCAACCAATGGGTTTTAATAAACCTATGGTGGGTTGTTTAAACCCATTGTAGGGTAAAATATAGACAGCCCAACCACTGGGTTTTAATAGACCTATGTTGGGTTGTTTAAACCCATGGTTTGGTCAAATATGGACAGCTCAACCAATGGGTTTTAATAAACCTATGGTGGGTTGTTTAAACCCATTGTAGGGTAAAATATAGACAGCCCAACCACTGGGTTTTAATAAACCTATGTTGGGTTGTTTAAACCCATGGTTGGGTCAAATATGGAAATTTTCTATGTTAACCTAAAACAAACAGTTTTACACGACCACACGTTGAACTTGCCCATCATTAACATACGTAATGTAATTGACTTTGTTTGAACATAGGGCAGCAACCCAAAAGTTGCCTACGAAAGAAAGCTTTGGAGTTATAATAAATCCACAGCAACATGGGAGGAAATGTAAGCTTTGTGTACAAAATCATGTAATTACAGATTAAGCCAAGGACTAAAGAACAGACGGCTGCTGTAATTCATCCCCGCTCATATCATAACACTCTCCAAAACGTCTCTGCTAGTGCACTGGCCCAGCAAGCATACAGCCGACAAAATCAATTACAGATTTCTTCTTCACTCGTCTCTGTGACGCTGAAGACATCTCCCTCTCTATGAGGTGGCCGGATTAAATTATTAAATCTAAAGGATTACTCCAATTCTCTGTCCCTGTATGACACAGCAGAATCAAAGACAGCCGGTGGCATCTACACACACACACACACACGCTGACTGCTGTTCAACCCCTTTCATCTAACACTGCGCTGTCTGACCTCACAAAGCAATCTAAGAGAGGCGTTATGCAATCCGCCTCTACATCTGCACCGCGTAACAATTCGTCTTTTTGAGGAAATGATTTCTAGCGAGACCAAAAACTATCATGCATATAAAATGCATGAGCCTCATGGAGTTATGTAACAAAATCTCATTGGGGGGGCCTCCGGCCAACAAACATTATAATTTCCTTTTCTCTAAAACAAACTTAATATTTATTGCCCATTTTTGTTTGAACTTACACCTTTTTTGGTTCTTTTAGTAAAAGCACGTTCTTACTTTTTAGGTTAAAGGTCCAGCGTTTGAAATTTAGCAGCATCAAGCGGTGAGGTTTTGAATTGCAACCAACTTCTCACAAAGACTCTTCAAAGATGTCGTCACGCTTTCGATTTTTTGCCGATGGAGATAACGTATTTATGAAACACACTCTGAGCAATTTGTCAGTTTAGGCTTACTGTAGAAAAAACATGGCCAATTATATACATTTATATAAATAATGATAATAATTATCATTAATAACACAAATTGTTTAAATAATCAAATGTATAGGTAATACTAGACAATATGTAATTTGAAATAAAAAGATACCACTTCATTATGTAAGATCTTTATACACATTTAAAGACATTGTGTATATTATATTGCATTTCTGTTAATAGATCCTCCAAAAAATGACACCTTGGACATTTAAAGAAATCTATCTAAAAACATGAATGTACTCATAAAAGGACGGTTTGTAAAACGCTTCTTTCTTGAGCTTCTTTAATAAAGAAAGGACAGGCAAAAGAAATGACAAAGTTACAGCAGAAACATTTGACTTTCATAATCCATAAGTGTTATTGTCAGGCCTGAGCTAAAATTTGAAATCATCATGAAAACTATTTTACACCTCTTCACTAACTTTCCTACGAAACACTTTTGCAATTGAAATGATCTCTTGAGAGCATCATTATTTCACTAAAATTTCACACCGAGACTTTTAGACTTAGAAGTTGCTCGCTGTTGCATTTAAAAAACTACATTCCCATAGGAATTCTTGTCCAAATAGCATGTGGTTCTCAATTTCTTAGTCTGTTGAACATGTAAATGGATGCTCTCTGGCCCACTAGAAAGAAGAGCGTTTCAGGGACATTTCTGCATAGAAGTGAGCAAAAATACTTACACAATGAAAGCCAATGGAAACGGGTTTGTTAACATATTTATGCACAGGGGACAAGTCTGCAAAATTGCGTGCATAAAGCGCCAACGCATCAAAGAATGGGCAACAAAAAGAAGCGTTTATTGCATTAAGTTCACTGGTGTCCGCAATTCTGTTCTGTGCGGATGACACCATGAGCAACAACACTCTGAAAGGTGTTACAAGCAAAAGTATTAAAAGCAAAGAGATTCATTATCCACTAAAAGGTTCTGTCCAATACAACTGAATGTCTTTCAGGAAATAAAACAAAGGCTTTTAGAGTAGTAACTCTGCCACACACACAGAGTAAACATACAAACTATCAAATGCAATACAAATGAATTCAAATGTAAAAATGGACCATTTTAATTTCATAGTGATCTTACACTCACTACAACACTACAACTCATGTTGTTTCACCTGACAAAAAAATCTGGAACATTTTCTTGAACTGCCTATACTGTATTATGGTTTGTTTTGTGTTTTGAATTTAAGCGTATTTTGTTATATTGCAGCTGAGAGCCAAAACTGTGATTGTAGCCAAAAATGCCAGTCGGAATGGGAAACGTCTTCCTCAAATCTTCGGTACAATAAAGATATTTAGGTGACATCCGAGAGATTTTTAGGCCTCCTCATAGACATCATCGTGTTGTTGTCAAGGTCCAGAAAAGCACTAAAGACATTGTTAAATGGGTCCATCCGCGCACATTGAATTTTTTTGAAGTGAAGACACTACTTTATGTGCAAAAAACAAACCAAAATAATGACTTAAATCCATATATTCTCCTCCGTCTTGTCAGTCGATGGTGCGCATTCACAAGAGCACTTCCACGGGGGCAGACGCCGGCTTTCTGACTGACAACCCGGAAGCGCAATTCTGTGTTTACAAGCAGACGCATGCTGTATATAAGCGGATTCAAAATGTCAGATGATTTGGATACTAAGGAAGACTATCACTGTTTTGCCCAACCGTACAAGCCGAATGTGCATGCGTCAAAGTACTATCATGAATGTGCACCAAGACAGAGGAGAATATATTGATTGGTTTGTTTTTCGCACGTAACGGATTGTCTTTGCTTCAATTCAGTTGACTAAAAGTCTTTAGTGCTTTTCTGGGCCTTCACAACAACTATAACCATGATGTCTAAGAGGAGACCTGGAATTCTCTCGGATGTCACCTAAAATATCTTTATTTGTTTTTTCGCAGATGCCGGGAGGTCTCAAAACATGTCGAAAGACACGTGGGAGATACACAATTTTGAGATGAACTTTTCCTTTAAATCGACTAACAGACGAAAATGAATCTTGTGATATTATATAAAGAAAGCAGCACAGAATGAACTGATTCTCTCCGGAGAATGGCCTGCATCACATCTCCATGCTAGAGCCGTGAATCATCACTTCATACGTTTCTGCCAGAAAGAAACCCAAGATTCGAGAGAAAATCAACAATACTGTAGTGGTAAACATGTTTGAAGAGTCTCTCGAGGGACCTGTGAAGTGCGACCTTCAATCCAATGACTGGATGAGCGAGATAATTGTTAAACAGCTGTCTGTCCCCCTTCCCTAAACAAAGCATTGTGGTCTCTTTCCTTTACAAACCGCCAAGTCGGTGAAATAGATGTTTTTCTATTCTTGTTTTTGTGGTTTTTGTATCCTCCTATTTACTACAGAGTCTTGTTAGGGTAGATACATTTACACTTAAACATTTAAAGACTTTTACCTGGTACTCAAGAGTCCAACGTTTAATGTTTACCAGGGCCAGAAACGCTACTGAAAGAGACTAAAACTACACCGTAGTTTATCTATTATATACACAAGAATAAAAACAGATAACATTTATTTTCTGAAATGCACTTTGCGGTTCATGGCAACATGCTACACTTACATTAAATAAAGAGAAGCCCTTGTTGAAGATGCAGTTCTTGACTTTTGGCTCTGTATCGCCATCTCTGTTCGAAACATAAAAATTCACAATACAAACTTAATTCAAATGTTTTCAAAAATCGTACCCGTAAGCTCAACGTAAACATTATTATTATAGGCTTACCATTGCAAATCGGAGTATAAGGAGACTTACTTGCTCAAAAACTGCTTATGTTGTTATAGATAATGTTAACCCTCACAACTTTAAGAATATTCCGGTCGGTCAAAAACATAACAGAATACGTTACTATGTATTCTTTCTTTTTTTGCATCTCTTACTGTATTATGTTCTACATTTGTGACCCCACAAGTGAAACCCAGCCAAAGTCATTTTTGTATGTTACTGTTGTCTACGTAAAATCATACCGCACGATGTGCTGAACGTTCTGTAAAAATATGACATCGATATCTGTAAAGCGAGGTCATGTCGAAATCAAACATAGTAAAATTCCATATCTCTAATTTACATGACGAGACCTTAGTCTGGATTTCACAGACAGGATCAGAATTGTCGCAGATTGCAAGAAATCAGCACGTCCTCTTTGCTAGAGTATTATAAGCACAAAACGTGAACATAAAACCTTGAGTATACATAACATTGTCAAGTATTAAAATCATTCGGTTATTGCAAACCATTCCGATATGCACACTCGGGTGATTTTCAATCATTTCAAGATACCTCGCAGCTCTAAACCTATTTGCATGTGTAAAACAATGATGAAAACATCACAGGGTACATTTACCGTTCATTTTAAAGCCTTCTCCAAATACAGATTTAAGAGAACCTTTTTAGTGGGATGACGTTGTTGAAACATCTTCACCTGTTCTACCTTGAAGTGTATGAAGTGGTTTGTCGGCTGGAATAAAGCACGGTTAAAAATAAGCCGCTGCTGTGACACGACTGCCTTTCTCTGCACTCTGCAATTACCAGCAGTGCAATCAGCAGTTTCTCTCATTTCCCTGATTGACAAGCGCTGACGGCTCAATTGCAGAAAATCTGCGGCTACGGCTTCATAACTAAATGGAACTGACGTACGTGCTCATCTGCCATCTCTCGCCGCGCCCGTGAGATCTTTCTACTGTGTGACACCTGACTGCTCACCATCAGCGTCCATTAAAGACGTCACCTGTTACAGTCGCTTCATCGAGCATGTCAAAACCAGACGGAAGTAACCAGTCAAAGTATTATTTAGTCAAGAGATCTAAAGCATCTTTTTAGGGTTATGGTCTATAATACAGCACTTCCTCCCAGCTTTGGCACACTTAATGTATTCTTCATATTACAGTAGATTGCCTGTGCTTTTCTCGGTCGGGAGGGAGCAGACATCGATTTAAAAGCGAAGCATTTTGAAGCGTCCTGCCACAGACGCTCAGCTAAAGTAATTGCTGGGAGTGAGCTAGCAGAACCGGCCACGGACAAATAGGTCACTTAATAGGTTGTTTACCACGCGCTTGGACATGATTCATAGAAGGGAGAGCAGCAGGGGTCCTGTGGCTTGCCCCATAGAGGGAATTCTGGGATAGAGTTGCGATTATGATGGATGGCGCATTTGTAATAGCAACAAACTGGCACGTGCGAGTCACCCGGTACGCCCCCTGCCGCAAAAACCAGCATATTATGTGTCTTGGATGCTGGTTCCCAGCATGCAATGCTGTTGTACTGGTGTGAGCATCAGACTCAGGCTTTTGACATTCACAGGGTTACAGAGACACTAGTCTCAGCCAACACTCCTTGCACACTTTTCTGGAAACACTTCAGCACGTTTGTTCAAAGTCGTCATCTGAATTTTTACAGGTGTCGCGTTCTTCTTTAAGAGGGATTTCCATCCCTCTAAACATGACGCGGCACAAAACGTGATCGGTTGCTTAACCTGACAGTCATACCTGACAGTCATGGCCAAAGAAAGCGTCCAAAGTTTCAGACTACAGAGACATCAACGATTTGAAATGAACCTTATTTTCCATTCATGAATATAGTGGCCAAAATGAAGGTCATATTAAGCTTGGATTAAACCATCAGAATATGAGGCATGATAGAATAAGACGTCTAACATCCTATTAAAAAAGACACCAGCTAGAACCAAATCAAAAGTAACCCGCCTACGCCATCATAAAAAAACACATGCTGGGTGTTTTAACAAAAAAAAGGCACGTAACGTCTAACAGAGCCTTCAGTTTACATTTGCCATTGCAGTGGAAGCGTTCAACAAAGAGAACTGATGTAATCTGCTATGAGGACATTACCAGCATGTGTTCGAATGAGGGCGTGACGGCTCGATTATTAGTCTGTTGACATCTCTCTCCAAACCAGCGAAGAATCCTGATGCATTCACATGCGAGGGCAAGTGC
The DNA here is from genome assembly GCF_947034865.1 of Barbatula barbatula. NCBI lineage: Eukaryota > Metazoa > Chordata > Actinopteri > Cypriniformes > Nemacheilidae > Barbatula > Barbatula barbatula. The sequence goes on along the minus strand of NC_136768.1, from coordinate 2,683,730 downwards.
TTCATGACAACAACAGCACGAGCGAGGCTGAAGTCTGCATCACCATGGCAACAGTGAAAGCATTCAAATGTTACCGTCTCTAGACCCTGCAAAAGCTCTTTTGCACACTCCATCCAATCGCTGTGTGATGAACGCATTTATGCTAACAATTTGATGATTGTTTTCCAGCCACGTTTTATCAAGCCTTTGTGCTTAACACTATATTTTGTATGAGCATTAGAGGCCCAGAGTGATCTGCATTTACAGCGGGGTGTAAGTAAAATGACCTTAAAGCTTTCCTGCAGCTCAATGGTGAGAGAATTGCGTTAACAAGGCAAGGTTGTGGGTTTGATCCCAGGGGATTGCAGATACCTATGTGAAATGTATAGGATAATGCAATGTAAGTCGCTTTGGATAAAAGCGTCTGCCAAATGCCTGAATATAAATGTAAAGGTTTTTGCAAACACAGATGAAGAGAAGTTTTTTTAAATATGCTAAATGTGGCACTGATCATATTAAATCTGTACAAAATGTCACATTTCTCGCTTTCCATTGAAGGACAGAAGATGCTTTTTGAAGGCCATGCAAGATCAAGTGCACACAGTTATTAAAACAAAACGCATGTCTATTTGTGGTGTCTGTTTTGTTAGTATCTTTTTGGAAATTGGCTTAATACATCCAAATCATTGCCTGCTTGAGGATTGGCACGACTAAAACACTTGCCACGGGGCCCGGTGTTCTCCATATGTCAGAGGACAAATTTTCCCGAAATCTGATAATCTACAAACATGTCAACCAACAAGACAAAGCCATTATGCAAAAAACAAATAGGTGATGTGTGTGGAAAACTTTCACAAGAAACAGCATACATTCTTTCCCTAATTCTCTAAAATGACTACGTACACCTATACATACAGTTTATTCAAAGTATAAACATCCTAAGATCTTTTGCCTGAGCAGCCGCACATTTTTGCATTTAAAACAAAATCGGTCCTGTCTCTAAATGCTCAAGCGTTAGACCATGAAATGGTTTTAGATTTTTTTTGTCTCAGACAAAGAGGTGACTTCACAAGCGACGGAAGAGAAAGAAGTACACGCGTTTCTGAGTAATTTGTCTTTGTTAACGAAAAAAGAACAACACCAGACAAAACACAAACAAAACAAGAGAATAAAGTGCTTTGGTCTCGAAACCATTGATCATAAAATCCATTAAGATCTGACAGGGCAACAGATTGGAAGTAGGTCAGTAAGCTTCTCCTGAAGATGAAACAACAGAAGAGAAAGTGATTAAAAGGACTCAAACTGCAAGAAGTGAGATGATGTATTGATTCATTGCCTGATTATGAGTGCAAATAGTTGCTTAAAATATTCAACGTCAGACAGTTGAAGCACATCCTTACATGCACCACGGCAGAGCCCTCACAGATACGAGATGATTTGTGGGGGAAACCGACCTCGGGCTCATTTCAGATCCCAGCGTCCCCTTCTCAGCTGTCCAGCCGGTGAGTCACCGAGACCAGTTGCCATTCATCTCCGCCAGCATCCCAGCTCTGTTAAGTATTTAACATCCAGAACATTAGCACAGAAGCCACAGGACGATCCATTCGTCATGTCCCCTCAAAGGAATTCATTATGGATGTACCAAAGGCTCTGTACAAAGGCGGACATCACTTTCAAGACTGCCTTTCTCATCTCCTCAAAGAAACCTATTTCAGTGGGTAATTAATCTCAGAGAGAGAGAGAGAGAGAGAGAGTGGCCCAGCACAGGTGGTTTGGCCCGTTGCTGCTGGTGGATGAGATAGTTAAACTCAGTTTAAAGTTCAGTTCAAAATACGGCTGATGGGTGATCAAGACATTGAGTAGAGTTCTGGAAAACTAAGCAGATATGTCAAACGGTTGGTAGTTTGCTGTACCATTATTTATATTCATAAATTATGATAACAAAAATTATAATTATCATACAGTTGACACACATACTTAACTAAAACCATAAAAACTATTGTTTTTACAACTCACAAAAGCTATTTTATAAGGTGGCTAATTCGTATAAACTCGTACAATCTGTTATAATTTGTTTTCGTACCATTGTTGGTTAGGTTTAGGGGTGGGGTTAGGGGAGGGGCTTTAGAATTGCTTTTTCTATTAAGTTTTTATAAGATTTGCATTAAATTTATACATACAAATTAGCCATCTCGAAAAACAGTTACGAATACCCGGGAGATCAGATAGTATTGCTAATGTACATTCTTTTGAAAATGTGCTATAATATGTAGGCTATTCTATAATACCATGCATTTCGTAGTTTACCTGATTTTTATCTTGTTTCCATTATTTCTACAGAACTCCAGAAATCAAATGCATGATGAAGAAACCTAGCGCAAAATGAGAAATGCAATATGCAATTGTACTATTGTACTATTGCTCTTGTATGACATATCGCTTATTGCTCCCTTTGTAAATCGCTTTGGATAAAAGCGTCTGCTAAATGACTGAATGTAAATGTAAATGTAACATAATAAAAAATGTGTCCCGTTGGAGATGCGCTGCTTCTTCGCAATAAAACCGAATTTAACGTGGCAAATATTTGCAGTAGTTTCAAATCAGAATTTAATGCAAGGAACTGAGATTTTTTACCTTGGTTTTGAGTCTTTTAATCTAATACACGGTTTCCCAAAATGGGGTTAGCAAACTCCTGGTGGTCTGTGAGGGAATTGCAGGGTGTTTGTGAATTCTGTACTATGTCTTCCAGTGTCACAAGTTGTTTCCATTAGCCCACTTTGAAAAAGTGAAATTGCAAAGAACTGTTACAGGTTAATAATGTCAATGTTAACTTATAGAAACTTTAAAACAGATCAAAGAAAACATGTTTTTGACGGAAAACATGCACATGTTATATAAACTCTACATATTATGAAAACATTTACTTAAAATCTCAGGGGGTACTTCAAGTAAATTATTTAGGTAAAAACCCTTTATTTAATATAACATGTAACATGAATCTGGTTTTGCACTCATGTCATAGTTATCCTTTATTTAAAATGAATCATGTAATCTTTTGGTATTTGGTTTATCACTAATTCATAATGATCTCATACTAAAAGGCAGTTAAAAAAAGAATTATTGTATGCTGGTGCTGGTTCTTAGCACGGTATGTTATATTTTCTAGCATTGGGCCTGTATACTTTCCTTGTACCACCCACCAGTCTTTATCTTCCAGTTCTCCATAATCCTGCCATCCCACCCTGCTTTGTGCAACCCGTATTGGCCCGAGCCATCGATCAGTGCTAAAATCAGCAAATATCAAAATATGAGAGTGTTTTTCTTGCAGGTCAGGACAGTACCATTCATCTAATGTGGCGTGTGCCCGGAATCCAAATGAACTCTTTAGCAGAGAGCTCACATTTCCAACCAGGTGATAATCTCACAGCCAACGTGTGAGAGGAAAGGTAAACTGATGGGAGAGAAAGAGACAAGGTCGGACGAGTGGCGCAGCAGGCTTACAAGGTCAATATTTTAGTTTGGCAGGTGTGCTCTAATTAAATTACATGGCCCTGCATGGCTCGCGGACAGTTAGATGCTAAGCCGCCGCTATCACATACGCCAATTAATCTGTGGCACGGGTTAAACACTGGCATATTCAGCGAGATTTTGAACAGATTTGTCTAACCTTGCATTATCCCCGCATTGCATTTCCATCAGCAATGGTTTGTTAAGATTTTTATGTACTGGTGTAAAACTTTTAAGCTTGATATCGTGTTTGCTCTTTTACGCAATAAGCCATTTTTAATTCTAGTCCATAATAACATCAGATGATCCTAAATATACATTTTCAAAGCTCTGTATTCAAAATCCAGTGAGGGATGCTTGAGTCGTGGAATACAGAAGCATAAGCCATTACTCACCGCATTAAGTGCATCAAAGGCTGACTGTCATTTGACATTTCTCCATCGAGTCAAGCTCTTTATAAAGACTGCTGGTTGACAGGGGACACCACAGATTGCCTACCAATCAAAATGAATTATTACTGAGGTCATGCGATAATATGATAATTCATCTACGTTTTTATCCTAACTGCTCTTTAATCTCTCACCTACTGAAGAATGACGTCCTTGTGAGCTTTCGTATATGGAAAACCTCAACAACAATGCAGACATAGCTGTTGATGTTTACCTGATCACCGGCAATTATGAATAAACTTCCAGTTGTTTGGTGATTTTTTCATTTGCATGACTGAGATACATCATCCAATTGGACCCTGCTCACATATTCAACCTCACCACCCTGCTGAACCCAAATCACCCATTAAACTCGATCTTTGTTCAGAATATCAAGCAGTATAAAGAAGCAATGAGCACATGTATTGAGTCGCCATCACATATTTCTTGTGTGGACTACAATAATGATTATGTGATGTCATTTCACCACTTATAGCCAATTATGTAATAAAATATCCAATAGACTCAAGCCTTTTTTGTGTTGTCTTAAACATGAACTAGTGTCACACTGTTATATCATTTAAGGTAATATAATGTTTAGCGTGCATAAATTGCATTGGATAAAATGCATGCCACATAATGCAAATGATGTATTAAAATAGTCCTTGTAGATAAATCTTTCTTGCTCGTTTGTTTATTAAAATGCAAAGTATGGGAAGCGAAGTTACAAATCCTACTATGGCAAACACGCACGTCATGAATATGTATCACGCATTGTGACGTTACTCTCTAACCGTCCAACCACAAGCACTCGCTTCATAAAAATGAATTATATAACGCTGACGTAACACGTAACCATCAAATAGCTCGTCGCTGCGCTTGAATATTAACGAAGCCTTTGCCATAGTAGAAATGGTCAAATCAGGAAACGCAACGAGATCACCTGACGCGTCGTCATCGCCGTTGCGCTTCCCTTTCAACAAGCGACCGACAACATGGCCTCCAATGAACGAAACGCACTCCCGCTGCTCCCGTTTTTATTTCTGACGCTTTTCCAGACCGCGGACGCGTTTGACGGAGGAGACGCGGCGGCGCTACTTGTGGGCGCGACTGTCACGCTCGTGGGCTTGTGCGCGTGCCTGGGCTGGTACGCGCGCGGACGAAACGGGCAGTTTTGAGGACCGAGGCCCTGTCCGGGGGCTGTCACGCAGTTGTACTGAATAGAAGTCAAAATGGGGGCTCGGTTGGATGTGCGCGGAGAGGACGGACCTGCCTGTATGAAATATTGGATGATTCCTTTGTAATATATCGATATTCTCTTATCTCCATCCGTGTCATGTGGGACACGTGAAAGTTGCTTCCTTCCTGCCCCTCTCTGCTGCGATCCACGCGGAGTCCAAAGCCTATCGCACGAGAACACGACTACAAGAAGTTATTAGACTCATTGCTAGGCTATATGTACGTGGACTGCTTTACGGACACTAGAGTGATTTATGTTTTTGTGACGTCACAATCGCTGCACGACAGATCGTTAGTTTCAACATTGTATAGTGAAATTATAGGTGAACTTGTTGAATGACTAATGCTTCCTGTATTTGCATTAAACACGGAGAGGTGTGCTTTGAATTCTCTCTTCCTTGGTTCAATGTGATCAATTATATATGTGTTGTAGTTTTGACATGATGTTCATGGGATAACAAAGTATAAAATCACGTGATGGATGCCCACGGCGTTTTAAAACAAATATTTTGGGATAAAAAGCATTTGGAAAGCACTTCAGATCATGTCTGTGAACTTAAAATGAACCGACTTCATAAATCCACTACTTTCGGGACCATGTGGTTGACTATTTGTTTGCATATTTGATCTAACTTAATTGATTCCAACTACATATATCCAGTGTCAATGAGGCCAATATAAAAGAATGAGACACCTCATCTTCAGAGCTGTTACAGGCATCAAACACAATAGCTCGTGTCAATTATTAATGTAAAGTAAGTTATCCCGAGCCTATCTAATGTTAAGAATTGTGTTGTCTGTGTTAAAAGACGTACATACATACTTTGCACAGCATATGCGATGGCATATATGACACGAATACAGGGCAAAGGGTAAAAGGAGTCCGTGATGCTGCTGCTGCTGCTGCTGCACCCATCAGTGCAGATGATGCTGCTGCTGCAACAAGAGACACGAGACGCGGTCGGGATCAAATAGCGCCAGTGCGCATGCGCCGTCCGCACCGTTTACTGTATAATCACAGTGGGGAAAAGAGCAGGCAACAAAACTAAAGCTTTTTTACGGCAAAGCGACCGCTGCCATGTAAATAACCGCCAGGGAAACAAAGGGGGTATATCAACAGGTATGCTTTTAATTGATATTTTATACCGCTGTCTGTATTTCACTCGGTTTTTTGCATGCATGTATTTGCTCTGCCTATAATGGACGCGCATCTTGGCCACAGCCACCCGAAATCATTCCGTTATAAAAATCCAAGGGAAAGCCGACCGTGTGTATACCGAGATAAAACGCAACCATCCACGAGATCCTGCATGTCTTATTTCAATGCAAATTCGGTCATAGACGATTTTGTAAACATGCAAGTGGGTGTACACACGGGTGTATTCTTTTATTATATAGGGAAAGACAAGTGATGTGTTTTTGTGAAAGAGACGACACAGGCTATTGCGTGGATTCGGTTTATAGACGCAATCCATTGTTTGTTTATCTGTAATTTTGAGTCGAATTCGTCAGCGTACAAATAACATGAACAGAGATTATAAAACGAAATTCCGTCGTGCTTTTTCCCCCAATTGCATTTAATTGTGTTAATCGCTCGACTGTTATTGCCTAGAGAACGTCTATATTCAAACCAAATATAACCTTTATACAAATATAACATAATACTGCGTTTCTTTTATACCCTCGATCGTATGATAATGAAATTCATGATTATTTTTAAGAGAAACGTGATAAACTGACGGAATGAACACGAATAGATTCTGCAGGATCTTAGGGTGTGATCAACAGCTTTTCCTGCTGCATTTCGACAGATGCTTCATCAGTCTGTACCAAATAAAAGAATTCAATTGAATTGATATAAATGCACATTTTACGGACTATGCATTAACGCATTTCTAGACAAGTGATTGTTTGTGCTCATGTAGCATCTCATCGGGCATGCTTTGAAATTATTTATTTGATTTTCTTTGGAAAAGAGTAGATCTTGGGGTGGGGGTCTATTATTTTAACCAGGATTTATGTTTGTGTCTAATGGCGAAACCCTGTGCTGAATTAAGCAACTGCATGAGCACTGCTGTGGCTGCATACCGTTGCAGCTGCAATTTGACATGCAATTAGAAAAAGGCAATGAGAAAAGAATGATTCTCGTGCATCGGCCCCGCACCTGATACGATGCATCGAAAAGCCCCCCAGTTTGTTTTATGTGAGCGAATCCTAATGGGTGGATCATGTTTTTCAGGGATCGTTTTAGGTGTGATGAAACAAAGGAACAAAGGATGCCTTAGAAGAGAAGCAGTGACGAAAGGCTGGAACCTGCTTGAAAGCACACCAGATGGATCTATTGCTCCACTTTCCACCCAGATCATGATACTTGGCTAAAGCTTTAAGCATTCTCTATGATCTCTCCTCCATCTATGGCGAACTATAGCCATGCAGGGGACCACAACATCTTGCAGAATGTCTCTCCGCTTGCCACTTTTCTTAAACTGACCTCCTTGGGCTTTATCATTGGCGTCGGCGTGGTGGGAAACCTCCTGATCTCCATCCTGCTGGTCAAAGACAAGAGCCTTCATCGAGCACCCTACTACTTCCTGTTGGACCTCTGCGCCTCTGACATACTCCGCTCGGCCATCTGCTTCCCGTTCGTGTTCACCTCTGTGAAAAATGGCTCGGCCTGGACATACGGCACGCTGACCTGCAAAGTGATTGCCTTTTTGGGCGTGCTCTCCTGTTTCCACACTGCCTTCATGCTGTTCTGCGTCAGCGTGACGCGATACCTGGCTATCGCTCACCATCGCTTTTACACCAAGCGGTTGACCTTCTGGACATGCCTGGCTGTCATATGCATGGTGTGGACCCTGTCGGTAGCCATGGCGTTTCCACCGGTGCTGGACGTGGGCACATACTCCTTTATACGAGAGGAGGACCAGTGCACCTTCCAACACCGGTCCTTCCGTGCCAATGACTCATTGGGGTTCATGCTGCTCCTTGCACTTATTCTCCTGGCCACCCAGCTCGTCTACCTCAAGCTCATATTTTTCGTTCACGACCGCCGAAAGATGAAGCCCGTCCAGTTCGTGCCTGCCGTCAGCCAAAACTGGACCTTCCACGGCCCGGGGGCGAGCGGCCAGGCCGCCGCCAACTGGCTGGCCGGGTTTGGCCGAGGACCCACGCCTCCCACCCTGCTGGGAATCCGGCAGAACAGCAATGCGGCGGGACGCAGGCGTCTCTTGGTGCTCGACGAGTTTAAGACTGAAAAGAGGATAAGCAGGATGTTCTACATCATCACCTTCTTCTTCCTGAGTCTATGGGGACCCTATCTGGTGGCCTGTTACTGGAGGGTGTTCGCCAGGGGTCCGGTGATACCGGGAGGCTACCTGACGGCAGCCGTGTGGATGAGCTTCGCTCAGGCGGGAGTCAATCCCTTCATCTGCATCTTCTCCAACCGGGAGCTCAGACGTTGCTTCAGCACCACACTCCTCTATTGCAGAAAATCCAGGTTACCTAGGGAACCCTACTGTGTTATATGAAGGCTCCGTGTCTGTGATGTGGTCTCTTTTTGGATGCCCTGACCGATCAGGGATGTGTTCTGTTGTACAGCTATCTCCCTTTTCTCCTCCTCCCTTTCCGAGGCCTGTAGTCAAACTGTCAGCACGAACCGCGGAGCTCGAATGGAATAAGCAAGGACAGAGGACAGGTCCTGCGTTTATGTTCTAGTAAACCATTAATGCGAAAGGCCATTTGAAACCCAATAAGCAAAAAAAAGAAAAAAATTACATAAACGAAAGAAAAGACGAAAAAAATGGATAAATACACATGGGACGGACCTTTGCTTTGGATATTTTGCAGACTGAGGGGTGTTGAATAAACAGGTACCTTAAAGGAACCAATGGAATTGTTTCGTGTTTAAAAGTTGCACTAAAGTGAAGACATGAAGATTTTTTTTTCTCGCCGAGTTGCATTGCAAGGATGTCTTGTTTTTATTTCCGAACTGAAAAACGAATGCTTTAACTTGCAACAGACTTCTCTATCACTGTAAGTAAACAAAACTTGTGAGGTGACTAACTCTGTTGGAATACACCTTCACGTGAGGATAAATTGGTTTAAATGTAAGTGATATCTTTTTCCTTTTAGGGTGGGTTTGGGTGGGGCGGGGGCGGGTCTCAACGGGGGGGAAGTGTTGTGTGGTTTCCGGAAATTGCAACTTAAATTATTTCCTGTAGTTTTATGATCCATATGGTATGTGTCTGTTGTCTGCCGATGTTATTTTCCTATCTCATTTTTCTAAGTCTAAAAACAAATGTTTGAATTTTCAAAGTTGCTCTTGAGAACCTTGTACTTAAATCGACAGTGGAGAACCAGTAAAGTTAAGTTCAGTGTGACATATCCATGTACCCAACGCTCACGTTTTATTACAATTTTCTGATACCACTCCAACTGGTCTTGCCTTAATAGTTCTGGTGTTGTTCATTTTATCATTTGCAAGGTGAGGGTTGTTTTCTTATCTACCTTCTCAAATATGTCTTACAGGCATATAGGGAGGGTTTCACATCAGGGTGAGAAGTGCGTGTTCATTTGAAAAAGAATATTCACGTTCACATCATGACTAACCGCTCACCGACAGCCCATTTCTTTCCCTGTAATGTTTGCAACATCCCACTAAGTGCCCAGAGCACAGGGAGCATGTGAGCATGGATGTCCGAATGTGTGCGCGTGTGTTTTAGGCAAAGAGCTGTCATGTCAAGACCAGAGCCTTAGTCTGAAATCTTGCACAATTTGTAAAAAATGTAATAAGAAAAACGAAAAAACATCGTATTTAAGGCACACAGTCTTGTTTCTACTTTCCCAACATTTGCTCTCTACTAATTGTTTTAATTAACTTACTTTTTTCTCTTGTGGCCATTTTAATATTTATTCTGTATTCTTTTTGTATATTATAGGTAGATAGTGTGTAAGTTTGTGAGTCTTTCATTTTGAAGTCCCGAATGTGAGTACTGTTTAAGTTAGGACTGCAAATGCTGAAAGTTAACTGTGTAATCTGTTGCTTACATTTTTGAAAATAAAATTTTACATTTTGCAAAACCTGTTCTTTCTATTTACTCTTAAGCACTAGTGCCACAAACTCAATGGTTGTGCAGAAGCCGCAAAACAAAAACGCTCAATTATTGAAAACAAAACTCAAATACTGGCGAATGGCAGAGGTAGCTTAACACGACTGTCTTTGCTATAAAATATCTTTCTGTATCGAAATGGTTATAATTTGCTTTACTGTATATATTTCTCTGGCCTGTTTGTGTTGCTGTATAAATGTCCTCAATGACTGAAACAGCCATTATGTGCTTTTTGCTCTGTCATTTTACCTCTTTATCTTTCTGCTTTAGTTTAGGGTAATTTTGGCATGTGGCTTTGTTTTGATGCCAGTTTTCTCTTTGGAACGCTGTGCTCAAAGTGATGAATTATCCCTGCATTCTGCAATCCAATACAACTGTCTTTTTCTCTGTTAAATGTTACGTCTTCAATGCATATTTCTAGCTGACCTGAAAAAAGCTTTGAGTGGGCATGCATTTGCGGCAAACACACCCAATGATATAATGTGAGAAGTGTCATTAATATTCCCTGGAAGTTCTTCATTTAACTGCACCCTTCGTCTTTATTCGTTTACATTTTGTAGGCGACCCGGGATGATTTAATTTGAGTCCATTAGCCCTTAAGTAATAGGACACTGCTTAGACTAAATCTTGCCAAATATTTCAACAGCCCGAATTTAAATCCAGTATTACATTTATTTTTTCCCTAATATTAAAATACGTAGAACTTTGGACAGATGTGGGATTCTGCATAAGGCTCAGTCTATGTATTTAGTGTTTTAGTGCTAGTTTAATCTGCAAAGTTGAACAACATCATCCACCTCATGTTGCTATTGGTTACAGATGTGAAGTCATGTGACCTCAACATGGTACCACCTATTATAAGCAGAAACCCCAGAATAGAAAGCATCTAGAATAGTAACATGGAGTCTTCATCTCATCCTGCTTTTTCTAAAGTAACCTTAGGTTATCCATGATATCTGGAGTAGAACAATGGGTTTTTCCTAGCCAACCAAATGAACGTCTGCACTGAAGCCCATTCATTTCAGTGTCTTCCAAACTCATTTGCTGTGCAGTTGGTGAAATAACTGCATGTTTTAACATTTTTACGAGTTGGCGGACATATCTTCTTTTCGTAGATCGTATATTCATATTACTCACCAGACAAAAATGTAGTCAACATAGTAATCAGTGTACACAATGTGCTAATATACGTAGAAAGATTTATGCAAATATAGTTGCTGCTGTCCGTGCTGGTGTCCATTCAAATAGGTCGACAGCACGGATTTGTTTTTACATTTACATTCAGTCATTTAGCAGACGCTTTTATCCAAAGCGACTTACAGATGAGGAAACATTGCAAGCAATTATAACAACATAGGCAACAGAATACATAAGTGCATCAAACTAGTCCATTAAAGCCTAGCACAGTATACAAAGCTAGTATATTTTTGGATCTATTGAGCCAAACGATCCACGAACCACGTGACCACACGGCGGCAAGAGATCGAGTGTCGTAACTCTGTATTTCAATATATCAATATCTGCAACTATTTGGTTGCGGTGATGTCAGAACTTGAACATTGCTGAATAACTGCAGAAGACTTTCAGTTTGGGATTCTTTAAAGGCAGATTGCGTTGCCTGTAATGCTGCACTGACGTGTCAGTGGCAAATAAAGGAATTTGAAGCGCAGATTTGCCCCGCGATAAAAAAAACACCAGCCAAAGGGAAGAGAGCCTTATTTTGAGATCAGGTAAAACACATGCCATCCACTTTTCACTTACCATTAGCTAAACAGACAAATTAGTTACGTGTATTAAAGGTAACAACATTGACAATGTATATTAAACGTTGCTATTTTATTTGTAAGAAAAAACATATATCGTTAACCTTCACATAAATTCTGATTGATTTGATGTTAATGATAAGAATTATATTGATTTTAATGGAAACTAAATGGTATCTGTGAGTCTTCTGGTCATGTGTTGGGTTCGGTTGGTGGCGTTTCATCTAACTGATGGAAAGCAATAGGAAACCAATAAAATCTACTGGAATAACGGCCAAAACACAACAGATAAGGGTATTTTGTAATGGTTTTTATGGTAAACAGTTTACCGATGGTTTATACAGTAATGGTTTGTAATGGAAACCATTAGAATTTCTATATATTATTGTCAGCAAATATGTATTTAAAGCTGTTCTTATTTTTTCTATAATTATTAATAATACTATTACTATAAGTTCATAAAATCAATGTCATGCCATTGAGCTTCAATAACAAACGCATCTTGATTCACTCTCATCATCACATTGCAGCATTACAGCAACTGGTTCGCGAGCACGCTGTCGTGTTGCAAAAATGCAGTGCAGGATGAGACATAGATTAGGACAAACACTCAGAACACAGATTACATGTTCTGAATGTTCTGCATGTAATGAGTTGTCAAGGATATGATGTGTTCTGGGCATACAGTTACAGACGAGGGTATTTTATATTCCTGGTACAATGTGACCAGAGCAAAATAAGTGCCAATTATTGTCTATGAGGGCTAGGACTTGTACACTGGTGAATAACGTTTCGCTTTTTGTCTTGTTTACCTCAGCTTCAAGTAAACCTCAAGGAGACTTCTGTGAGTGGAAGCAGTTCATGGCTGACCGGTGGTTTTAATACATGGAAAGGCCAGGGGTCCCTCCTGTAGCATGCGCTGGTTTTATGCATCTGTGTTCTGTCCGTTCATTACCCAGTGTGCACAAGGCAGGTGGAGCGCAGTGGCTGGCGGTGGGACTTCATTACTACACTGTTAGCTTGAGCTGTAAAGCACGATTGGGGCCACAAGGTCCCCGCTTCTCTCGGCATCCCTGGTGAAATATCACAGAAGCGGCTTATCAGCTATCAATGTTTCAGGAGAGGCCTGGCGCTATCGAGGAAGAGCTATAGAACAGAGGGGGTTTATTTGAGCTTTCCAGGGGGCACAGAAGAGCGCTAATGTTCTGCTTCCAGATCAATACCTAAAGTGAACGATAATGCAAAAGTCATTGTACTCCATTGTTAAATTGGTGCCCTACAAACAAAATTGACTTCAGCAGAATGGTTTGCCATTTTCAATCAATCCACATTCTGCGGTATTAAAGCCAACTTATTCGCATTTCAGTCCAGCATTAAAGCCCCGGTGAAATCAAAATGAAAGCCTTTTTCCTATTATTAAAAACAAGTTAGCCTTAGGGACGCCAATAAACTGATATGCTCTTACGAGCAGACAAAATTACCATTTTGAAGTTATAACCGTTCAAAACTGACGTGTGCTGAAACAAATCTAGAAATTTTATGACATCACGTTACACGTCAGCTTCTCATCAAAGTTCTCGTCTAATCAAATCGTCTTTAGAAGAGTCCCGCCCCCTTCACTATTAGAGCTGCTCATATCATCCACTTGTTCGCTTCTTATATCCTGCATGGTGAATGACGCATAGTGCACTAGATGGGAGATAGGGGATGATCCAGAAAGTGTAAACATTAACATTAAAATCTTAATTTCGCATTATTGTCCGATTCAGATAGCATGGAGCTGATCCTATCCGTCGATCATACACGCGAATCTGCTGAGTCATTTCAAGTCTACACAGAATATTGAATGTTAAGCCTCTATGGAAGACATCGTACATCACAGCCTTGATGAGTAAAGGAGAAGACAAATGCCTGTGTCACTCACCAACGTAAATAACAAGCTTCAAATGACACATCACTGGTATCACTGATTTTCCTATTCTTTTCAATAGACCTACACCACTTTGGCAATCACGCTATTAAAGTCCCCGTGAACCGGAAGTTGCGATCGTTTTTACTTCCGTATTTTCATATTCCATTACTTAATCATTTCCCAAAATTTAAAAAGAGAATGACCCACATTGATAAACTATTTACAAAAAACGCGGCAATATTTCATGAAAAAATAGGCATTGTAATTTTTATTTTCACTGGGACTTTAAATGCAGCTTTGCCAGGCTGACTGTGTGGCGTAAAGGAAACGCTATTGGTTGTTTTAAAAGGAGGCGGGTAGTCACTCGATATATCTACCTTACTCTGCATTTTTCAGTTTAAATGACATAACACATCCAAGACATTACAGTGGGGCTTTAAAGCTGAAGATTTTACAATGTTAAAATACCTTTTTCCTATTCCAGATACATATCCAGATTAATTTGACACAGACGTAGTAGCTCAAACAAGGTAGTGATTTGCAGGTGGATGAATTTGCTCTTGACCAGTAGAGGTAAGGATGTTCCATAAGCTTTATCAGACACAAGATGTTGCAGTGGCCAAAAACGGCTGTATTAAAACGAGTCTGTTTGTTGACAAGCGAGGTTTAGTGCCAAGATCTCTGGGTGGGTTTTGAATGCCCTTTATGCAGGAGAAAAAACGCACAGCAGAGTGCAAGATGGAGGTGCTTGAATGAAAGGCCAATAAAAAACAAGATGATGATGGTTGTTCCCTTGGGACCTCCTATGTTGTATTTATCGTCATTCTCATTCCTGATGCAGCCTACTGAGCCTATTGAATACAAATGATCAGGTAGACAGGATCAGAAGTGTTTGTGCTTGGAAATAAGCGTTTCTTGTCACAAAATGTCTGAATGCTTTTTGTAAACTTTTATCTGCCGCAGTCTTTAAAAAGGATATTCCAGCATTTAGTATTATGTAATTAAATATCAGGACATGAATAGCGGAAGTATCAAAGTTTTTCTATGCAGTAGCTTATTTAAATATACGGTTGACCCTAAATTACTTGTGTAATATTGACTGACTGAGTTCTTTCTTGAAATACAATATACATTTTAAGAGTTTTTTGTGCTGCACGACAACAGTTTCGTCATCTCGCTTGCGTCAATAGTCAAATGGCAGTAGTTATTGCATCTCGCAATTGTAAGCTACACATATTTAAATGTTATATGATATAATGCACAAATCAAGTGGATCATTTTGTTACCTTTATGGTGATTTTGAAGTTTGACAACACCTGGTTGCTAACCCGTCATTGTATGATAAGGTATCATAAATCCAAGGAAAATTAACAGAATGACATGGCATTAAGAAAATAATGGATTTTTAATGTGAGTTGTTTCTTTAAAGAGAATGTGTTCTCTGAATGAAGAATTGAAATGTTGCTAAATGACACTCCCCACCCAGCAAGACCATTTCCCCCATGCCAACCCGCCAGCTCACATTACCATCCCTGACATTGTCAGATTGCTCGTGCCACACTGGGAAATGAATAGCACACAGCCCAGCTGCTTATTTTACAGACGTTACGTTGGCCAGGGACATTATTCGTTCATTCTGTGTCGTTGCCCTTCATGTCGGCGCTGCATAAACAGCGAATGACAGCCATAGATCAAAGATGTTTTCTTTTATCGCAGAGGAAACAAATTAAAATCGAAATGTTTGTCTCTGAATTGCATCTACTGAAACATGCCCTCAAAACCCCTTTAGGGTGACTAGTCGCGAAACGAACGCATGTGAGCGTCTGCGTCTGTGCATGCAGCACGTTGTGCATGTGTTTAAAGACAAATGACTCAGTTCTTCTCAAGTCTTCACAGAGCAGATGCACTGTATTTTACTAAGTAATGTCAAATGTTCTTCGGTAAACAAAATGTTCTCTTTCATATCCTAAAAAGATGGATTCAGACCTACATTTTACCATTAAGTGGCATAGTACTAGACAAAGCACTAAAGTAGTTCATGTAAAATTGAATATGATTTTTTTGCTTTTGGCAGCCAGTAATTTCTCTTGTATCTTGTGATTGGAACAGACCATGTTTGTGTTTTTTGTGTGCGAACCTGCGGTGAATCCTGTTTGAGTCTTGTATTCTTACACCTTATATCCTTTTGTTCACAGTTTTTGAGAAGGAAGATGTCACACCACCCGTCCACGTTGGCATCTGGTTTATTTGGCCAGCTTCTACCAAGTGAATTTGTACCAAAACACAGCCTTAACATAAAATATTTTGCAAGCTCTCGACTTTAAAAAGTGTATTCGTCCATTTGTTTGGCCCTATGCACATTTATATGAGTAGTTTTGCGTTAAGCATTGTTTCCCCTGCTGTCCACCTGTCACTTCAGACCGATATGAACCACTGTTTGGGATCCGACCATAAGGGTTGATTCTCTGTGAAATTAAGGAGGAATATTAAGGTCACAAATGCTTGGTTGGTTAAATGTTAAGATGCTAGCCGAATAAAAACAGGCCACAAAACACATTTCCCTGAACTATATGAAATATGTATCCTTCAGATCAGGTTCAAATTCTACCTTAAGAAAATCTGCTGGTCTCCAGTCTCCTAATATACTGTAGTCTCTTTGCATAATAATATTAGTAT
Organism: Barbatula barbatula; assembly: GCF_947034865.1. Taxonomy (NCBI): domain Eukaryota; kingdom Metazoa; phylum Chordata; class Actinopteri; order Cypriniformes; family Nemacheilidae; genus Barbatula; species Barbatula barbatula. Next base: position 2,667,115 of record NC_136768.1, on the reverse strand, counting down.
TTAATAGTAATAATAATAGTATTTGCCATGTCTGCTCTACTATAAAGAGTTGTCATATTTGCACTTTTGTAAGCATTTAGACCAAGTATGCATTGGGTAAGTAGTAGCCAAATCTTTAGCTTGCATTTTGCTCTTGGTTGTGTTGTTCATCTCCATATGCTGTTATGGGACAGTTCAGACAAAACTTAATTTAATTATAGTTTTTTGTCTATGATACTGGTACACGGACCTAAAAAGTTGCATTGGACATTGGTTGAGTGGGTGATTTATCTGTGTACCGTTTCAGCCACTGCTTGAGTCCTTGCTGATGTGGTCTAAAATATATTCTTTATGGATGTCAAAAGCTTCAGACTGGACTTTTTTTTACAAGCATTGCATTGAGGGTTATTTTGGGCCATCACTGAGGACTTTGAGCACAACTGCTGCTGTATTATTTATGCGTTTTACTATTTCTTTCACACAAATGCGCTCAGTCATGCAGATTCTGAAAAAGGAATCTCGGATGGCATTTTGCTGGGATGCTCCCATCTGCTCGTGTATTTCCTGATTATAGACATTGATATTACAGGAAACCTTAGCGAACATATGTTACCTAAGGTTCTGACCTTAAAAAACAATGTCTGCTACAGTGGGGGCGCTTGGCATGACCGGTGTCAACGCGATGCCTAGTGGGAAGTAGAACTACATGAGGAAAATAAAAATACTTCTTGTCCTTCAGCATGGTCTTGAGCATAAAATCTATAGAATGGGAATGAGAATAAAAAAGCATGTGTGTAGGTGTTTTATGAATGTGCTGGCCTTCTTATCGCCCGGTAAGATCTGTTAGTCTATAGGGTCTGGAAATTACCCTCCATGAAAACCTTGGTGAGCCTGCTGGTTTCCTGCTGTAAGAGAGCCATCACTTATAGCAAATGAGCCCCATCGGATCGTAGGGTCAAGAGCCGTCTGTGGTCCAATTAGTTGACCATTGGGACTTTCCATAATTACAGCAGTGATATATTGATAGGAAAGCATGTAAGAACGGTCCGTTCATTCATCTTTTCCCCTTTACATAGATTTAAATTAAACCCTGCGATGCCGTTAGGAGAAGAATAAGGTGTGACGTGTTTGTTGACAGATGTGGAGGTATGTTTTGGCTCACCCGAAATGACTCGGTCTGCTGTGACGCGTAGCCTTGTGGAAATCAATGATAACGGTGAACTTTTTCGGCTTTGACAAACCACAGTGTCAGATGCTGTATTGATTAGGAGTTTACCGTGTAGCCCATAATGTAGGTGATGCAGTGTTTGCAAGCAACCAGGAAAAGTGTGATGTATTTCATATGTTGTGCATAATGTATCGTTGCAATGCACAACTGTCATAACTCATACAATATCAGACCAATTGAAAATAGAAATGGATCTGTGCAAGTGCAAGTTAATTCTTGCTGTCAATTATTCATATTCAATTCAAAATATATCCAATTTAAACTACTGTAAGTTGTCAGTTCTTTAACAAATTGTATTTATAAGAAAAGGTTTCAAGAACATATTTGTTTTGTTTTAGATTTCCAAAATTTGTTGGGCCACAGTTTTACAAAAAATAAAGTCTCAGAGTAGCTTCGTTAATGGAGAGGCTCAGAGATGACGTATTTTGTAGGCTAAGCCTCTGCATTTTTCCCATAGACTTTTGGAAGATCGCAAAAAATAAGCTCTGTGATTAACATATGTTCCCTATTAAAGGGATACTTCAGTACGTTTTACTTACACTCAGGGCATCCTTAGTCAATGTAACTTTCTTCTTGAAGAATAATGCACTTTGAGTTAAAATACCAGGTATATTTTTACTACCAAGTGGTAGAATGGGAGTGAATAGGGGCGATTTTTTGAAGCTCCAAAAAGTGCATCCATCGATCAAAGAATGGCTTGACACGACTCAGTGGTTTTCTGAAGCGAGATAAATATCCATATTTATAAATTGCAATTAACAATGTCTTACATCCGCTGCAAGAGGCTTGTTTTTCCGCTCAATGATGGTGACTAAAGCGCCCGCCCAGAGGAGGCAGTGTTTCTATTGGGTGAAAACAAAAAATGCTGTGTTCGTAACAGGAACTTACGACACGCCTGCGTCATTTGCCAGAATAACAAGCCTCTCGTTGCCAACCCCATTCACTCCCATTCTACCGCTTGGAAGTTAAAGTATTGTAACTGCATCGTGATATAAATAATGCATTATTCTTCAAGAAGAAAGTCACAATCACTTAGGATGCCTTGAGGGTAAGTAAAACATGATGAAATTTCGATTCAAGCATGAAGTATCCCTTTTAGTAATTACTTCGCATCTAAGTTTTAAGAGATTTGTGCCCATATGGCATTATTTGTGAGCTTTACAGTATATGCACAAAGACATCTAACGTCCTCGCCAAAGGAAGAAGTCGCTTTTAGCGCCATTTTTAAGACACAATATGGATTTTAAAAATCACAAGCGTGATATTTAGTGTCAAGCTGTCGTGCAGCCCTATCCCACAACACTGCAGTGATCGGTCAGATGCTGAGATGAATCTTTTAAGTTCAGATTTCTAATAGTCTGCATAGCCGTCTGCTCTTGATATTTCTCCAGCAATCGCAACCTTTCTGGCATTTCAGAAAGTCAGCGCAGAGACTCAGATGATGCTTCTCCATAAGCCAGACGTCTGTGCAAATCATTGCCTCATTCTGTTGCCTTGAAAGAACTTGCTGATCATTAGCTTCAACCTTTTTGTTTTGGGATGTGTAGAGAGAAATGTCAGGTTAGGTTATGTCTCCTCGGCATCCTCTTCAGCTGTCAGGAAGAGAATGTGAGAGGTAAAAAGAGAAGAGGACTTAAAGTATAAAAATAACTTATTTTGAATGCATTTGCAAAGAGGAAGAAGAAAATCGGATTGAAGTACAAATAAGCATCTTTCGAAAGAAATGAACTGCTGTTGTTGGCTTTTAATATGATTGATTGAGGTTTTATTTGTCTCATGTGCACAGCGTTTCTCAGCAGTGCCAAAATGTATGCAGCTTTGTAAATTTATTTGGCAATTAAAGTGTTTTCATAGCCAAGAAGTTGGTTCATTTAAAAATGCAGTAAAATGGTTTGCAAAGTGCAGATTTCTCTACTGTGTTTTATTGTGTTCTTTTTCTACAAAAGAAAGTTGGGAATGGTTCGCTCAGAAATAAGAATTTATCCTTTACTCGTCCTCATGTCATTCAAAACCCTTGTGAAATTTATTTATTTTGAAGAACATCGGGAACATCTTCATTTGTGGAACACAGAAGGAAGTCATAGAGGTTTTGAAAGACATAGCAGAATATTTTGGGGTGGACTACCCCTTTTAAGTACATTCATACACAGTCTTATGTAACTAACGGTGAAACGTGTTTGTACGTAGTGTGAGGCAATGGAGCCTGGTTCTGCTCAGGCCACTCAACAGCTGTCAGCGCTTTTCTGCTTTTAGCCTCCATAATTCTCAAGAGAGCTTAAAAGCGGTAAACACAGATGCAGCAAGCTCGTATATATTTGATGAGCTTAATGTATGGAATGCATGTGTTTGCACAGAATCTCTTTCATAATTCAAGGGAGACTCGAGTCCATTTGAAAAACCTGGGCCAGGTCCAAACAGGTGTTGGAGCCCCCCGGACCCTACATGCATCTCTGTCTCTCCTATCTTGTGGGGAAAATGCTCTAAGAGAATGTTTCTGCCAGACGTCCAATCAAGATAAAGTTGAAAGTAGAATCCTCTTGCTGACAGCCCCTTGCTTTCAGATAAGTGGCTTGTGTCTGCAGGTCCGGCAGGGTGTTTGGATAATAGGAAGGGGAAGAACCAATGGAGACGAAAACGTCACAACACAGATATCATTGAGGTTTAGGCTGCGTGTTTGAATCTAACACATCCAATTCAAGGATGTAACCAAATTTTCAAGATGTGGGAAAGTGTATTTTAGCTTTGAGGTTGTGCTAGTGTTCTCTTAAAAGTTGACCATTATTTAGGCAGACAAACTGAATAAAGTTGTTGATGACTCATCTTGCACAAGGTGGATGTTTCCCAAATGAAATAACAGCCTGCTCTGGTGTGACTTTGCTAATTTCCAGTGTTAAAATTTTTGAGCTTTGATGCACAAATCCAAGATTAACCACAAAACTCAAAAAAAAAACACAATTTGCAGCTTTGCGGTGCACGATTTTGGACCAATGAGATGTAACTGCGGGTGGAGAATCTGGATGCAGAATGTTTGCATCAGGGGGATGCCATTCAACCTTAATCGATACACATCTTAGTGAATTAGATCATGTAGACAAGGCCAAGCCGTCAGGAAAGTGTCTTTCAGTAGCCTATCTGTTAATGTACAGAGCACTGGCTGAGCCAAACTAATCCTCTTCAGGTTCATCTCTAACATTGACACCGTGCTGCCCAACACGCTGTTAGATCACAGAGCTGTGCACTATAACTCGTGCTAGTTTTGAGATGTTAGCCAGGTGGTGTGGAACGTTGTAAAAAAGTATACGAGTACAGCAAAGTTCAATTATTTGGCTATGCATTTAGCTTCTGAAATGTGACATTTCCAAATGTTTTACATGACTTGAGTTTAATTTGATGATAAAAATTGTGCTCTGTGGAGCAGATAATTGGTGATTTTATCATTTTATGATATTATATTTTACAGTTGATGTCATTATAGACCTTTTCGGAAGACGTAAACAACGCTGGTCCAGAAGAACTTCCTGTTTTAGTTTCTGAACTGTACACAAACGTTTTATTATAATATGACCAAGAGAACATTTATAACCAAATAAAAATCTTTAAGATTTTATTATATTTGCAGGATATAATAAAAATGGTAGCGCTACTGGACCAATGTTTACGTCTTGCGAAGTGATCTATGGAAGTTATGTTTTAGGCGTGGGTTAATCTTTTTATATTTTCATAAAAGGTAAAGAAAACAAACGTTTTATTTACTAATTTGTATTAATAAATAATTGTATCAATTAAGACCAGAGACATTTTTTAAGAAAGCAAATGTGCTAGTTGCACAAGATGGAACCCGTTTGCCTTTGTGGCGTCGTGTCGGCAGACTAATTTCTGGTCGTTCTGATAGTTTTTGCTTGACGAAGTACTCAGCAATGTAAAGAGGATCTGTCATATCGTTGATATATATATATGTATATTTTTTTAAATAAAAAAATCACCCATTTCTGCCGGCCAAAATTCCTTTTCCGTACGACCGGAAATTAGTCTGCAGACCCAGGTGTCCCAAAAGCTCACCGGCGCCATCTTGTGCAACTAGCGAATTGTGACCATTGTGTTTTCATGTTGCTTTACACCAAATTATGATTTTTTCAAATCTTATTTTTCTCATAGATTTAAATCACCAAATCAACAACCCCTTGGCTTCTACATAATATAATTATGTACTATTATGTATGCAAAATGTACAATTGTTTCATGTACTAATAATCTTGAAGGTATGTCTTTATTTAAAAAGGTTACACATTCATTAATACAATGGCAGATTAATTCGTTAACGGTTCGTTGACCAAGTATGCGCAGGTGGAAATTTTACGATCCAATGCAATTAACTGCAGAACAACAATCAATGTTTAAGAGAAGCAGGTTGTTGAATCGGTGCCAGCGGATGGTTTTCACCACATGCTGAGTGAAACTGACAGTGTGTAAGAAGCATCGGTCCCTTCTGTTTAAAAATGCACACACAGTTGTTTTTACAAAATTCCTTAGCTGATGAAGAATTCTGGGCCGTCCGACCCAAATCACTGCACACGGATATTAAGCATTCGGCGTATGAGTTAATTAGAGTGCCATTAGCAGGCGCTTTCTCTCCATCGCTCATCACATTTTCACTTATACAGCATGAGCCAGAGGGAGGAAAAAGAGAAAATATAAGAACAAACAAACATGCATTAATCATCCGCCGCACAAGGTTGATCTATGAAAACTTGCAAACTTACAATATTGTTTTTCTGTGAGCAGTAGCTAATGTGTGGCAGATTGGTAGTTAAAATGATCGTGTCCTCTTCTTAAGTGCATATATTTAAATCTTGCACAATATATGGATGTTTTTGCAAGAAAAGGTGGTGGGGAATGTGGACACTTTCCAGAAGTGACGTATTTGCTCAATTCTTCATTGGTCAACATACATGTTGCTAAAAGACCCCTTAAAAAGAATATTATGAATGAACATGCTGGATTGTTGCCAATTGGCCACGTTGACCTCATTGGCCACCTGAGTTTCTTCAAGTGTTAAACTTGCGTGGGCCAGAAGGCTATCCTCAATTTGAAGCCTCTCTGCTTTCTGTTTCGTGTAATTGTACGTGCTAAACGCTAGTCTGTTTTTGGCACGGCATGAAGACTGTAAATAGGACCAAGCTTGTCTGGTGTAAGCCGGGAGCTTTGTTTCACCAGAGTTTGAAAGCGACATTCACTCCGCTCTGATCAGAGAAGACTTTGTGCGTGAGCTTTCATCGACTTATAAAAAAGAAAAATCGCAAACGACGTCCCTGTAATGTGTCAGTTGTTTCTCCAAGGCACCACTGAGATGGAGCGAAAGTTGAGGTTTTTTAAATTGGCTTTTGATGCATTTGCTTCTGAAATAGGATGTAGTAATCTCATAAAGAGTTCTCTAGAGATCGTAATAGTGTCTCAAGCAGAGCTCATATTTGGATCATACGTTTTAAGAGATTGAATTCAGCTATTTCACATTAAATTGTATATTTTATTACTATTTGGGTTGATTATTAAATGAAATAACTTATAAGTCAATCAATTCTCTTGAGCAATAGACAAGCAACCGACTTTTTCTTTGAGCTTCTAGAAAATCTTTGAGTAAACTGCTGCTAAGCAAAGGATGTACATTCATTAGCCAAGAAACTAAACTGCTCAGAACAAGTTGTGTAGAATTATTCCGAGTCGAATGCATTTGAATAATAATAATTTTAGGGAAATAAAGCCTTTAGCTTTTTGTGTATTCTATCCTCGACAGTTTTTAAAAGATGTGTATGAGTATGCCCTTCCTTGAACCGCCACCTTACCGTGGTGGAGGGGTTTGAGTACCCGAGTGACCCTAGGAGCTATGTTGCCGGGGCTATATGCCCCTGGTAGGGTCTCCCAAGGCAAACAGGTCTTAGGCGACGGGTCAGACTAAGAGTGGTTCAAAAATCCCTTATGATGTTAAAAAATACCAAGGACCGTGACGTCGCCAGGTATGGCGCAACCGGGGCACCACCCTGGAGCCCTCAGTCGGAAAAGGGTGGCTTGTCCACTTCAGGTTGGTGGAGAGTTCCTTCCTCAAGTGGAGGAGTTTAAGTATCTCGGGGTCTTGTTCACGAGTGAGGGAAGGATGGAACGGGAGATTGACAGACGGATCGGTGCAGCTTCTGCAGTAATGCGGTCGATGTACCGGTCCGTCGTGGTGAAGAAAGAGCTGAGCCGCAAGGCGAAGCTCTCAATTTACGGGGCAATCTACGTTCCTACTCTCACCTATGGTCATGAGCTTTGCGTCATGACCGAAAGGACAAGATCCCGGATACAGGCGGCTGAAATGAGCTTCCTCCGCAGGGTGGCTGGGCGATCCCTTAGAGATAGGGTGAGAAGCTCGGTCACCCGGGAGGAGCTCGGAGTAGAGCCGCTGCTCCTCCACATCGAGAGGGGTCAGCTGAGGTGGCTTGGGCATCTGTTACGGATGCCTACTGGACGCCTTCCCCGGAAGGTGTTCAGTGCCCGTCCGACCGGGAGGAGACCCCGGGGAAGACCTAGGACATGCTGGTGGGACTATGTCTCCCGGCTGGCCTGGGAACGCCTCGGTGTCCCCCCGGAAGAGCTAGAGGAAGTGTCTAGGGTGAGGGATGTCTGGGCATCTCTGCTTAGACTGCTGCCCCCGCGACCCGGCCCCGGATAAGCGGTAGAAAATGGATGGATGGATGGGTGTATGAATTGGTCTTTTGGGCTTGATTGTACTTGTTTTCATTTTTATTGTCAAACAAATCCAATGAAATAAAAAAAAGAGCATCGTCAAACTAAATTCCCCTGCTTGTCATCGATCGTAATACTGTAGTTTATGCATGAATAATATTCTGAATTACGCCAACCTAGAAAACCAGAAGAAAAATGTAGAGGCCAAGTACCAGCCCATGGCAACATATCTTCCTAATGTATGAAATGTAATAGAAATTAACATCAAAAACATTGTTGCAACAAATTACATAAGTGCATCATTAGCGTCTGTCAGTTGTTGGTGGCTTGCAATTGGTGCATGTGCATAGTCCTTAACTTTTTATCACATTCCCTAAAAAGGACTTTCATCTGTAAAAAACTTGCAGTTCTAGGAATCAGTGGGTGCAAAACTGTTCCAAGAATCCCATAATCACCGTTTATTATGTCCACCTTCACAGCGCCACAGAGTGCTATTTTACACCCTTGCAGTGAATTACATTGAAAATCGTTTTACAAGATATGGCTTTTACATGTACTTCGCTTTGAAAAGGAGCTTTTCCATGTCATTTGTGGTGTGGCAACACAGATGCTATCGTTTATCACTGCGGAGAATAGGAACGCCTTTTGTTTTGTTCGAAATGACATGAGACTGAGTCCACAGTGAAAGAATCTGCATTTGCTCCCTTCAAAGCCGTTTCTCCCGACCGACGTTTTGTTTTTCAGCTTGGAAGGGCATGTATCAGGGCAACAGGCTTCAAGAAGACGTGCCAAGACGGCATACCCGTCAAAACTGTCAAACAGAATTTATCCATGACTGAGATTGTAAATGTCTAGCATGTCAGTCTCTTTATATTGAAAGGGCTTGATGTCCGAGCCAAAGGAAGTCTGTTTTTCTATGGTGCCCTGGAGGTAATTGTGACACCTTGATTTCACGTGGCACAGTCCTTTGCAAGGATAATGAAAGCATTTATGCGAAACTGCATCCAGTCATCGCGACATGGACATAATGGAGAGGGAGCTTGTGGTGTGTGAATGAGAGGTGGAAGTGCGTGATGTGGGTGTACAGATGCATCACGCGGGTGGTTGACATAACACGATCCGGTTATGATGTAACACACACTCACTGTGTGTACCTTTTAACATCACAATCTGATCGTTTTCTATTCACGCTGTAAGTCAATTTAAGTCAGTTTTTACACATTTGACTTTTTCTGTATTTTTTGTCTGAAAAAATTACTAATGTTCTGCTTTTCTTCACTTAAGACTTAAATCTAGGCTACATGTAATTTGCGTTATAGTTAGAACACTTAAAAGTACTTTTTACTATTAATGCTCAGCTATGTTGCACACCAACACATCACACTGTTGGTTGGTCATGAAAGAAAAATTACGAATCACAGCAATATAAGTGTCACATACTATCTTTAAGTGTGTTTAAAAACACTTCCCATGAGATGGTACCCATCCTCTAAATAAGGATTATAAGCCACGCTACAAACATTCAGCCTTGATGGCACCGGCAAATTGCATGCGCAGATTTGTTCAACCAACAAATAATTAGAATGTTCTATCAGTTTTCTTGTTGATGTCTGTGCCAACCCCTGCATGCACCTCGGTGGGAGGTAAGATGATTAACCGTGTTTATCAGCTGGAGTGGACAGTGTTTGAGGGTCTATCGTTCACTTTATCGGAGTGCAGGAGCTCTGCTGATCTGGCCCGCAGGCAGCGATGTTGGCGAGTGAAGTTGACACAGCATGCCACACCTGTTTCCCTAAATCTCCTCAAAAATCCTCAAAACACTGACTGCCAAACCGAGCGCTGTTCCCCAGTGACAAGTAAGGTCCAGGACCACCGAGGTATAATATTTCACACTAATGATATATACATGATTATAGTTTGTATTCCAAACTAGCTTCTGTTTCCCAAGGTTTTTCAGAGAGTTGCATTACCAAAATAAAGTTGCTGATAGATGTTTGTTTATACAATGCTGTTCATTTGACTTAAGTGCCGTCTTAAACAAATAATAAAGAAATGTTGATGGATAAAAAAGGAAATTACAAAATGCTTTAAAGTCCCATTGAAACAAAAAATTACAATTCATATTTTTTCATGAAACATGCCGTTTATTGTAAATAGCCTACCAATGTGGGTCATTCTCATTTTTTTATTCGTGTGTCCTCATAATCTTCTGTTTAAATCTGAAAATGCACTTCCGGCCTCTAGTGACCATCGATCTCAAATGATGTAAATTAGACGGCTTGGGCGGAGCATCTGTTAACTCCTCCTCTTCAACTGTCAGTCTGCTGCCAGTTCCATTTCAAAATGCAATGGCTGTTTTTATGCATCCCATCATTTTGCCACGTCAACGATTTTTCTCATTCGAAACTCTACTCAAAAATACGAAAGTAAAAAAGATTGCAGCTTCCATTTCACAGGTACTTAAAAGTTACACATGAAAACAAGTATATTGTAGTATTCTTAATTTTTTTTTACAATGTAATTATTTACCATATTAAACATTAAGATAACATTTCTAGATACTATAGTGTTTTTAAGCTTTACTATTGAAAATAATTCAATATACTACATTTATTGTGGTTTATAAATTTACTTTAGTTACTACTATATACTATTGAAATGAAAGCACACTGTAGTATACTAAAATGTAATGCAGTTTACCATAGTATATGCTACAGTATACTGCCGTAAAAAACAGACTTCCCACACATATTGGTCATTCCATAGCTTTGAAGAGTTTACTATTGGTCTCAAATTTTTCTAATAAGGAATAAAAACGTGACCATAAACTTTAGACCTATATTGCAAATGACTGTCATAAAATTTTATTTTCCCATTGTATTAGATTAAGTTGCAATGCTTTAAAAGTAATAAAAAACCAATGAACTTAAAGTGATTTAAAGTGTTTTAGCTTCAATAACGTGATATTTTTGGATGTGCGATGCTTAGATTACAGGGAGACCAAAAGTCTACGGGCGGCTCATGTCTTTATGGGAGATCATGTGTCTATTTGTTACAACACAATCACAGTAGTGGCTGTCAGCATGCCCTCACATATTAACTGCAGAGCTGTCGGATAACCGCCCCCCTGCCAAATGACAGCTGCTTTCCCTGGAGTGTCTGTGTTTGCCCCCATCAGCATCCCCCAGCTTGCCTGCCAGGACCCGGGTAGGTGCCAAAGGGGTCCACAGACCCGAATCACATGGTTGCCCACTAATTCACTCTCTGTGTCTGTCCTCCGTGTCTTTCACAACAGGAGCTGTGATGAATTGTCGTTCTTTAGATGTCATTTGCAATGCCACAGATTGGCAGGCATTACAGTGCAATGGCGGCAATTTCGTTTTTGTGAGTGGGTGACCATAGAATGCGTTTGACCTTCTGAACTGTATTGGTTATGAAACTTTCTTTTAACTGCCTGTTTTCCTAGATAAATTCCAGGCAAAATTGTGTCAATGCACTAGTTAACAAATTATTAAGATCTCATATTTGGCTGACTTCATTACATTTAAAAGTATAGTTCACTCAAATATGAGAATTGTTTTATAACCCTTTCCAACCCTGTGACATTTTTTTAGGCAGAACACAAACATTTTGAAGAATGTTGGTAACCAACCAAACACCGTTGGGCCCCATTGACTTCCATTATAGGAACAGAAATAGTATTTTTGGATCTTTTTAAATAACCTTGGAAACAGGTGTAGCTTAGGTGTCCAAAAACTTTTTTTGAGCCTCTAGATGTCTACAACACCTGCAAGCAAATACTGCGATATTTTCAGATATTCATACGATTCACATCAAATAAAACGTGTCTGCTTCGGTAACCCCACATGACACCATGAGTTCTTTGCAGTCGGAGAGCTGTTATTAGCTCTAACTCTAAAGCCCCAAAGATCCTCCAGCCCAGTCACATTTCATTTCATTTCCACGTTGATGATTTAGGTGCGAGGTTTGGTCCGTGTCTGGATGAGGCGGTGTTCCCTATGACCTTCTCTACGGCCATATTCTTCGCAGAGTCAGATCACAGCTCATGGCGAGAGACGTTTTCTCTCTTTTCAAAGCCACTTCATGCTCTGGCACTAAATGTTCCCACTGAGACAAAAGAAGGATTAAGTCAAGTTTCTTTAAATCCTCCGCAGTCGAGTTTACGGTTCTCCCTTGATGACGACGAATATGCTGCATATGCTTTATATTTCTTCCTTTCTCGCCGTTAGTTTTCATTCCACGCGATATATCATGCCGTTCGGAAAGTTAATATTTTTACAACAAACTCTCCCTTCACGCACGGCTGCCCGAGTCGGGCCTGAAAAATAAAGCTTAGTTTTACAAGTCCTCTGTTGATTCGGCTTATGTGAAAATTAATCTTTCACAGCATGTTTCTGAGCTTCGTGTTTGCAGGGAGCGAGAAAGAGAAAATTTAATCAAAATGTATAAGAGAAGGTGTGAGAGATTGGAGGGGTTATAAAAAAGAAACGGCAGGTAATGTTGTGAGCAAGACGACCCTGACCTCTGCGAGCGCGGCTTCACCTCAGGTGAGTATCTGCAGCATTCATCTCACCTTGACATGTTGCAGTGTCTGCATCTCTCTTTTCTCCCTCTCTTCTCTCGCTCTCTTGCTCTCTCTTTCCTAAGGCCTGCTCATGAAGAGAAATGTTATATTTAGCAGAGCAGTATTTTGTTTGTTCGCTGAATGTAACGGTGCCCTTGGAAGATGGCCAGATTGCTGCAGAGTGGTGCCTCTCTTTATTTTCCTCCTTTCTCTCTTCTTCTTTTATATAAAATTTGTTACACAAATACACACACAAAAGTTGATTCTGTATGAATCTTATAATGATGATAACATATGGTGTATAGCTTTTGTGATATAGCTTTGAGATGCCTTCCAGGGGTTTATTACTTTAAAGGTGACTCAAATGGACTAACCAAGTTGACAAAACTACCAGATATATAAACACTACATTTTTATAATCGTATGTTAAACTTTATTGACATTACATTGTTATATTACGGTACATTTAACCTCATTAAAGGGTTAGGTTACCCAAATTGAGTTCCGTCATCACCCTCATGTCATATATCATTTCATTTCTTTTGAAAAAGAGAAAAGTCTCTTTGAGTTCATTTAAAGCGGGTCAAAGTTTGGTTACCGACATTCTTTCAAATATCTTATTTTGTGTTCTGCAGCAGAAATAAAGTCGTACGGGTCTTAATGACATGATGGTGAATAAATAAATGCATTTTTATTTTCGGACGAACTGTCCCTTTAATTCCACCCTGCAAAACCAAATTAAGGGTTTTTGACGGTTTCATGATCGGACACACCGATGCCTGGAGTTAACTTCCGGTTTGGCTATAATATAACAGTCTACTTTATATCCAGTTTACATGAATACCAATTTATTTGAATGTTTATTATATAACAATTGAATTAAATCAAATCAAAACTACTCAAAAGTGTGGGCTACATATAGTTTGTCTATATGTTGTTGCAGCTGAACCTGTCAAAAAGGTAAATTATTTGTCAGATTGTTTTTTGAGATGCATATTTATGTAGCAATGAACTCAGTTCACATCACATATGGGCTTCATCAGACACATAACCGCGGCAACGCTTCTTCAAGTGTGGGTGACACGTTCCTGGAAAGTTCTGCCGAGAAAATGTGCTTTAATGCTCTTAAACTGAATTTGTTTTCGAAAACAAATATTCCAGGCAGCCATTTAGGCTTCAAAGGACCCTGACCTATTTCTAAATTTACACTCGCTCAAGAGACCAAAGAGTCAATCTGTGCGAAAATCGGCGCTTGTGATTGTTCTCCCGCTCTTTATATCATGATGTCTGTGAAGTAAATGATGCTGCTGGTTTTTGGCATTTGGCTGGTTCTCTGGGAATGAGATCATTCTTCTACGAAAAGCATTTGTGTTCTCCAAATCTGTTTTCACCATGTGTTTTTCCCTGCAGAATCTCTCTTCTCCACACGTGAGATTAATGCGTGCGGACAGAACAGAACCATCGAATTGCATTTTCAAAGGCTGTGTGGCAGCGGGGTGGCAACCTCTGGTCCGGTCTCATCAGGGCGCTGGGCCGCGATGGCTTTTATCGGCACAATCTGCTCCTGTGTTCCTCTCGATGTTGCTCCAGAGGGGGATGAGCTGCCCACACTGACTGAGGTTCACTGGTTTGTGGCCCACCGACACCCACAGCACCCAATCGAATATTAAAGCGCTGTAGCGAAAGAACTTCAAGAAGTATTTTTAGGTGCCAAAATTCCAATGTTTATGATTTCCGTGCAAGCTCTCACATTGAATTTTCTCATTTTAATTGGGTGTACCGAATGCAGCACGCTCCCTAAACAAACACTGGGAATAGAGCTTTGCGGTTTTCCAAGTGCAATGAGTCTTATCGCACATCAACAAATGGAAAGTGCAACGAGGAGAAGCTGTACAATATTTGTGTATTCATAGGAAACGATTCAATCTCAGCTATAATGAGTTATCACACACAACCTGGGTCCATAGTTAGAACGCTAGAAACAACAATAATTATTATTTTAAAGTCCTACACAGAGTTGTGTTTTCTATACAACATTTTTGTGTTGTTTTAATAAAGGATGGACTCAAGTGATCCTTAAAGCAGCAGTGTCTGATAGTGTAATGGACCATACTGTAAAGTTTATTAGCTTTTTGCCTTCTGCCAGGCTTTCTGCTTAGCTCGGTTTCGCTGATGTTGCAATACCAATTTGAACAACCAGCTGGTGAGGAAGCAGAATCATGTTGCCTTGATGTTTGCACATAATGCATTTATTTATGAAACTCAAAATTTTAAAGTATTATCATAGTTTAATACTGCATGATAGTGTATGAATAGTCTCATGCAAAGACTCATGCAAATGAAATTTCTTAAATGTATTTTCCTTTTTTAGTTAAACACTAAAATCAAAAACGTCCATAGTAGTCTTGGTACCTTTGACTGCCTTTTAAAATGTTTCTACTATGGTAGTCAATGATGACAGTGAGAACCAATGAGAATCACTTTTTTTGATGAATGTGCTTTCAACATTATGGAACTCGTATCAAGATATAAAATTATTTATTTCCCTTCTGAGGAAGAGAAGTCATATGCACCTTGGATGGCACGAGGATGATTCAATTGCAGGTGTGAACTGTCACGTCCCTTCTCATTCCCAGTCTGGTTGTGTAGCCTAACACAATGTTTATGTGCACTTTTTTGCACAAAATGTTTGCGAACATGACGAAAGGATATTGAGGACCTGTAGGCGTAGAATCGACGCCTCCTCGAGTTGCAGCTACGCTTATCTCAGTCAACAGGCTGCGGAGAGCGTGACACACGCTTTTGTCTCGGCCCACGTGCGCTTCTTAATCGTTCTCGTTCCCTAACTCTCCTCTTCTTCTTCTACAGCCGTCCAAAACCCAGCACCCCCAGCCTCCTCATCACCCACTTACGCCAACTTTGCGTGGCCAATTAGCACATTGACATTGCAATGAAACGACAAAGGCTGACAGCCAAGAAGAGAAGAGCGCACGGTAAAACCAAACAGAGTTACCCTTGCTTACCGTAATCCATGTGCCTGACAGTTGCTACGTGACTTTATTGTCAGAACAAGCGCTCTTGCTGTAAAGTGGTGATTGCTTTGTGAATCGCGAGAAGCATGCTTGCCTGCAAACCCTATGCCAACGCACGCCGCTTGACACACAATGCGGAATAACTTATGCAGATCATTACGCAATAGTTAACCACGGAGCGCAGTCCTCTGGGCATATTCATTAGGCGTAGCTGTGCTTTGTTCAGCACAAACTTAAGATTGCCTTCATTTACTCTTCTTAGGCATAATGTGGTTGTTGCTGATTTCATGGCAGCGGGACTAAAATTGAACCTGGCAAGCGTGATTAGTGAAATTGACACAGCGAGGAGCGGACACTTCCATAGGCTGCTCAATGTATTGTTCAACAGCCACTATCATTGTTAATAACAGCTTTTTCTTGTGTCATCTAATGAACGGCCAAAAGGTTTCTGCCTCCGGCAAATGAAGATGTATGGCACCAAATTCCTTCAGTGCAGGGAGCTCTGTGGATTTCCTTGGAAGTGTGTATTCTTTAATGCACCCAAGCGGATGGGAACATTCGTGCAGGGTTAAACCATGTAATGTTAACTGTAAATTATAGTGTTTTTATAAACATGAAAATCAATTGAACATTAGTTGAAAAATACATTTTGTAGCTTGATCTTTTCTGGCTGTACGAGCTTAATCTTCGATATCAAGATTAGGAAATTGTGAACCGAAATTCATCACTCGTTACACTTTCGACGTTGTGTGATAATCGTATTCAGTAATTTGGGGTTGGACATGAACACACAAGTGAAATTTTACTGCGTTAGAAAGTTTACCTTCGGAGGTTTATGTAGCCGAATGAAGGGAGCTATTTCTTTGTCATAGAGCCTAAAACTTTTTTTCATAAAACCGTTTAACAGGCGATAAGAAATGTTTATGGCCCGTAGATTTTCTCGATTCGCCAGCCGTCAGCAGGTGGGACAAAAAGTTATATTTCGACCTCGCTTGTTAAGGCTTTCCATTATACATTGTGTTAAATCTTTTCTCTTTCTCTTCTTTATCTCCGTCTGTCAGAGAGGTCCTGTAATCACATCATCTCTTATCAGTCCTTCCCACTGTTTCTGCCATCCCAGAATGCTCAGCTCTCGATAAAGTCTCCAGGTTATCTGCGGTAAGGAAGGGAACACCGCTCGCCACTGAATGTGGTGTTCTTAGATTTGCGTTTTACTATTTGAAACTATTTCATTAAACTAATGCGCATGTTTCAGCGCAGATATTATGATGCATTTTGAACAAAATCCAGCGTTGGATGCGTGTTTACGTTTTGTATTCGCTGATGTAGACATGCTCGGTCTGTTTATCAGACATCTGTTGGGTTTTTTGCCCGATGTCTCATTTATATTACCAATTCCAAATCATGACTCAGATCAGCAAGCTGCCCGCATCCACGTTTGCTCTAAAAATCGTATTCTTAAGTGGGTCACATCTTGGGAAAGTTTGGCTGCTTTGCCAGTTGGACCGACGGTAATTAGGACAAAAGGAGGGCGGAACCTAGGCACATTGCCCCAAAACCTGACTCACAAATTACAACTACAAAGATGAATGCAGTCCCACCAAATTTGGGTCTGGGTTACAGTTGAGCCTAGCCATCTTAACTATGAGTTCAACACATTACCATAAATGAAAACATTCTACAGACCAAGTGTCTGAATTTTGCTTCATATACGTATGAGGAAAAAATGACTTTAAAATCGAATAGCTTTGCCAACTTCTGAGGCTATTGCGTTCTCTCTGAACTCATCCATAGTAATGTAAAGTAGTATCTTGATGCTAGTATGTTTCCTTTATATCTCTTAGTCTGTAATAACACACATAGCTTTTTTCTCGCTTATATTATATAATATTATATTTATATAATTGTATATTTACATTAGTTGACACATTTAAAAATAGTTGCCATCATATTTTTCATTTTGAAGAATTCCCTGAATCTAAAAAATAAACGTAATTGAAGAAAAGAAAAATGGCAAACTAAAGTTTTATTAACCTGAGCATAAAACTAATAATGGCTAATTAAATTGTCAACCCTGTTACCTACTTATACATAATTATATCTCATCATATATTAAAATACAGTGATTTAGTAAAAGAGCACAATCGCAATATATTAACACGTAAGCATATATATATACACACACAAATACAATCTTTAAATGCTTAAAAACTATGCTTTTAACCTCCTGTGGCGAATTGGAAAAGGTACCGTTTCATAAAATGACCCAGAAAATCAAAAGGAAAGTTTGCCAAGTGAGCTGTGCACCGTGCCCAGAGGCTTATCTCTAAAATATATTTTGCAGAGAGTTCAATGCAATATACAGAGAGCCAGTTAACCGAAATGTCTGCATTGAAGGCAGCACTTTTATGGCTTTGCAGCTGTATTAAATGAGCTGTGTTGATGGCTTTGTGCCTAGAGTGATAAAAAGCATTTTTTTTGCTTTGCCAGGCTTCAGTGGTACAGGTACCCTAAGTACTCGCCTTGATGGGCCCTGTCCATTTTAAGGCTCTCTTTTGCTCTAGTGGAGATGAAGAGGCTGAGATTGTGCCGAAATATGTGCGTGCGCCTGCGAGCCTATGTGCCCTGAATCAACCCCGTGGAAATGTTCACTTTGCTCGACAGAGTAAGGTCACTCTCGATGGAGGGGAGGGGGGCCGTCCTGCTTGCGCATTGCGACTGGCTAATCCAACGGCTAGTCCGGATCACATTTATGAGTTTCGTCCTCTTCAGTTTCAACCCTGTTGGTTCTAGGCAAGAAGCATCCCTCAGATGACCTGTTGTTTTGGACCGGAAAAAGAACGTGCCCGAATAACACATGCGTATCCCAACAGCTGTGGTGACGGTGAATTTTCCTTTTTCTCTGCACTTGAGGGGTTGCTATGGTGACAGTCGGCCATGCTGGCCTTGATGTTTTCACAGTCCTTTCTAATTACGCTCGGCGGTTTGGAATGACTCAGGACATTTCGGTGCGCCGTGAAAATGCTTTTGACCGCACAGACCCATGTAAAAGAAACTGCGGAAGGACGCCACAAAAACCAAATGACTTATTTTAATCTTATATGTGGCATATTCAATGTTTAATCTTCGGCCATAATATTTGATAGATTTATCATTATTTTTATTAATTTATTTTATCAATTAGATATCAATTGGACTGTGAAATTGGTGTTTTTGTAGCAGGTGGTTGGAGGTGTTAAAAAAAGGATGCTTGATGTAGAAAAGGAAATTTCAGAGAGGGAAGCAAGGTTTACATTTATGCACTTTTATCCAAAGTCAGTCGACTTAAAGTAATGACAAAAGTGAGAAGTGCTACGAAGAGATTCATCCTAAAGATGCTAACGTGAGAAATGTTAAGAAATAATGTACATGCAAAAAAGGGGGGAAAGAAACAAATAAGATATTTAAGATATTACAGTACATTCTGATGAAATATTACCGAAACGCTTGGCTTCATAGTTAAAAACACACAACCATTAATCTAGAAAATCATTTTCTGATAAGGCAAACCATGCACTGCTGAGGTGCCCCGCACTCTCTGACCGCATCAGAGGAAGAGTCCTCTGAAACCATCCCTTCAGGCAAGCCATTTATTTTTAACTCGTCCCACCGTCTGAAAAAACGCTCTTGGCTCTCCATTAGCGAGGTCACGTGGATGGCAACAAGCGTCCAAGAGTCTTTTTTTCAAGGTATCCAATCAACTCCAAGCTCCACTCCACATTAAGAGTGAAACCCAGAAGGTTATGATGTGGCCTTATGGCTTCATTTCAATCCAACCAGCGTGGACTAGCCTACATTTGGTGCAAAAAGTCTGGTTTCATGTTTAAGGATGAAACTTAAAATGTTGGCTAGGACAACACATTTACATCTCAAACAAACTGGTCGAATTTAATGTGTTGACAAGATTTGTTGACGAGATCTACTATATGCATTTTTGGCACACTGGTTCCAGGCCTCCCAGATGTGTCACGTTCCAGCCGATGTCTGACCGTCCAGTCTTAGATCCAGCAGAGAAACAGACACCTACTTTTTAGCAACATCTCGGCACATTGACCATCTCTGGTTAATACTCCCCCCCCCCCGTAATGACGGTACGTGAGCGCGTGTGAGGCCTTTTTTGCTATTCATTCTCCGAGCAATCAAGCATCTCATCCGCAGTGTCTATTTTGTCATTACCGGTTTAATGAACCGTGAAAGTGGCTCGCTAGCTCACCTTGAGCGTGTGTGCATCTGAACGTGAGTGTGTGCGAATGGGAGGTGTGTCAAGCGCTTGACCGGCTGACCAATCATAAGTGAAGAATTAATTCATTGCTGTGCAGTGGGTGGATGTCATTGCATTAGATCAAATATCTGGCTAGATATTTTGTTAAAATGACATCCTGCAGACTTTTTCGTCCAGGCAATACAATTCATACATTTTTAAACATGACTAAGATGCCGTGATACTTTTTAAGGAGGCCATTGTAATAAAGGACAGGTGGATTTCTTTGCATCACGCCCTTCGGCGACTGTGCATATCTTTAACACAGAAGAATAATCACATAGCTGTTCCATCTCCAAGAATTTTGGCTACAAGTCAAGTCCCCCCACATGCTCGTTCTATCCGTCTCTTTCTATATAAATGTCGGCCTCCCTTGCACTGCTGAAAAAGCTCCCAGGAGGCTGAACGCTGTCTGGTTTGGGGGAAAGGAAAATCACTGGGCCGGGCACAACGCAGGAGGTGGGTAAGTGCCGTTTGGCTCGATTTTTCCCTCACGCTTTCCCTGACTCTGCCTGCTGTGGCTGGCGAGCACTGGGAGATGTGAAGGGTGATGAATGGCACTGTTCATGTTTTGGGATGAGAGGTGTTCCCTCCCGAAAGCTTTCAGGTAGATGTGTCATCGCTCATGTCTGCCCAGGTCAGGGAAGCGCAATTCAAAGTGCGACTGGGCTGTGTTTTATTTATTAATTTTGAAAGACTGCTTCCACAATGGATAAAGAGAGATGATAGGAACGTTATTCCAGGACACAGATGGAGGAATGAATTAAGCACTCTTATTCCCCTCTAAAGGTCCAATGTGTGATTTTGTTTGGGGGATATTGACAGAAATGCAATATAATATACATTACTATGTGTTCAGAGCTGTATAAAGACCTTACATAATGAGAATTTATCTACATACACAGCGGGATTACATGGAATTCCTTATGAGGGGCCGTTTAGGCCATAATTATTGAAATGACTCTTACAAACACTAGTGAAATAAAAACATCGATCGAACTTAGTGAAATTCATTCACACATATTATTGAAATGACTCTTACAAACACTAGTGAAATAAAAACATCGATCGAACTTAGTGAAATTCATTCATACATATTAATGAAATGACTCTTACAAACACTAGTGAAATAAAAACATCGATCGAACTTAGTGAAATTCATTCATACATATTATTGAAATGACTCTTACAAACACTAGTGAAATAAAAACATCGATCGAACTTAGTGAAATTCATTCATACATATTAACGAAATGACTCTTACAAACACTAGTGAAATAAAAACATCGATCGAACTTAGTGAAATTCATTCATACATATTAATGAAATGACTCTTACAAACACTAGTGAAATAAAAACATCGATCGAACTTAGTGAAATTCATTCATACATATTAACGAAATGACTCTTACAAACACTAGTGAAATAAAAACATCGATCGAACTTAGTGAAATTCATTCATACATATTAATGAAATGACTCTTACAAACACTAGTGAAACCATACATATGTATTACTGTAATCTTTTACAGACACATTTCAGTGTAGTCGATGAAAGATTTCAGTGTAGTCGATGAAAGATTTCAGTGTAGTTGATGAGAGCATATTTCACTGGAAAAGGAAGCTGCATCCTCACTTCCGTTTAGTTTGGCGCGCGTTGATGACGTGCAGATATGCCGCGAACAGGAACCTGTCAGATGCAATTAATTTACTGAATTAATTACTTATTAGTTCCTCCAACAACTCCGACCCACTTGCCAGGAAGATCTCACATGCACAGATCTCATACTGCCTTGGCTTAGGTATGAACTGGCAGCGAACTTTAAGCTGCTTGGGCATAAGCCGCCGCACACTATAGAGTCTACTATATAGTATAGACACAGACAACGTCTCGCTGGAGTCACGCAATCTGCGGTTGAGATAAGTGCGGTCACGCTATCTACGCTTAATTGCGCATCTACACAGGGTTGTACGGTAGCGATCATCTTGAAAAGTCGAATTGTGAAAAGTAACCACTGTCTGGACATTTCGTTATGGTGATAAAGGTTATGATCGTACTTTTGCAGCTAACAATAAATCTATATTCCCATTATTTTGTTGTTTGCCTATGCAATCAGATCATTTGGATCCGGAAATGGAATATGGCCTTTTATATATGGTATGACACATTCTAGAATATGACTTACAAGAAAAACCATAGCCCCTTTAATTATTTATTATTTGTTTATTTTATTTGTATTAAAAAATATATATTATTATTATTTTGTTATGTTTTTATTATAATTGTATTTATGCACATGGACTGTATTTTCTATTACAACGTTTGAAATGCCATGTTGTTTTGTATACAAATAATTGTTAAATAAAATTTAAAAAAATAATTATTTGTATACAAAACAACATTACAAAACGTAAGGACTGCAGTTCTAGTAAACAAGGGTTCTCCTCATCCACAGCTCTTACAGCTTGAAACAATGAATGCAAGGTTCTCGTTTGGTCCTCTAGCTCTCTGTGAAGGCTCAACATATTCGTAGCACCATTCCCTGTTTGAATGTCCTCTAAACACTTAAGTGCACTTCTTAGAAAAGCTGTAATATCATCTTCATTGTTACTCGTGTATGAAAATAGCGCAAAACACTTGCTAAAACAAAAAACATCGCCGTGGCGTCATTTTGAAATCTTAAAACCAGAGTTTTATTTCCTCGACACACTCTTTAAATCCTGGTAAAGTGGGAGTAAAGCTTCATTCGAATGTGTAGTTCCTATTGGAATTGCAGACGCCAAGAATTACGGAACCGCACGCTTATACAGTTTTATAGCCAAAATATATTTTTAGACAATAAAAAAATTGCATTGACAACGAAACTGTATAAGGAAAAACCGAAGGTAGCGCGGGCGATTGTAAAATATTGCTCAGTAAATTAATTGCATCTGACAGGTTCCTGTTCGCGGCATATCTGCACGTCATCAACGCGCGCCAAACTAAACGGAAGTGAGGATGCAGCTTCCTTTTCCAGTGAAATATGCTCTCATCAACTACACTGAAATCTTTCATCGACTACACTGAAATCTTTCATCGACTACACTGAAATGTGTCTGTAAAAGATTACAGTAATACATATGTATGGTTTCACTAGTGTTTGTAAGAGTCATTTCATTAATATGTATGAATGAATTTCACTAAGTTCGATCGATGTTTTTATTTCACTAGTGTTTGTAAGAGTCATTTCATTAATATGTATGAATGAATTTCACTAAGTTCGATCGATGTTTTTATTTCACTAGTGTTTGTAAGAGTCATTTCGTTAATATGTATGAATGAATTTCACTAAGTTCGATCGATGTTTTTATTTCACTAGTGTTTGTAAGAGTCATTTCGTTAATATGTATGAATGAATTTCACTAAGTTCGATCGATGTTTTTATTTCACTAGTGTTTGTAAGAGTCATTTCGTTGATATGTATGAATGAATTTCACTAAGTTCGATCGATGTTTTTATTTCACTAGTGTTTGTAAGAGTCATTTCATTAATATGTATGAATGAATTTCACTAAGTTCGATCGATGTTTTTATTTCACTAGTGTTTGTAAGAGTCATTTCAATAATTATGGCCTAAACGGCCCCTCATAATTCCTCATGTTGTTTCTACAGTAGCCCTAAACGGACAAACTGCTCTAGAGCTTGTTTCGTAAATACGTTATCTCCTTCAGCAAAGAAGCAGAAGTGTGCCTTGGGCTGCCTCACCACTAGATTGGACATTTAATGTCGCTGAAAATAATGACTTCGAGAGACACACATGCATGTAACCTTTGAATCGTATGCGAGAGCAAAATCAGCAGTCAGTTCGTATAAACGTCAACGTTGAGATAATTTCATAGATAAATATGCGGTGCCATAACAGTCAAATGTTTTTGCCGAAAGATGTCATCAATCTTTATTTGATCTTGGATGTATATGTCATTTTGTATATTGACTATGATGGTGTATTATGATCGTACAACAGGCCAGCCGCAACTAAAAATCCTGGCTTCACATCTGTGCTTCTGTGTTATTGAACAGATCACATTATTAAAAAGCTGTTGTGCCTATGCATTACGTCTCTCCTAAAGCTATAAATTATTTAATTTTGTATAACACCATCAGCAATATGACAAGAGGGGTCACAGTCTTCATTTTCAGATGAACGGTGCTGTTTCTGTCTCACTGCAAGAGAATATATTGTCTGTGACAAGTACACGAGCCAAATCTAGAGAAGTTTATATTTAGCTCATGTAGGCTGGAACAGAAGTCATTTGCTGTGTGACATGATTAATTTATAACCTACAGAAAAATCTGAAATGTAATACACCAGATGACCGTACAAAAGCGGTTCGCATTGTCTCGAGTGACCCGCTGTAACATGCTACCTAAACGGATTAAATCATTTATTGAAAGACGTATAAATGCATTAAACATCACCGTGTCTGCATGTATAACTATTCCTGACAAGAATAAACAGTGTTTGACCTACAGCTCTCATCTTTATAGACTGACAAGACATCAAGCGGATAAAATATCTACTTTGTCCCATTGAGATGATTACATTGGTTACTGTGTAGTTGAATAGGCATTAATCCAGATACACTTCTTCACCATCACAACCAAACTCATATTATACCCACGGATGCTGTATGATGAATCTGGCATGATTTTTCTTTCCTTCTCATCCGTTTTCCAGCTCTAGCGTGCCTCTTGATTAAGGCTGTGATGTGGCTGCCTCTCTAAACAGTCTCTTTATGAGACGCGGTACATCTTATTGATTTCTGTGGGAATGAGATTTGTAGTGAGCAGATCTCTTTTCCTGCCGATGTTGTGGTTGTCAGATGAACATGCTAGTGTACGAGTGAGGAAAGGAGCTGCGGTTTGGTGCGTCTGAGCCCATCCGGATACTAGGAAAGGTAAACCGGCTTGTGGTTTCACAATCTCTTGGTCAATTCGTACAAGTGGTGAATTGGAATCTCGTTTTAGTACGATAATAGGGTGTCACAATATTCTGGTATTGACAATATCCATGGTATAAAAAACCTGTATTATCTGTATTGTGTTATAATACTACATGGTAATATCATAATTCCGCCAATGATCCAGAATGGTTACAAAGTTCTCTTTCTGCCTCACTACACTTGTATTTAATTAATTTAAAAAAACACAAAATAAAAGATATCACAATAATATGATTATTCTGAAATATTATGGCCATTTAGTGAAAACCTGATTTTGTGACATTATCTAAATCATACAAATGGATCAGCTATCTCATTAAATAGTTAAAGTCCCATTGAAATAAAATATTACAATGCCAAATTTTTTCCTGTAATATTGTATTTATTTTAGTATTTATTGTAAATAGTTCATCAATGTGGGTCATTCTGTTTTAAAATTTAAATGACGCATGTTAGACGGCTTAGGCGGAGGATTTGTTAACCTTCAACCGTCAGTCTGCTACCAGTTCCATTTGAAATGCAACTGCTGTTTTTTTATCCAATCAAATCGCAGAGAAAGACGAAAGCAACGCCCACTATTTTTCTCATGATAAATTCCATTTAATTCGGAAATGCGTCAAAATACAGAAGTAAAAACGATCACAATTTCCTGTTCACGGGGACTTGAAGGTTACCCTGCGTCACTAAACTCCGCCTATTGTTGTGAGTTGTGGGAAATATTAGCCGTTGGAGCCTTTCAACATACTATGATTTGGGACATACTAATTCTACTTTCGAATACTATTAGGGTGTAAAGAATGCTGATTGGAAACATAGGGTAAGATTAGGATCAGTCTGGGTTCATGACCCAGAAGCCACGCCCATGGCCCGCCCATTGTCTGTTACGCAAAATTACGTCTTAATTAATTCGTAAAATTCTCACGGGGAAACAAAGAGGAGTCAGTGTCTCTGAGTAAACGTTCATGCCATTAGGCAGAAGTCCAATCTGACTGACTTCAGCACTGGCTAGATTCCCACTCTCTAAATTTCATGTCATGACCGTGAATGAAAAAGCAGTATATATATTTTATGTGGCCCTTCATAATGAGATGCTACATTCAGGTTGCCAGGTGGTGTGGAGGTGTACATGTGTGCATTATTCATGGGGTTCTTCCTCTCTCTCTGTCACAATTTCTTCTGTGAGGAAGTCTGCAC
Source organism: Barbatula barbatula (assembly GCF_947034865.1). Taxonomy (NCBI): domain Eukaryota; kingdom Metazoa; phylum Chordata; class Actinopteri; order Cypriniformes; family Nemacheilidae; genus Barbatula; species Barbatula barbatula. The sequence goes on along the minus strand of NC_136768.1, from coordinate 2,641,095 downwards.
GCAAAAAGTCTTAAATCCGACACTTTTATTGACTTCTGCATTAGTTCGGCATCTTAGAAAGGAAACAATTAGCTTTAAATGTAAATATGTGTGTGGGCTTATTTGTATTTGAGTGACTCAGGATTCAGACACACCGGCTGGTTCTGACCTCTCAATTATACATGCAACCCGTTGTTGCTAATTAAAAAAAGAGCAGCAGACGTTGCGCCTCTTGTTCTTGCGGTATTGCGTGGCCTATTTTTTTAAAGAATGGCCTCAATATTTCATTCAAAAAGGTGGATGTGCACTAATTGAATGTATTTATACAAGATTATGACCCTTAATGCACTTCCTGCTCTATTCTGATCTTTTTCAGACACTCCCGGACCTGAGGAAGAATGACTCCCCTACAAATCACTACATACTCCTACACAAACCCCACAAGCAGAGAGTAATGTAGTCCACATTCCCCTTTTAAATTATATATTATAAATAAATATGCTATGGTCATGATTTCCGTTTAGGTTTTTAAAAAAGCCCTCTGGTTGATGTAGAATATTTAAATGTACTCAAAGTTAAGTGATCCTATTCTATTATTTGTTCATATTGAGGTAGAATGCAGACTTGCATCTAACCGATGCAATTATAGACATGCACTTTTGTAGCCTATATCAAATGTTTCTGCATCATGAAATGTTCTCAGAATAGTAAATTACTTGTGCTGTGTGATTTATCTTTTTGTGTCGGATGAAATTACTAAATAAATGTCTTTTGGAAGACAAAATGTGCATTACACTGGTTTTTATTTACATGATTTACTTCAAAAGAAAAGACTATTTAAGTATTCTCTTTTCATAATATGTCCAAGCATACACTATTGGCTGAACATATGCGAACAGTACATCTTATTTAAAATCGACCATTTCTCACAGTGTTTGTGTGTCGTGTATTTTTATGATCTCTCTCTCTCTCTCTCTCTCTCTCTCTCTCTCTCTCTCTCTCTCTCTCTCTCTCTCTCTCTCCTGTGTAGGAGGCAGCCTACCTTGTGTTTACTCAGTCAGGGAGCTTCTACCTACGCTGTATCATAGGAGAAACAGTTTGATACGTTTCCATATATAGAATAGCCTACAGTAGGCTAAAGATTATAAAGTATAATTAAAAATAAAACTAATCTTATTTTCTATTTCATTTACTTGTTTTTCACACATCTTTATATATTCACACCATTAAAAATAAAATCACCGTGGGAAAACCGGCTGCCCAATGTGTGCCCAACGCAATTCTTTTGCCACTGCAAAAGTTATGACTGTGCCATGTGCGAGCCACTTAGTTTAATGTTGTTAATAAATAACAGAGGCAAAAATGAGATGCAGCCGAGAATAAAAAAGGATGCCAGTGTGATATAGGATACGGCATATAACACCCGTTACGTTAAGTTACACATTCTGCCTGTAGACTGCCACAATCTCAAATCAAGATAACCGTTTTGCATGCAAAACTACGAAAGTGGCCTTTCTTTCTGGGTTGACGCTGATGAAATCCTTCATGGGGACATTAATGTTCAGGGGGAAAAGTCTGAAATACGTTTTTGCGCCATTTGCAGTGCTCGAATTGAAGGGGGGCTTGGGGGATCCGGGAACCCCCATTAGGCATTACAGATCCCCATAAAAAGTAAAAAAAAAGACTTGGGGTCCCTCAAATATTTTTATTTGAGAAAAAATTATAATGATATTGACAAATGTGATTATATTCATGCAATGGATCTGGTACATTTTGTGAATTAATTATTTACAATAATTTACATTAAGTTTGTTTATGGGCTGGTTGTCATGTCACTTAAAATTTGAGTGTCTTTATTTGATCCAAAACACAGTAAAAGCCTGTTCTTTTATGCATGCCTGTTTTTCATAAATACAGTTATGCATATTATGATCAAATATATTGTGCATTTTGTATAAATTGTATATTTTCGACACGAACCCCCACAAAAAAAAAGTGTTGATTAAATTCGAGCACTGGCCATTTGGACACTCCACGCGCCTTTGCGCAGTCGTAGCGACGAACTTCCGCTGTCGCCAGAAGTGGGGATGTCAATTTCCGGTTTGCTCTCGCATCGCTAAATATGTCAGCGTTTACAATACGTCTAAAGATCTACCAAATATAAGCATTAACGATGCACACCGCATCGTTGATGCCTGGTCTCCTGCTCCACCGAGGAACCGGAACAAAGGATGTAAGCTCTATATAACGAGTTTTATCCACAACTAAACGGATAAGTAGTTTAATCTATCTTGGTGTGCAGAAAACTAACGTGCAAACTGATCGATATATCTCAATAAAATGTCCGAATGCTAAAACCTATTTCGTGCGCTGTATTTTGAGCTTCGCCTTTGGCCCTTCTGTGACGCCGTCGACGTCGTTTGAGGGCGGAAGTGCCATGGCCGTTTGGAAAGCGAAACCCGTTGCTATAAACAAATGTAAGATTTTTTCTCCTCTATAATATTATTATCACAAATATAGTTATGTTTATTATTAACTTAAAAGGCAGTTTCTAGACTGTCATGCGCTCGGAGTGTTCAATGTTGTATTGTTGAACTTGAAGTTAAGAGTGTCGAGCTTTGATTATGTGGCAGTTTCGCATCTGACAGCTATCAATCCTGAACTTTACACTCCGACGTGCTGTAAACGTATTAAAGCTTTCAAGAGAGTTTTATATATACACGTGTCAGTGAGAAATAAACTTTTAAAATGCCGTCGAGCATGCATTCATTTATTTTGAATGTATTTCCGTGTATTGTTCATGTTGTATGTAAACATGCTTGGCTTCATACCATTGTGATATTTAGTATGTCGGACATACAATGCTGAAGTTTGTTTTATAGTATTTAATGTGCTGATGGTTTGAAATGAATAATACACGATCAACTGGTGCATCGCAAGCAATTTTAGGTTGCAGTTTTAAGCTTTGAGCTCAATGTTTTTATATCTGCATCACATCAATGTCAACATCTTTTTTCTACAGAATGTCTCAGCATAATTCTTCGTAGTGTTGGAGAAGTGAGGCGTGAGCCTCTGTTTCTGCTCAACAATGTCTGGTCAAGAGGACCCCGGCAAGGGTGTAGACATGTGGTCCTCCCTCCGCTGTCTGGGCTATCTGTCCAGCTTCAACCTGCTGGTAGCTGTGTGCCTGGGTATGTACGTACGTTGGGAGCAGACAGCTGAAGGTACGATACTGGTCATCTTCATCCTGGGTTTGTTCGTTTCGGCCATCGCCTGTATCCTCTACTACTACTTTTCAATGGAGTCAGCCAGCTTAAGTCTTTTCCACCTGTGGTTTGGCTTCCTGCAAGGTCTCTTGTGCTTCCTCAATATCCCATCTTTGGAGAAGGACATTAAAGAGCGGGTCACAAACTATCTGTTGCTCGCTAGCTTGGCCGTTCGGACACTCTGGGCCCTGACGGAACGTCTGTGTGGTAATGCTACGTATAAACCTGTTGTTCTCACCCCATTTGAGCTTTTGGAGCTTCTGGGCTTCGGTGTTGCAAGCCTCAGTCTGTTTTTCCACGAATCGGTGGCTGTTATAGTTCTAGTGTTCGCTTTGGCAGCCCTCATTGTGGACCTTCGAATGAAGTCGCCGTTGGCGCTCCCTAACCTCACCTGCTTCGCTGTGATCACAGCAGTTTATTTCTTCAAGTATTTAAACATTGAAACCAACCCCTATGCCCTCAGCTGCTACCTGGGACGGCTTATATGCGAACCTCTCTTGGACGTCTACTTCAGCAGCCTGTCGCCTACAGAACGCTGGAAGCAGTTTTTCTCGGCTCGAGGTTTTTGGAGGAAGCTCGCCTTGTTCCCCCTGAGCCTTATAGAAGTGGCGTTCGTGGTGCTCTGTGCCCTGAAGCTGGGTGACATGAACGTGTGGTATCTGGTCATCCCTGGCTTCTGTGTCTTTGGCCTTATGTGGATCCTGTGCCACATGGTCTTCTTGGTCACACTGTGGGGATTTCACACCAAGCTAAGCGAGTGCCAGAAGACCTGGAAGGCCCAGCGGTCAGACACGCTCAGTTTGGACAGGATCATGGCCTCTAGAGGCATGCGTCATTTCTGCCTGATCTCTGAACGCCTGCTGCTCTTCTGCCTGCTGTCCACAGTCATACTGGCTGCTGTCTCATGGCAGGTAGGCTCTGTTCAAAACTATTTCTTTGTATTTAAGGGTATTAAGTAACCCGGGCATGTTTTCAGAAATAATAAAAAACAATTTATCCACACTCCTACTATACACAGCTACCGGCCTTAAGCCTTGGTTCCACAAATAATCCTCCTGACTTTATTAGTAACGCATTTAAGATGTAATATTAAGATATGAAAACTGAGATGAGTCAACTGAGAGACTTGTTTCATTTCTATTTTAAATGTTAACCAACAAACAGCTCACTGGTGAGTCATACTGTGTACTTGCGGTTGTCAGTAGCGGCTTTGAAAACAATAGTGTTCTGAATAGTGTACTAACATAATGCTTCTTGTGCTGTACACACTGTACACTGCTTACGATTGTGCTTTGTGAAACAGTATCCGTAATAACCATTATAAATGTTACTGTGCTCCCACTGAGCGTATATAAGTACGTTTACTTGTGTGGTTCTTATTTCTGGTATCATTTCCAAATTTGCATACCGCTAAAGCTAGTATGAATGATGATTACTGTGCTTTTCTTCCTGTGTTTTTGCTCTGAGGGATTGTGTCCAGGTTGGTGTGGGCATGGCATCTTTGCGAACTTAACCTTAAAGTTAAACTGTGTGTTTGCATATTAAAAAAACATTTAAATCCACCGCAGAGATCTGCTGATGTTGAGGGTTTGTTTCTCTTTGCAGGTCACCAATGTGCTCTTCATGAGTGTGTTTTTAGTGTTACTGCCGCTGGAGTCTTTGGCTCACGGACTCTTCCACGAACTGGGCAACTGCTTGGGAGGTACCTGCGTAGGGTACGCTGTTGTCAATCCCCCCTGTTACAACAGGTAAATGCTCATAGGCATATTCGATTACCATAAATGTATATGTAAGGGACTTGAAATGGTCATATTTTTGTTTCATGTGATCTGAATGTTAGATTGTGTTTGCATTATACTGATTGTTAGTAAAACCTTTGCTTGCTTTGCATCACTTATAAGTAATTCTGGTTTTGTAGCATCTTTATCACTTATGTGACAAGAGTCCAGAAAAAGTGAGCTGAGAAACTACCCACCGTCGAATCCCCCTGACAAGTCGGCGCAGAATAAACTAATATCCTTTAATAAACACACTTTATGACTGGCCCCACCGGGAAACCGACGTGTCGTGCATACTGAGAGGATGGGTGGCTGTACAGGGCCGGCCGTCAGTCAGGTCTCCGAAGCTGATGTAGATTAAGATGCAGACCCACAGCCTCTTGGCGCTTAGTATTCCAGCGCTCTCAAAGAGGAGCTCTGCGGGGAGCAGGCGCATGAGGGGAATGCAGCAGGGTGTAATCTTCTGTCTGATGGGTACAGATCATGTTTTTACCGTGATGAGGGCCACTTGGGAAGATGAGGGAGAGAGAGAGACGTTAGGGTCTCCGTGCTCATCTCCACCACGAGAGCTCATTTCATTCCTAGCAGATGCTGCGCCTCACCGTTCCCTTGCACTTTTCACAGGAATGAGCTCGTCTTGGCCATCCTCCAAACGTTCAGATGGTTTTACCCAAGAAATTCTCTAATGGCTTTAAAAAATAAACATCATTTCTTAGGGATGTAAATGAAACATCTTAATAATACATTGTGGCTAGTAGACTCATTTCAATTTAAAGGAGAATTGCAGATAAATTGCGGAAATAATCACATATGCCTTTTAGTCATGATCTTCATTTTGGATACCCAAACATGCATATTCAGAAAAGTTACAATGTTGCTTTAAACCACGTTGTTTGTTTTCTGAAACAATCTCATGGTGATTCATAGCTATTTTACTATTCATATTTATGTTCATTACTATTCATTTTACTCTCTTGTTATTTTATATTCGTAACAATTTGTACAGTCTCATTTGTGTTGGTCTGACTTCATTCCAGTCATGGTTTAAGGGCGTCAGTGTTTTTTTGATCTACTAATCGTACATTTTTGCGTGATTTATATTGTACAAATTAGCCACTTCGTAAAATAGTTCCTAAAAATATTTGTAATATCTATTTGTGTATACAATACCATATTGTAGCATGAGCATATTAATGTTATTAAAATTTTTGTGTTATACATGATGTTATTATGTTTGTTGTAACGTAAATGGAAAACTATTATTTTGAATGAATGCTGAATGAATACTGGCTAAATGCGAACTTCAATTTCTCAATTTCTTTTTTTATTCCACTAAAATAATAACAAAAAAGCAAAAAGCATTTTGAGCAACTCGGCATGGGCGAGTAAATAGTTACCAAACTTCCATTTGAGTGAACTGCTCCTCTCTTAAAAGCTTCCTGTTGTGTTTGAAAAATGAGAGACGTTGAATCCAGTTCAAGTCCGAGCAATAAGAGACTGACAACCTCCAATCTAAAGTGGAGGAGAAAACATAAACAAGGAACAGGTTGTCGGTGGGTGAAGACAAAAGTGAGAGAGGCGATACAGAGCAAACAAGTGTGGTGAAGCGGCCATTTCCGCTCGGATGGTTCGGCATCTGCCTAGCTGGTTTTCATGGGTCACCGTGCCATACATTTGCCATTTCATTAACGTTGCAAACTATCTTTCACCTTTGTTTTCTGGGTGGCAGTGTTGAAATATATTTCTCAGTTGAATCTTGCTTTTGTATAAGAACAATTTTCAGAAAGGAACCAGACTTGTGGGGTTGTAATAGTCAAGGCTGTTAACTTATTATTAATATTAGATGCTGTTCTGAAGGATGTTTACAGAGGTAAGGCTTACTGTGCTCTTTCAGAATGGAAGAAAAGATCGGGTTGACCCAGCAAGAAGCTTCTGAATTGGTCTTGCCATTGTCAGATGTATTCATATCATCCGGTGGCCTTTGTTCGTTTTTCTACATCTTTAATTTTGCACTGCCTGCTACCTCTTGCTTTTATTTTGCTAATGATCTTTACCGATAGAAGTTCAAGGTGTTCCTTCCGTCTCCATTTCCTACAGTTTACACTCTCTCTCTGTCTCTCGTCTTGACCACAGTGTGGATGGCCAACCATTGTTACTGGCTCCAGGGCTAGTCCAGGAGTGCCTCTCCACATCCACCTTGAACGCCGTTCAGCGACTGTTTTCTCACCATCTGATCCAGACGTTCAGCTGTGACTACTCCACCAGTCTGAACCTGGACACCCTGCTGGGAAAACTGCGCTCTTTTCTGGAGCTCTGCACCGCAGAAGGCCCGCGTCACGACACCTACGTCCTATACTACAGCGGCCGAACGCTTCCCAGCGGCGACTGGGCACTGGCAGGTGAGAGTCAACCAATACCATAGAGATTTAAGATAGATTCACACCAAAAGCGATGACTATAAATGTAGATATTACAATGTCAGCATCCACACCAATGGACGGTAACGATGATTGGCGGTCGATGTTTTATGGTTTATAAGCTAAAACCAATGTTGCTTTAGTCATATTTTTTAAAAGACCTAAGAATTAAAGCTTTTATTTTGGCCCGGCTGTCGCAAATTATGGCTGTGAAAGCCCTACAAACTGTAAAGATGTGTCTTGGCTGGATTCTTTATCTCCGCCGCACGCATCTTGTATCAGGCTGAGGTATTAATCCTCATGAGCGATATGGGATGTCACGGCCGCTGTCAGACTGTTTGATCAGACCGGCCCGGGTGAGAAACAGCCACGGGTTCTCGCTCGCTTTTGAACAAGGTGTTTGCCGAACGTCATTCGCAGTCTTTCCTCTCAGTAGAGAGAACTGTCAGAAAATTTACACCTCTGCTGCCTTCTATCTTAACGTCTGTGTCAGCACTTTCTATATTAGTGAATGAGATTTTCTTTAGCGCTTGAGACTGGATGTGGTTTAAATGGATAGTTACAGTAGTTGACGCAATAGCCGTACAACAACTGACTGGCAGTTTTACTAATATTTTAAATGAGCAATTAATTTAATTTGAAATTAACTTTAGCTTTCATTTTTATATTTGTGTTTTCATGTTATTCTTAGTAAAATTTTTAGCAATTATGTTACATGCTTTTGTCATTTGTTTATTAGTTTATATTGCTATACAAGTTTCAATTATTTCAGTTTTAGTTTTGGTTCAGTTTTTATTTATTTCCATTTCTCATTTCGACCAGCAGCAAAATATTTAAAAATAAAATTATGGTAACAAACATGAGAAAATCTGTTATTAAATTACAGACCTCGGTTGCATTTTGATGGAGTTTTAACCCTTCTCTGCGCAGGCAGTGAGTGTTTACGTCTACAGCAGATTCTCGACATGTGGAAGGAACGAAACACCGGTTTCTCCTCCCGCCTGATCATGGTCCTAGACACAGAGAATTCAGCACCGTGGGTGAAGGCCATGCGAAAGGTCGAAGGGATGTACGTAGCGGTTCAAGGAGCCAAGATGAGCCCCGCCGTAGATGCAGAGGGCCAGCGGGCCCCCCGGCTGGGAGACTTCACGCAGGAGTGGGTAGAATTCAACTGTAATCCTGACAGTGGCGTTCAGTGGTCAGAAAGGGGTCGGGTCGTCACCGCTATATATGGCGTATCCAAACCCTGGAGCGACTACGCCCTTCACCTGCCCACTGGGAGCGACGTGGCCAAACACTGGAAAACTAACTTCCCCCGGGCCACGTACCCGCTGGTGGTGGTGGCCAACTGGTGCTGTGGACTCAACCTGCTGTGGTTGTGTAGTGCCTGTTTGCGATGTGTTAGGAGAATGAAACTGTCTTTGTTTCCACCCAACATACTGGACACGGGGCAGGGAATTAAACTGGTACGGTCGTAAGTGGGTGTTTACTTTTACATAATATGTATGTTGTGGGAGAATGGTTGACGCTCTTGGTGTCATTTCAGTTGCCTTTTATATAAGTCGGTGCCTATGGACTTGAACTATGTCTTTGTGCCGGGTAAACTCAAGATGGCCAATCATAATCATGTTACCAAAGAAGAGCATTTCCACAGTTTCGAGACTGCAAGTGCCTTTTGTTAATTTATTGAGTTTTAAAGACACAGTTCACACAAATATGATTATTATTTCATCATTTACTCTCTCTCTCTCTCGTGTCATTTCAATCCTGTATGAGTTTCATTCTTCTGCAAAACACAAAAGAAGATATTTTGAAGAACAAAAAATATTGAACACCATTGATTCCATTGTACTATGGGCTCAAAACCTCACAATATCTTCTTTTGTGTTTCACTGAAGAAAAGAGTTATATACCTGTACATGTTTTGCATGACATGAGAGGGAATAAATGATGACAAGCTTTATTTTGCCGATTCTTTTGGGGATCTCTTTAAGGGTTTTTCTTTGTTGGTGTTGATGTATTAAGCCTCGGACAAACGTTTTCTTGACCAGGAGTGGACAAGCTTGTAGCCACTTCGACATAAGCCATTGCATTTGTACATGCATATAAAAGCCATATACCTTAAAGTTTATAAGTGCTTTGATTTTTTTGTCTTTATAAAATAAATGCCTTATCATCATCTCACCCAATCTTTAATACTCAGCCGAAAATATAAAGCTTTTAGTGCACCTCCATCTATGAGTATCTATGATAGGTATACACATGCATATAATGTTTCCAGTTTCATCATTCCAGTTATGTGAAAACAGGGCAGATGATGTCAAAGAAACAACGAAGGAAACTGACAGTTTGTTCAGTCCTGTCCTTTAGAGAGCGCGACCCGCGTCTCGCAGCGTCTCGGCACATCTCCCAGGCAATGTTTTAAAGTCGCTTTCATGCTTTTTATGAGTCGAACACAGCAGGTGGGTGTACGTCGGCTGCCTCCGGGCTCTTTTTCACAGTGAGGGAGAGAAACTAGTTTAAAGGTATGGAGAACATTTATGTCAATTTTATAACCTCTTATTTTCCCAAAACATGTCAAAATGGATTATCTTTTATTGTTAAATGCAGGAAAGTGTAGTTTGTTGTTCAAGATGTTGTAAAATGACCATATTCAAAGCTAATCTGAACTAGAAGTGCCATATTTGACGTATAGAACATCGCTAAGTCAGATGGTCTTAGAAGTACAGTCATCTGGACCCTTAACCCAGATACAGTAATATCGGCTGATCTCATATCGACTAGAGTATTAAGGTCTTCACTCAATACATTTTCAGTTATTTTGCCTTTCAAATGTCATTTATGTACATATACAGCCCCTTAAAAAAAACATTTCTAGAGACCATTTCTAACTTACGAAGAGACCATTTCTAACTTATTAAGTTCACGTTCAAGTTTAAGCAACAAAACAGTAATATTTCTACATGCATTTAGGAAAAGTCCATAGATCTGTGTTCTATGTGATAACCTGTGATTTTATCACAGTTTTCATGTATCTTTCACGTTGCTGTTGGATGACCTTGTCACTCCTGAGGTTTGATTTTGTTGAAATTCTATAGACTCTGGACAGAAATGACCACAACACATCTATAATTGTTCATTAAATGAAAATTTGGAACGGTCTCTTATTTCTTTTTTTTGTGGCTGTACATATATGCTCATATAAGCAGTTCCTATTAACTTGTGTATGAAATGTGGAGGTGGCAAGCACCAATGTAATGGGTTTGATTTCCGTAGGACACTCACTGATACAAATATATAGATTGAATGCACTATAAGTCACTTGGGAAAAAAATGTCTAATGACATAAATGTGATCATATTCAATCACTTTTGACCGAGCTACATTTCTGGTGTTAGTTCATACCAGGACCATCATTAAAGCATGTGTCCAAGAAACTATTTCAGAACCTTACTCTCCCGTTCTCTGGGTTTTTCTCAGCTGTCGGGCAGTGATGTTGTTTTGATGTCATTCCTGTTAGGTTTTCTCATATCAAGTGTAAGCATTCTTGACAACCCAACTTAATAAGTTATGAAAAAAAATGTAAACCAAAGTGACCAGATCACCTAAATAGAAGTTAGTAGGTTTAAACTCATGCCATACAAGGCCTGTAAAAAAGATATTTTGAGAAACGTCTCAGTGGTTTTGTATTTATGCAGTGGTCATCAATGGGGCAAATGATTCTTCAAAATATCTTCTTTCGTGTTCTGCAGAAGACATTTTTGACAAACTATCCCATTATTATATTTGTATACGTTTTGACATTCAAACCCTGAAACGGCTAAATAAAATCCAATATTCAGCTCAGTTTCTGTATTTTTCTGAATGAACTGAACCATAAGCATCTTTATAAATACGGTCCTAGATATCACATTAGTAAACGGCACAGACTGTCTCTGCAGTTGAGATGAATTTCGAGTCGGTGTGGTCGTACAGTGAGTTAGCACAAAACACTGAATGCATAAACAACCTCTCTCGCTCTCTTTCATGAAGTCTTTGACAGTTTTAATGATGTACGTACAAGGAGTCTTGACAAGGTTTAGCTAAATAGCCCAACTTATTTAGCAATGCCTTTCAAAGATAAAGGTTAGTAAATCCTTTATCAAGAAAAGAAGGTCATTTTTAAATGATGCTCTTCTGACAGAGAACGTCTAACACATCTCTTTGAAGTGTCTCTGTGGTCTTGAAAATGTTGGAAATGTGTACGAGTAACCTCAATCCATGCATTTGGTACATGGTACATGTCTATTCATTTGGATTAATGAAGCAAATTTATATATTAAGGTATGATCTTCATACCAATAATGTTAATGCTTTGCCTTAATACGTGTGTGCGCCAGTCTCAGCAAGTCTAACATTTTCTTGTATCGTCAGGTCATTAATGTCACAGTCGAGCGTTTCAAAGCATTACAGATCGCTCGGATGGCTGACTAACTTAAGCTCAGTGCTTTAATAAGAACTCTTCTCAGATGGATGAGAAAGCAATAAAATGCTGTAATTACATTTAGAATGACTGCTTTTTGGATAAGCGGCTCTCTGCATTAACATTTCCCGCGTGCCCTCGGAAAAACAATCCTGTCGTTCCAATTTGCATTTGACAAAAATTATCATTACCCTCGTGCGCTTCTGCATGCTAGTGTTTAGATATTAATTTAATGAAATCTGCCGTAATCCCTTTTAATTCCGTCTAATCGATAACGGAAGGCCTCTTAGTGCCGAGGCTGCTTTAAACAGATTTGTTTTGTCATTAGCTTTAAAAATGGAGATAAGCTACAGGGAAACGCAGTTGATTTTGAATTTGAGAAATAAGGTCGGACAGATGCAAGCCTGAAATATTTCCTACCAGGTTTTTACCAGGCGTTGCAGTTTATTACATGAACGAATCTTATTGCCTTACGTAAAAATCAAGTTCAAACTAAATATGCCAGACTTTCAAGTAATTTCAGTCGTTCTGCAATTGTAAAATGCGAGCCAAGCTTTACACCAATTCCAACACGACCGCATCGGTGTGAGTTACATTACAGTCACAGGCGATTGTTGCTCTCTGTACGACCTAGTACTGATATTTATACCCTCGTCGAAATTGCTTTTCATTTCTCCTTTGGAGGAACTCTAAAATTAGTCTCCCACCAGCGATCACGTACGTTTACACAGGACTAAGAAAATGCCCGGAGCCTTGTCGCTGGGCTGATGCTACACAATTGATTTATATGTCTTAGAAATGTTGCACTCATCTAATAGAGGTTCAGGGCGGGATGATCGACGGAGCGCCGAATTAACCGCATTGGTGCCTTTCTTACCGTTAAACGTGCAAAATATATAGAAGGTCTGCTGTGATGAATTACGCTCATGCACGTATTTCGTATCCAAGTCTTTTCACTCTAATCAACGGCGTTGTAACCCTGCCAGATACGTCGGAGGTCTGCCTAGCGTCCCTTTCATTTATTGGCCACATAATGAACACTTTCATGCTTTCCGTCCTGGGACGTGATGGGTTTTGTGGCTGTAAACCGATACAGTGCTCGGTCGCATCTAGTGTAAGAGATCTTGACTGCTTCTGTTGTTGCATGCAATTACATTGCATTTGAATGCATGTAGGAATCCTGTCCTCGGCTGTTTGTAATGTATGCCTAAACATTTATACTCCCAAGAATTCCCGCTATTAGTCCCTTGGCGTGGGCTATCATCCTTTAAGTATCATGTAGGGTAATCGTCACATTTGGGAACTGAAGTTTGGTATCCTCATAGACACAAACGTATGAGTGTGTGATCCAATCAGCTGTAGTGATTCACAGGAGCCCCATTCATATGATTAGAGGAGTCCTTAGCATATCTGAGACATATTGACCCTAGCGAGTTCTCGACAAAGTCGTCTGAAACTCATTCACCTGCTAAACGCCACAAATCTGCTCTAATCACGCCAAGTTATGGAGAGAGCTGATTTCTCGAGTGCCAGGCTCTGATTCAGCTATCAGCCATCTAGGACTAATGTGTCTCGAGCCCTGACACTGCATTTATAAAACACAAAGACAGAAGCGTACAAGCACACAACTGCTTTGCAGGAAAACAAAATTACTTTGATTAAAAAAAGGCTAGCAGCACATACCAGCTGTTCGCATTATGTGCCGGTAAATCTAATGAGGTCTTTCCGTACCCGCCGGGCAACTTGGCGCTCTCGTAGACTTTCACAGCGGTTTTCTCGCACAACGACATTACACCTATATACTGAGCTCAATGGAAATTCTGTTGAATAAAAAACATGGTGCGATATTGAGAAATTGGCTCGGTTGTGTTACAATAAATAAACGTTAAAGCATGCAAACCATAGCAATTTTTGCTTGCAGATATCCGTTATTGAGCGAGTTCATAAAAAATAACGTATACATTGAGCTGTTGAGTAAGACTTTGATACCAAGTTTGATGTCATTTGACTTCAACCCATGACTTCAAACCTGCAATTTTAGTTTTTCTTAAAACAGAATTCACCCAAAAATGAATTTTATTTTTGTCATATACTCACCCTTATGACATGATGTCTGACTTCTGCCAAACGCAAAAGAAGATATTTTGAAGAACGTTGGTCAGCGAACGACATCGGACTTTGCATGGACACAAAACCACTGAGGCATTTCTCAAAATATCTTCTTTTGTGTTCCACAGAAGAAATAGTCATATGCAGGTTTGAGTAAATAATGACAGAATGTATATGTTTGGAGTAACTATCCATTTTACTGTATGAGTTTGATCTGAAAGTATTTCTTACCCTTATTTTGAAACACTGTACACTACAGAATAACAGGAATGGCCGAAATTGCTAGCAAAGTTAGAATGCAGTTTTAAAAGCGCAGGACAGTTTTGGAGCAACAGAGCCCTTGACCTTCACTGCAGTTTTACAGCCTCTCCTGAATTGCTCCTTTGGGTGTGATTTCATATAACCGCCCGCCTCCCCCCACTTCAGCCAACTCTCTTCCTCATATCAGAGCTCGATGGGTTGGGTACATTGGCTCAATTACACCGTGCATAGCCGCAGTTAGAGTGACGTGCGTTACGGTTAAGGACGAGCGGCTCTGCGGTCTCAAACATTTTCGGGGACCCACTCAGCCACCCCATACTATACGTGCCGTATATAACAGCGATGTGGTACCCAACTCCTATAGAGCGGATGCGCCGGCGGAGGGCCAAGCCTTCGTGAGATACAGCGAAACGGGTTGAGATGACTTCATCAGTTTGTTGAGTGACCTTTAACCAAGATTGTTATCTCTGGCCTTTCTTCCACAGGGTTCTCCTTGCTCAGGGTTTCTCCGTCACACTGAAATTATTCATTAGCAAATCAAGCCCAAGGTTTGATCAAGGTCAAGTGTCTGTGTGTCGAATGGGCCTCCGCGTGCACACGGGGTCACTCGTGAACACACGCTCACATCGCTGACACGCGTCAGAGAGAACTGCAAGCGCAGGCGATCGATGGGTTTAAATGGACGGGAACAAAACTCAATTTTAATACGCTGACTGCTGTGTTTATTAGATGAGATGGTATTGATGATGAAATGAAAGCCTGGTTCAGTTATACACGGATGGAATATTGGTAATCAATCGATTAAGAGCCACTGATGTTTTTATGTTTACGTTTGAAGGTCCGTGTTTAAAAATGTAAAATAATATGTGAGAAATTTTAAACAATTGTTTTGTTTTTCATTTTTTGAGCAGGATTGGCACATGCAAAAAAACATCAATAAACTAAAAAAACTCACTCAAAACGTATCTAAGATTGAACATGAATATAAAAGATAATCTAGGCTTGTTGATGTTCACATCACTGATTCATTCCACCCACTCCCTTTTAAAACCATTTGCCTCTCTCCCTTTCCTCTTCCCTTTCTTTCCACTGTTATGATCATCTCATTCATTCATTCATCCGGTTTCTCAATCTCCGCTTGTAAGCGAAGGCTATGACCCGTGCGTGTGGGTTTTAGAGACTGTGTGAAGTGTTTAAAGAGCATTGAGCTTTTGGAAATGTCATTTCGGCGGCGTTTCCTGGAAGATCTGGAGCACTGGGGTGTTGAACCCTAGTATGATGCGCGTACAAAAAATGACCTGGATTCAGAATAACATCAACCCCTTAATGCCTTTGAAATGGTGCATTATCTCTTATCATCCTCACATTGTGAGTTATATCCAGGTCTATGCCACATTATCATGCCTTTAATGGCTTATTGGGAATGTTGATTTGCCCACATGTCCTTTTCTCTGACGTATTGTTTATGAGATATTATTCAGGGTTCAGATAGACTGTTCTTCGTTTTTAAAACCAAGAGAGACACTTAAAATCTTTGACATCCAGCAGGGGATGGATGAGTAACACCCTTGAACTGTCCTGCTGTCCGCGCTCATTTCATCTCTAAATAACCTCCCACCACGCAATAACATTAAATCACTGGATGAGAAAATGATTTTGCAGTTTTTAAAGGGCAGGAGAGCTCGGGCGATGAATTATGCTGTGTGGGGTCTCGCCGAATCAAAAGACCAATGAGAGGACATCAATAATGAGAGATCAGGAGACATGGTTTGAGACCCGGAGACCAAAGGTTAATAGATATAAGGGGGAAAAGAGCCCCGTGCTTTAGATGGAAGCGATTCTAAGCCGCTGTGAATATTAGATATGGTTGTGAATAATGCTTTTTTTCTTTGCAGTCATAGATGGAATTTTAGTACACAACTACATTTTTGTTTGTATTGATAATATAGTTCAAGTGACCTTGTAGATATATACTGATAGTTTACTAGTTCAATACTTGTTTAGTAGTTTTTATATGGGAAGTGTACTTGTAAGTGTTCTAAACGAGAATCTATCATCATCATACTTACAACCTAGTAAGAACGTGGATTAAGTTTAAACATTGGAGGGCTTGACTTTCACTAGATGCCTTAAAATATTTTAAGACATTAAATCATTATATATTTATGTGTAGCGTTTTTTTTCAAAGCCGTGTAATTATTATAGTTTACTGCTGTTTATATTACATATCAAGCACTTTATTATAAGTAGGCTGTATATTGATCCAAATATTTATAATAAATATACTTTGACATTTATGTGAGTAGTTTATACTTAAGTGTAATATTTAGCATCACTGACTATTGTCATTGTCTGTAATCAAGCATTTGTTCCCTATGTAGAGCATTTCAGATCACTTGCAAGACTAGTTAGCCTGCTGTCTTGATGGACACCAGCTAGCAAAAGTAGTTCAATTCGTTTTAGAAACAGCTCTGTAGGCTGTTGTAATATAAAACGCAGAACACAGTCAACGCATGCATGCTGCTGTTGTATTGTATGTAAAATGATCATTTTTAAACCAGATTTGGTTAGCGGGCGCGCTGCCCAGAAGTTTTGTGTCAGAAAGATGAATCTGTAACATATCCGTTGCATTTAGCAATATTCCGGTGCTCATTTCTTGCGTATTTACTTAGAAACAACATCTGGATGCCAAGATTGTTTGGCGATGCAGAAGATGTTTTCCTTTAGCCTTATTTCCATAATGAGATTATGCGTTGTGATTTATGCCTGAGTCACAAGATATTGTCTACGGGGTCCGATGTTCTGCTCAGGGGGGACGGCAAATAAATTAGATGAACAATACAGGCAAATTATTCTCAGCCATGGGTATCTTGTTTGTCTTTGGTGAGGGAAAGGTCTGAATATGTTGAAATGTGTTTTTGAACTGTACCTTTACCTACATATGTTTATATAATAGGTAATTTCATGTTTGTAGTGCTTGCCGTGTTGCTTACAATCCCACACTTGCTTTCTGTGCTATAGTTATGAAAGACACCTCAGATCATATAGTTTGTATCGTGATCACTCACCTGACGGATGATAATATTGTGCTTTTTTAATTCGGCCTCATTCAGGTGTCCAGAATGTTGACTGGTTCAAACTGATAGAGAAGTGTAACATCTGATTATGAATTTAGTCTCCCTGATGCTATTCCCACGAGCTATTAGACAGTAATGAGGTTCTTGTTCATTTATTTCTTTTAATAAAGCAATATAATCAAAACGTACCGCCGTCACTCTCAAATACATGTAAACACATGTGCACGTCCCGGTGTAGTCTGTCACACAAGCGTGCATACAAAGAAATAAAACCAATATGAGCAGAAACAGGTCGATTATTCTCTCTGTTAGTGTTAGATTAGATGTTCTACATAGGTGCCGTTGATTTGATATGCATGGCCTGCCAGCGTCGCTCAGATATGTGATTATCATTTTCATGTTTTCCGCGGCAGCCCTTTGCATTATCTTTTAGATTTTCATTTGTTGCTTGTCTATCATCCGTGAGGAAAAGCTCGCCTCCCCATTGTCTCGTCCAACCGTAACTGGTGTTGCACTGGTTATAAATATCAGGGCTCACATCCATGTGGCATTTCCACGGATTGAATAATGAAAAGGTTGTTCGTGGACCTGGGCACGGTAAGGAAGCTAGATGAATAGTAGAAATGAGGAAGAAAAGAAAAACAGGAGCTCCATTGAGGCGTGCGGAGGACTGCTGAGGACACGCTAGGCGCCTGCAGCTCTCCAAAACCCTCACTTTTCAAGCCATCATTTCCGCTGAGAGAAAATAAAAGGTTTAAAATAACATCCACCCTGATGAAATAAATTCAATCTCCCCAAAAATAACGACAGTGTTTTTACAACAGTTATGTAATCTATTCGTACTGTCATGACTTACCATCTGGCAATGTAACCGCCACGTCCCAATTTAACTACCATTAAATGACCAATTCACAACGGCACTTTTACGACTTTTTCTAACGTTGCAAAATAACAAGAGTGGTCAAGATATGAACTACTATGACGTATTTACAACGTAACTATAACGCCATACTATTGACACATCTATGTTTCATTTCGCTTAATATCTCGGATCACATTTTAGCGTAGCACTTTCTGTGAAGTCACAGAGAACGCAAACAGCGTCTCTGATGATCCCACATCACCTTGATGGTCGCTTTAGAAATGTAAAACAACCTTCAGACATATTAATAAACAACAGTGTACAAGTTACGTACTGCTATGACGTATTTGCAACGTAACTACAACGCCATACAATTGAAACATGTTTTATATCGCTTTATATCGCACACATTTAACGTAGCACTTTCTGTGATGTCACATAAACTGCCAACAGCGTCGCCAACGTACCCACGTTGCCTCGACGGTCGCTTTAGAAATGAAACACAACCTTCAGAGAATCAATTAACTTCTAGCGTGGAATTGATCTTTATGGATTTTGGGAAGAGTTGTTGACTAAGATGTGTTCTCAGGTCAGTTGCTTGCTGAGTTAATGTGACTAGGACGGAATCTTCAGTCATTAAAGGTGACCAATCAGCTCACATTCTCTCTCGGAGCCCTGGCAACAGCCCTCAGAGCCCTGGCAACAACCCTCGGAGCACAGGCAAGTGTGCTTTAATCATTCCACTCAGCAGCCAATAGTGGGCACACACACACACACACACACAAACGGAGGATCATAGGCAGTCATGCAGGCGCTTATATAAAGCACACACACAACCTAAGCCAGCTGGGTCTCATGTCTCCTCTGCTTTCTCTCACATCTCAATGTGCTGTTTACTCGCCATTGCTCTTATTTAACTGACCAGAGATCAACACACACACACACACACACACACACACACACACACACTAAATTTGATTTGGTTAAACATATCATATTAGTACAAAATGGTTTATTTTTAGACATTATTTGATCTATATATTTTACGACCAACCACACAGATGTCCAGGACTTACAACATGGAGACTTTTTATTTCAGAAAATATCATTTAAAAAATATAGACAGAATATGTTATAAAATATGTTGAATATCTTTTTCATATAAATGTTTTAATGGATTAATATGAAATAAATCATATTAAATTGAACAAGTTTTGTGTGTATTCTATCAGAAAAGCATCATAAATATATTTGGGTTCCTACAAATGTTCCATAATGTACAATTGAATTAAATTAAATTTGTACAAAGGGAAAAGGTTGGCATTCAACATTATAGATAAAGTTTCTAATAATCACCTGTTTAACATACTGCCCGTGTTGGTTGAATGTTGAATTAACTTTATGATCTTTCCTTAATAATTTAATATAATTTGTTTATATCGCTTATTGCTCCCTGAATGCTTTGGATAAAAGCGTCTGCCAAATGACTTAATGTAAATGTAAGTGATACTATGAATTTCCTTCTGGATACCAGCATGGCATCCATACAAATACACTAATATCATAATAATAATAATTTGATGCTTCTCTCATGTGTGTGCGCACACTGTGAAAAAGCTGCAGTGGTGTGAATGGAGCTCTAGTGGAGAGCATCGCTGTAAAGAAGAGATAAAGTGGCCCGCCCTGCTGTGCCCGTTGCTCCTGTGCCAAAGTGCTGGCTCATGCTGTTGGTGAACAGGTGCCTTTCCCCGAACCCAGGAATTACCCCGCTTGGCGCAACCCCGTAAACAGTTGTCAGGCCCTGTGGGCGTCCGAACGAGTCACCCGCTCTATCACGAGTTTGCATGGCAATCCCTTCCACCAAGACAGTGGGTTTTTGGCCACAGTTAAAACTGTACGTGTGTGTTTTTGTTAGAAGCCAGCCACCAGCCATGAAAGTGTTTAAACATGAGTATCGTGTCCTGGAGGAGATGTCTAACATCTGTGCTTGGCTGAATAAACCTATAATGTTATCTGTGAGTATCTACTGGTAACGTTTTGGGATGATATTTGTCAGATGGAACCAATAGAAATGCATTAGATCCTGATGGGAAAAGACCCAAAACACACTACATTAAGACATTTTGTAACAGTTTTAATGGTGAACAGCTGATGGTTCGTAATGGTATTAGTAATGGAAACCATTAGATTTGATATCATACAGGCTCATGTTGAGAGACTAATGCGTTTTGTTCCTGTTTGAAAAAGGGGGACATTTTAAGAGGGCTTTATGATTTTGGCCATTAGAAAAGAAAGATCATTTGGATCGAGAGCAAGACATTTGGTGAATCATATCCTTCTGAACAATCACCTGTCACATGTTAATGGAAATAGTAATAGGTTGCTGTAGGAATGTTTTTGAAAAATGATTAATGATGTAACCAATAATATGAGTGTAATGGCTCAAATTCAGAATAGTGAACAAGTGCCATCTGCTGGGGAGATTTAGTACTTTTTGTATCTCAATGTGAAAAGGTTCCCAATTTGCTTCGATTCAACATGTTAAAATAAAACTTTGACATACATAAATATTGATTTAGTTACCTTTTATTTCATATTTTATTGATTTTTATTTTATTGTATTTATTTAATTTCATAAAACAATAAACAACAATGATTATTTATTTATTTATGTAAAAACCATAATGTTTTACACTTAAAATGACTTTTATGCGCTCGACTTAAACAGAAAACATATTTAATTGCGTAATTAAAGATATAAATGCATTAGAAATTCAATAATCTTTAACAAAATGATTTATTTTTGGTCACCTACCAAACGTTGGCTGGTCCTTCAGGTCAGCAAAGCTTCTTTGTATTATTTTCCTGACCTCGCCATAGACAAGTGCAGTGTTAAACGTTACAGTTAACACATTTGATTAGGTTTAGCTAAACGAAATTCAGCATTTTAACAGAATTTGGATTATTGTAGGGAAATGAGCGCATCACACGACAAAAATCAGGCAAAGACACCAGCCAATCTGAATCAATTGTGTATTAAACATCTAAGATCTTCTTAAAAGTATTTTTATCACTCCGATTTATATTCTGCTGACTTGAAGGCAGGCATCTCACATCATTGAAAAGATCATTCGGAGTTCATCAGACTCTTACTCTGACCCCGAATGTGTCTGCAGCCACATTCTGATCTTCCAGGCCAAGAGAACCTAATTATACCACGATGGATGTCCTGTCCCGCATAAACATAAGCAAACGTAAAATATGCGGGTCACAGTAGCACCTTTATTTATTCAGAACCTGAAACGGCCGGGGAAAAATAAGGATTGTACTTTGGAGATCAAAGGTGCAATTGTGAGGAAGCTAGTTTCACCGAGCGGCATGACTCGGTGATAACATAACTCCAATCTGAGAATGAATTCTTCATGCTGCTCGGTCTGGTCCTTGGCAACGGGAAGAAGAGAGGAGGACAGGTTTGTCAGGAAACATCAGGCTGTTTTCTGCCTGATTTATCAAACGTTACAGAACACCAGCCGCCAGCTGCTACAGAGACGCTGTCAGATGGGACAGGTGCACGTTTAGTGAGGGATACGAGCGCAGACGTGCAGATTTATGGCTGAACTGGGGTTGTTTTGACATGACATTGATGTAATTTCAGTGCAGTTTATTGCAATGCTTCCTATTGTGTGCATACGGTACTAACACTGCAAAAATGCTGATTTACTATTTTCAGTATGTACATATTAGTGTACTGTACTCAATAATCACTATGAGTTTTATAAATACAAAACACTACACGTAATGACGTTCTCATTGGTCACATGAACTCATTGGTCACATGAACACATGAAAAAATTCCTTCATCATTTACTTGTCATCTGAAACCGGTTTGACTTTCTTCCGCAGAACAGAGTTGTCAACCAAACAGCACTGGCCCCCATTCACTTCTATTGGATGGACACAAAACCAATGCAAATGAATGGATGCCGGTCAACAACATTCTTCAAAATATCTTCTTTTGTGTTCTGCGGAAGTCATACAGATTTGAAATGACAAGAGGGTGTGTAAATGAAACTATATTCATTTTTAGGTGAACGATCACTTTAAGATGAACCAGGACTGTGTGAGCTATGACAGAGAGTCCAATTACTGAAACCAACCAATGAAATCGAAGCTCTGAAATGATGCATTAAGGCGGAGCATTTACAAATGAATGATAGGTGGTCATTAACTCCTCTTGTGATGCTGTGGTCACGTTTGAAACTAAAAAAACAAGTTTATAAAACCAAGGCAATCTGTGACCATCTAATGGATGGCTAATGGCTAAATTGAACAACCAAGTCATTTTCTCACCTGAAACTCATCATAATGCTTCCAGCAGCACCTGAGGAAGGTTGCTTGTGCAATCACACATCAACAAGAGCTGAACGTGTTTCAGACAGGGAGCAAACAGATCTAGGAAGCTCCAACTGGACTGCAGGAGGTAAGTTATTTGCTTGAAACTGATTGACTCGCGTAATAATGTTTATTTATTCATATACTGGATTGTATGGACAATTTAACCTAAAAATATGTGAATCGTTTGAGTGCCATTTAATGGAATGGGCGATTAGTTATACATGGCACTCTGGTGAAGTGTGCGAGTGTGTGGAGGGGTGAGAATGGTTTTAGTGATGTAGCCAGTCAGTGATTGGCAGGTGATGAAGAGGAAAATGACATTTTCATTTTTATTTCTCTGCGTTTGCCCGACTGCGTCTTTCTTCCTCCATTAAATAACGGCTCTGTGATTTTAATGGCTAGTCATTTGCCAGGCTGATAAACACTGGCGCTGTTCAGTCCATTTGTAGCAGCCACTATCACCTCTGACACAACATTACGCTGCCAGTTTGACACGCTGTGTAGCATTAGAGCAGAATATCGTACAAGTTTATTACAACAACAACTACAGCACTCGAGCCCCCACCCTGTCATTTCCCAGCAGCAGAAGTCGATAAGGTGAGCCAGTGTACAACAGCACCACAAGTTAGCGCATATCCCAGCTTACCAACGGCGTGTGGAAGGCTGCCATCTTCTGCCCTTAGTGAGTGCAGCTGGCAAAGCCACACCTTCACAGACTACTGCCTCAGTGAGCCAGGTTCTCCATCCTCACCGCGATTAGTACAGGCGAACCCAAGCTTACTGCCAGATATTACAACCTGGGTAAGCAAACAAGCAGCCAGCATGCGGCCAGCTGCATTTACTGCCAGCACCACAAGCCCAGTATTATTGTCCCAAGCTATAACCACTAGCCCCAGTCACAGCTATGGCAAAGAGGACATTCTAACCCAACTAATTTTCGAGGGGCTGAGAGAGCTTAGAGAGACGTTCGCAGCTATGGTCCCAGATCTACAAGAGAGACCAAACATCAAATTAAGTTCCGGTTCAACCCACCAGCGGCGCCTCATTTTGGTGGGGTTTGGGAACGTGAAATACAGACCGTCAAGAAAGCCCTTCAGGTGGTTATCGGCACGCAATCCCTCCATGAAGACATCCTCCTCACCCCATTGATCGAAGTTGAAAGCATCCTCAATGCTAAGCCCTTGGGCTATGTTTCGTCTGACATAGCTGATCCGGATCCTGTGACGCCTAACCTGCTGCTGATGGGACGGCGGGACGCCTCCTTACCCCAAGTCTCCTACGCTCCTGACACCCTCACAAGACGACGCTGGCGCCACTGTCAGATGATGGTGGACCACTTCTGGGCTCAGTTCCTTCACTACAAGTCCGCAAGAAGTGGCGGCGGCCCATCAACGACCTCGTCCAGAGCACAGTCGTTATGATCGTCGATCCCCAGCTTCCGAGAGCGCAGTGGCCTATTGGGAGGATTGTCAAGGTGATAGAGAGTGCAGACGGTCATGTCCGGTCGGCCGAGGTTCAAGTCGGGGAGAAGACTTACTTGCGGCCGGTGGCACGCCTGGTCCAGCTGCCTGCCATTCCACATGACAGTTGCAGATACCAGTACAGATCAATGTAAAGGCTCAAACAGTAAACATCGTGCTGTGTGTAATATGGAGTGGTATTCATTCATTAAAGCCACGTCAACTGTTCTACTGTGTCCGGTCTCGCTCTCTAATCTGAGTGCCTGTGTGGATGTGTTCCAGCGAATCCACCTAAAATAACATACAGTCCTAGATCTCCCCAATACCCATAATGCATTGCATTAAAGCACCTCTTTTGCTTACACATTACTGCATCCCACAATGCATTGCAGCCAATTGGTTGTATAAATTGAACATTTTATAATGTCTCATTCATGAAACCCGTAACTTTCGGATTCACGGATACGTTCATATTTTCTAAATATTAGTGGGAACAAAAGAAATGTACACCTGCTCCCTATCACATGTCAAAGGTGCGTAAAACATGTAAATGTGATGTATTATTTTAGACAAACTGATGACACCGCATTTTGATGCACTGTATGCATCAATGATATTTCACGGGTTTCTTAATCATGTTTAGTTTAATTTTTCACTCTAACTGGGTAAAACGCAGAGCAAGTTATTGCCCCTTTACACAGCCATCCAATCACAGCGGAGAAGAGGCGGTACAAACACTGCATTGACCACCTATAATACAATACTGGAGAAGTTAATATTGTCCGTGACTACATTTTACATGCAGTAAGTGCAAATCGTTCAAGCGCCACCAGCTGGTCATTTTCAGAAGAGCACAGGGTATTGTTTCAGCTGGCTAAAAACGCTTTGGTAGACCTAGTTTAATGTTTATTTATTGTTAGGCATACAGCCTATTAGTTTCTTATGCAATACAATGTAGCCAAACCGGAGAATAAAGTCCAGGGGATTCTACAGATTCATAGAAAAGAAAACTTGTTAAATGTGTGACAGACTGTGATTGTGGCCTCGCTTACGTTAATATACTTCAAAAAGTAGGTAGCACTACTCCATCTATTGTCTATATAGTAACATTAATACTCGTGAGATGGCTCAACTACCTTTGTATTCTTCAGTGACCTCAAAACCATGCCTGTGTGTCGCATGGTGTTGACAGGAAGTGCATATTCAGTTACAAAACATCTAACGGCCATTTCAGCTTCAGTGACTTGGCAACTGTGAATGAAGCAAACGAGGACATTAATGCCGGATTGTGAAGCTGCCCTCGCTGCACTAAGTAAGTTTCTTTGAGAGCGTACTAAATGTCTTTGGTCTTATTATAAGAGATTAAAATCACATCTAAACAGGGCGATTTCATAAATTATTTTTACATTTATTTTTTAACGCAGCCTTGCCACTACAGTACAGCCCACTGACATTAACATGACACAATATATTCATATATATACTGTGAAATTCACAATCCATAACACCACAAACATCAAAGATCATGAGTTGATGTTCCAATAAACCCGTCACCACAAAAGTACACACATAAATTAGAGTCTATGACAAATGAGTAAATATTAAGTTTAGTAAACAATACATTTATGAAGAAAAAGTAATTCGGACTACGTAAGGAATGCTAAGAATACAACATGAAGTGTACAAAAAAGTGCATTACAAAAAAAACGTCCTAAAACTCCCCGACGTCGTTCCTTTTGTCACGGAACTTGTTCCTCGCCTTGGTTCTCGCTTTAAACGCAGCTGCATTGTAGAGGTGCTGAAAGACAAACAAAAGTACACGATTACACCACATGCTCATATTCAAACGCATTTATAACAGGCACTAGGAAAAAACTCCCTTACCCTTTCCAATCTAGAGCTTTTCATAGCCTTTAAAGCAGCAGAATCGATCAACATCGGTGGTCCCAGTTCAAACACATCCCTTATAAACTCGTTCCCCTGCCATTACAAAATTGTACGTGTTTTTCAATTCATCATAGAATTAAACCACAGGTAAACAGTTCACCACTTGAGCTTTACCTGTAAATGATAGTTCATGCCAGAGCCCACAAACTCTCTGAAAGTGTCATATGTCCTCTTTCTCACCCAGCTGTCGATGACCATTCGCTCTGTGCCAAAGCGAATAGTCTCTGTTTGAAAATCCCCATCCTGTGTCAAAACAAATAAGAGGTCCGTTTCAGAAGAGTGGTCAGCTTCAGAACTACACACCAAGCATGACCACCAGTCCTACCTCTACTGCCTTCAGGACGTCTCTGAAAACAGATCTTTGCTTTCTCTTATCAGTCTTTGCTCTGTGTTTGTTGCAATCGGTGGCCAACGCGTTCAGCTTTTCACACAATGCCTCCCAGTCGTCATATTCAAAGTCCTGTGGAAGGTCAAAGGTCATTCCAACATCATTCAAATGACTCCTCCTAGGACCGGGTACAATGATAGTATTTTGCATGCAATGGTAGAAATGTGTCAGCAGGTAGAGATTTTGCTATAAGGCAGTATAAATAAGTTGTTTGGTTATCAGTGGGCAGTGCTGTCATCTACTCATGAGAGTAATAAAAAGTAAGGGAGTGCATCTCAGACAAGCACTGGTTATTAAGGGATATAAAGCAAAGCAAGAGCAATTGCCATCACATCACATGTGAAGCATCTAATCAAAGTTGAGTCTCAACCATTGGTTCGAAAATTGTTCTCTTTCTGATTTATTTGACGGCTTAAAATTGCGGCGAGTTGACTGAATGTGAGACTTACAGGGTCAACATCTCGGATGAGCTCGAACAGTAGCGCGACGGTCTCTCCAGCAGCAATCCTCATGTTGACGTCATCGTTCTCCAGCAGACGAGGAAGTTTAGACAAATGTCTAGAAAAAGAAACAATTACAGAACGTCAGAAACCCAGAGGGGATCGAACCCAAGTGTTTTT
Organism: Barbatula barbatula; assembly: GCF_947034865.1. Classification (NCBI taxonomy): domain Eukaryota; kingdom Metazoa; phylum Chordata; class Actinopteri; order Cypriniformes; family Nemacheilidae; genus Barbatula; species Barbatula barbatula. The sequence continues at coordinate 2,614,074 of NC_136768.1, read as the reverse complement.
TACAGCAGACCAGGTGGCTGTCCGTATACCTACTTCTGCATGATGGCTCTTATGTGGTTGCCTGGGCAGATGGTAAGAAGCAGGGCCCAGGACAGAAGAGCGTTGGTGTGGAGTTGTGTGGTCTGAGGGTTAACAGAAGGTCTGGTCCCGTCCTCCCTAACGTACGAGCGAGTGAAGAGGCTCTCAAAGCTCTCCATAGTGCCATACACATCCTGGAAGACCAAAGCAGATTAGAGAACTTTCAACAAACTTTGTTGTAATTATTTTGAGTTGTGCATTCCACACTTACCAAGATATCATCTTCAGCTACAAGACTGCAAAGGCCCAGACTTGTTGCACACTGAAAGACAAGTCGAGATCAGAAAGTTACGAACTCATATCTTAAGTCTAGTTTTATCTTTTAAAGGAGCATCATCGGAGAAAAAAAACGTACAGCTTGTCTGGCCTGGATGTTAGCGGTTCCGTCATTCAGGATAGTCTTAAAAACAGGTTTAAGTGTCTTAAAAACCTCCTCGCTCTCAATTCCAGAACCGAGCTGGATGCACAGAAGACACGCCAGAGAGGCGGCGGCACTCTGCTCCACTCCCTTCCCTAAATCACACGCAAGCCGAAAGCTTCAGATCAATCATTCCACCAATGAAAGAAATCTTCAAAACACAAACTTAAAACCACGAACCTTTCTTCAAACAGCGCTCTATGCTGTCTGTGATGGTCATCCTTCTCTCGGAAATGAACTCGTACAGGATTTTGGTTGCCATGGCAGTCTTTAGTCCATCAAGGGCACCTTGCCTGGTCTTGGCACTAGAAAGGGAATGTAATTACAGTTTAGTTTGCCGCAGTGGGGTTTGCTGGAGGTTGTAAACGCATCGAAAAGAAACCTTACAACATCATCTGGATCGTTCAACAGATCTTTTAAAGGTTTGATTGAAAACTAACCTCTTATCTACCGTGCTGTCGATGTACACCTTCAGTTTATACTGGAAGTCCTCTTGAGTCATTTCCTCACTTTCACCAGCTGTTGAACATAATCATCATAATGTCGCATTTATCCCTGCAGTCATGTCTCACGCCAAAAAGCGATCACTGAAAATCACAACATACCATCCTCGGGTGCACTGGTTCTCTCACTGAGGCTGCTGCAGTGACTGAGGGTCTCACTAGACGCATCTTCATCACTGAACGGCTGGACATTTCCCTGTTGTGCCCCTGCAAAACAAACTATATTAAAAGAGTCACAGATAACCGTTTTCCATCGTGTTTAATTGCGATCCACTTGTGTTTAACTCCTATTGGACTAGTGAAGAGGTTTAAACTTGAGAAACTACTTTTAACGTTTAAGGAACAGTCCATCCAAAATGCCGTAATCGTTTATTCGTCATGTCATTCAAAATCGAATCTGTGTGTGGAACACACGAGACCGTCTCGATGGTTTCTGTGTCCATAAAATGGAAGTCAATGGTGTCCAATGTCGTTTGTGTTGTGAGAAAATAAATCATTCACTTTTGTGGGCGTAAATGATAAAGATTTTCATGTTTGGGTGAACCATCCCTTTAACACTCATAGAAATAAAAGCTCTCCCAACTAAACTAGCTGTATGTCAAACGACACTAAACGAAAATCCTGTCGCAAGTGACGCCACATGCACGTGGCCGATTCTCTTATCAGCGCTGTGAAATGCAGTCTTCTACAGAAAGTACAAAGCGTCTCCTTCGGCAAGGTCGCAGGGCGTCAGGACCTGTCCATCTGACCTCATGTAAACAAAAAAAGGGAACAGCAAATATGTCCAGGAAATAACTCTGCAGGGATATAGGGATCATGTGCGTTGGCATGGCAGCAGTCTGCTGGTGGTTTCAGACAGCAGATGGGCTGAGATCATTTAACAAGTCGCATATTGATGTAGAACAAAGAGCCTTGAACTGAAATACTTGGATGCTGTGTTCCTGATCGCTTCCCGTCATGCAGTTCGTCCCAACGCAGGCGTGTGTTACACAAGGCGGCTCGTGTATGGCCTTTAGATACCTTATCTCCACTGACAGCTGCAGGAACGTGACGACATATAATGAACACAATGAGGATGAATCTATTGGATTTTCAATTGAACGACATCGTTCGTGATCCACTTATTCTCGTGTCGTTTATGGTTTATATTAAACGGCTTCTGCGTTTTCAATTCTTAGAGAATTGCGGCTCTCCAAACTGTTGACATCGATCTCCGAACACTGCTCTCAAAACAAATGACATTTTGAAACATAAAAGACATTAAGTACCGTCGATGACTCAAGCTCTTTTGTTTGTAAAAGAAAGACTCCTGGTTGTCAACCAAAGCAGGCCATGCGACCACGGGAGTTGTAGTTTGTTATCGTCTTACGTCCATTGCGCGCTCGTTGTAAAGGACTACAATTCCCAGAACTTCCATTGGCGCAGGCCGCGCAATACCACTGGTAAATTCCAGCCTACTTACCCCTGCCGCTCCTTTTCTTGGCCCGTGGCATCTTGTTTAGATGAGTAGCTCCGCTCCTAAAATCAACCGATACACGACCAGTTTTTACTATAATGTCTTTTGAGTAGAGTATTTTCCAACGGCACAGTGAAATGGAAAGTATTGAAAGCGAATCCGGTGAAAGACTTTAAGCTCAAGCGATACATGTTCCCTCAAAAACTACGGCTGCGCCGGCGCGCCACCGCCTAGCGCTTTTATACGGCCGACGTGACGTCGTTAAAAGGGCGTTACCTCACGTGGACCTAGATACAGCCTGACCAATAAGGTCGCGGGCCGAGCAGGCGAGGCGTCAATGTTCGGGTATGTGCTGTCACGTCCTCATGCGGGACCGGGTTCCACGTGTTGCATTGAATGCAGCAGCTGCAGTTTGTTATTGTGGAAAATGCATGACATGTGATGAAGTTTGTTTTGTAAAACAGCGTTAGGACAAACGTGTTTATCGAGACCACGTGCGATTCGCGATACAGGATCAGTGCAGGAGGACCATCAGTTAACAAGTGGACACAAGGTTGACCTCACAGCTGACAAAACAATAAAAGAAGCACAGACGGTGTCTCTAAAATCATGTTTGATCAGATGGCTCAGGGCCTCATTCAATGTTTGGTGTATATGTGGTGTCTATGGGAGTAATCGTTAAAATGTATAAAAAATGTGTGTAGGTACATCTAAAAAAATGAGAATTTCATGAAAAAGGTTAATATTTTGTTTTTAGAGACACCGTCTGTGCTTCACTCATTGCAGAAAGTGAAACCAGCTCGAATTTAATCAAGTCTTATGGGGGTCCCCACCGTAAGACTTTTTGTGTGGGGGTTCGTGTCGAAAATATACAATTTATACAAAATACACCATATAGTTTATCATAATATGCATAACTATATTTATTCAAAACAGGCTTACATAAAAGAACAGGCTTTTACTGTATTTTGGAACAAATCAATACAGGCTGTGTGAACAGAAATGAATGGTTGTTTGGCGTTTCAAATTTAAAGTGACATGACAACCAGCCCATAAACAAACCTAATATAAATTATTGTAAATAATGAATTCACAAAATTTACCAAATCCATTGCATGAATTTAATCACATTTGTCAATATCATTATAATTTTCCTGAGGGACCCCCTAAGTCTATTTTTTTTACTTGTTATGGGGATCCCTAATGCCCCCCTTCAATTCGAGCACTGTCCGTATATTATATAGACTCATTACACACAGAGTGCAATATTTCAAGCCTTTATTTCTTGAAATTTATGATTATGGCTTACAGATAATGAAAACCCAGAATTCAGTGTCTGTGTTTTCTGAAGTCCACAGTCAAAGCAGCCATCTACCTGGTAATTTTAGTGCACTTCATGCTTCCTTCTTCTGACAACCTTTATGGAGATGCTGATTTCATTTTCCAGCAGGACTCGGCACCTGCCCACACTGCCAAAGGTACCAAAAGCTGGTTCAATGACCGTGGTGGTACTTACATTTACATTTAGCAGACGCTTTTATCCAAAGAGACTTACTTGTTTACTTGCTTGATTGGTTCCTGACCTGAACCCCATAGAGAATCTATAGAGGTAGGGTCACAAGAAAGATGAGAGGCCCCAGACCCAATAATGCAGATGACCCGAAGGCCGCTATTAAAGCAACCTGGTCTTCCATTACACCTGAGCAGTGCCACAGACTGAATGCCTCTATGCCACGCCGCATTGATGCAGTAATTCATGCAAAAGGAGGCCGAACCGAATATTGAGTGCACAGAAATGAACATACTTTTCAGAAGCCTGACATTTCGGTTTAAAATATCCTTTTTTTATTGATTTTATGTAATATTCAAATTTTCTGAGACACTGAATTTTGGGTTTTCATTCTGTAAGAAATAATCATAAAAATTTGAAGAAATAAAGGCTTGAAACATTTCACTCTGAATGAATCTATGTATTGGTTTCACTTTCTGAAACGAGTGACAAAAAATATTGAGCTTTTTCACGAAATTCAAATTTTTTGAGATGTACCTGTATCTTTCATATCTATGACACGAGACGCATGAGATCATTTACAAGAGCGTTCAGCGTTTTGTTTAGATCCCCAACTCTAGGCACTCTGACATAAAACTGTAATGGAAAATAAGGGGCACCACTAGAGGGAGCTCTTTATAAATAATTGTCAATTGCTAGATAAACCCCTGCCAATGGCATTCAGTGTTTCTGATATTACTGCATAATTTATGAAGGATTCTTTTATGATCGAAGGTCATTCAAACTTCATTTAGATCAAAGGCAGCAGTGAAACACCTTCCGTGCCATTTCACTTCCCCTTGTTCTATTTGAATATAGTTTGGTTACAATTGAATAAATAAATTAAGCAGATTTTTTTAATCGTCTCACCTGTTTTCATGTTATGGTGGTAGACCAAAGAAAAAAAGAACTTGCTTTGGCTCAACTTGTTGGGAATTGAACTCTCCACTACAGCTTCACATGAATGCAGATGAGGGGCGCTCACCAGTATGGCATCACATGAATGCAGATATAAGGCTGACAGAAGATGGGCATTGGTTACAAAAAAGTGCTGGGTTTATATTTTTATCCTGTATGTGAACTGTGTGTTTAATAATTGATGACACACCCTCAGGCGCAGGACAGGGGGTCAGTGCGTGATACGCTACTGTTAGAAATCAAAAGATATAACAAAACTTTATGATTTATAACCTATACTTTCAGTTGATACTACATTAAAACAATAAATTCGAACACAAACTCAGTTTTTACTACATTGTAAATAATACCAAGTTTAGAACTTTAATATTGCATTTAAATAAAATGGCATGTATTTTGTAAAATGACATCATAAAACACTTAAGTCTTAAATATTAAAATCCTGATATCAGAAAATGATTAGTCAATTGTTGTAGATAAAGTATATCATGTTGCAACGCTGACACTGATATAAATTCTGAGTGAGGGTTTTCAGTTTTTTTTCATTTAATTGCTGTAATATGTGTTTAGTTTGAATATTTCTGCCTTCATAAATTCTGCTCACTGAACACATGAGCATGAGGTGGACGGAGATAACAGATTGCATAAGCTGTCTGCCAGTTCAGCGTTGTGTGAAAGTTTCACACCTTCTCAGGTCAGTGAGTGTTTGAAAAAATGAGATTTTTTAACACTACATTCTCTCATGCTTTCACAACCTTATCAAGATATTGTGATGCTATATCTGTCATGCATTGAGCTTTTATTAATATCATAATGTGTATTCCAGATTCATTCAACGTTCTTTTGAAAAACGTTCATCCATCTGTTCTTAAATACAGTACTATACTGAAAACACAGGATTTCATTACACACTGTTTTGACAACCTGATTACATTAAACAAGTCACTGCATGTCAGATGCTGGGGGGGTGTGGATCCAATGACAAAACTGGGGCTACGTGCACCTGCTTTGAAAACATTTGATTTGAATCGGCCGTAAAAATGATTAGATCCCCGTCCCCTTATAGGCTTCATATCTCATCACTAGAGGACGATGGCAAAAATGACCGGCTCCCTACGGTGCTACCTCCACATGGGACGTCCAGTGTTTTTGTTTTGTTGATAAAAGCATGTGTAAGTGTCCTATTGGCAGTATATGAGTCCTGGCAGTGGGTTTCCGACCATTTTCCAGGTTTCCACCCCACACGCTGTTTTTCCTGGGCATTGATTCAGACGCTGAGAACCTCGGTACAGACAGCTGAATGAATTTCATTTCCTCTGCCACTTCCTCCCCTCACATTTTTTTCTTTTTCTTCTTTTAGCTCTGAAGGACATTGGAAAATGTTGCCAAATTACTCTCTAAAAGCGTAAAGATGCCGGCTGAAGGGTTTCAGTCGCAATGTCCCAAAATCCCCAGCAAGATAAACCAGGTTAAATGTGCTATTGTGGGTTACGGTAATGTTTATACGTTTTGGGGGTTTGGATGAATTGATATTTGACAGGAAAATGAACCAAACTGGCAAAGACGTGGTTGGGTTTTGTGAGAAATATTATTTCTAGGACAAGATTAAAAAACTAAGCAGATGTACTTCAAAATCCTTAAAAAAATGATGTGCGTGTAAATCTTGTTGTAAATTCGCATATTCAGACGGCAAAGTTCAGCCGTGGCCTTTAGCACCGTGGCCCTGCTTGCTTTGCTTAGACTGCTTTGGATTGCATGACATCCATCGTCTGACGCAGTCCTCATGTACTTCTCTATTTTTTCCCCACCCTCCCTTCTTCCAAGCCCTTGAGATGTCTTTCTGCTGACCCGCAGAGCTGCTGTTCATGTTAAATGGGAGGTTTTTCTCTGGGGAAAGGCGGTCTGATTGATCCTGCAGAATAACCACAAAACCCATGATGGCGTTCCTGAAACACGATGAAAATAAATCGCTTGTGAGTGATCCTTAAAACACATGTGATCGTGAAATCTGTATTCCGCAAACCCGCAAACATACACGCAAGCAGGCATTTTTAAAGAAAGGGAAGTGGTCTGGTGTTGTCAAATCTGTATGTTGCTTTTCCGCTCAGTGATGTCCTTGAATAACACATCATGTAATTATATCTGACATATGTAGAGTCGTACGGCTCCGTAGACCGTACCGTCACGAGATTTTGGCATCCATTCAGAGCTGGTCTGTCTACTTACTGTTGACTTGATGCCCTCGTACTGACAGCTAAACACGGCCCACTACAGTGTGCTTTCATTTTTAAAACTCTCGCCAAGAGGTCCTTGAAAAAAACATTATTAAAGAGACAGAGGTCGTATTCTTATGAACAGAGCAGCACTGGCCTCATAAAACTTACGATAATAGAAGCAACGGCACCCAACACACTGTTGAATTCACGTGAAAATAATCACAGCAGTTTTTGGCCTAAGACGTGTCGCTTTTCGCAGTGCTTTCTGCCACACGCCTATGGTAGAAACCCTAATAATAATGCTTTATTCTGAACCTATCGCTGTTTATGACTCTTTTAATCTTAGCTCTAGAAGGCTATTTTGTGTTTTTATACTAAGCACAGCACTATTGTTGAACTAGACGTTTAAAAGCTGCTTGTTGAGGTTGACGTAAATATTAAGTAAAGTGAAATTCATTCTAATTTAGCCGTCGCATGAAACAAGTATACCTATGTTGTACAAATGTACTTCTGCTCTTTGAGTCATTTGAGAAATTAAAGCAAATTGGGAATCAATATAATTACTTCCGTTTAGGTTCGTGGATGCCCATCCTGAAAACCTACAAATTCTTGTTAATTTTTCTGTTGTAGTTTCTATTCTGCTTCATCTAGTCTGTGACGTTTGGAATAAAATGAATCACAACTCATCAATGGATTTGTTTACTAGAAGTAGACAATGTTAATTCATTATGTTCATTTGTAATGTGATGACGTCTTCAAATAGAACTTATGATTTCTGGGAGGTGTAATACAATGTCCATACGTTCTAAAATGAGTCAACTAATAAAACATTGCAAAGTCCCTGAACATCCATAATAACCTAATAAGATGAAAGTGGCGTAAATACGTAATAGTTCGTCAAATTATTACAACTTTTCAGAGGGAAATGAGACATTTGATGCTTCCTCTCTCTCTTTCTCTTGAAATGTTTGTGTTTGCTAAGGAACCGATGCAGACATTTATCTCTCGCTATCTAAAATGGTCTTCTTTTATTTAGCTAATTTGTTAATAATGATGTAAAGATGCCAGCATTCGTGGGAAACATCTAGTTCTTCTTTGTGGTATGAGGTGACCGATAGCACTTTGTGAACCCAAGAAGCAGCTCTGCATGAAATAGTGTTGACGTCTATAACATTCAGAGTCCGTAAGAGTCTGAACTTAGAGGAAATACAGAAAAAATAAAGGGTGAAGCGATGTGTGTGTGTTGAGAAGGATTCGTGTGTTTTATGTCAATGAGGCTGGCAATAAAACACACAGTGTGCAGGATGGAGTTGCTTATGCATGAGGCTGAAGAGCAGAACATTGCGCTTTTTGTCAAATGTTAATATAAACCTTAGGAAGCGAAGGACACGAGAGCCTCCTCAGCATGTTTTTTTCTTTCATTCATTTTTTAAAAGTTCTCCTGTTGTAGCTTCTTGCATTTCCAAGAGCCTCACCAGGTTTATATAAATGTGAATTCCTTATTTATCACTGTATGCATCTTTAGAGACCCTAAAAAGTAAACCAGTTCTAAATGTCTATCTAGTAATCAATGTCAGTTCAATCCGTTTTTCAATAACTTTCAACCAACTTGTACTTTTTTGGTAAATCTATGTTTATTATCTAGCAAATGTCCAAATATACAACTGCATACTACCTACAGAAATCTAATGCAATGACAATTTAAAGTCAGGCTCAGGTGTCCAGGGGTCATTGTATTTCTTGGACGCTCTTCTTGCATCCACATACTCAAAATCCCATGCACCGGTTGCAGGAATAGATTCCGGACGTCCTCTGCTAGCTGTTATAGGTTTATGTTTTGGAAAAGCGTGCCGGAAATAGAACAAGAACCCTATTGAGTGTGCGTATCACCCAGCGCACCTGTGCTGTTAATACTTATAGGATCTAACATGTCCTGCTGTAGGCGTCCTGCGCCTCGCACGCTTCCTCCTCCATGCTTAAAAGGGCTATTTACTTTTCACACAGGCACAATGTCTGAGGACTCTTCCCTGCAGCTGTGCGTGCTACAAACGAACAACGTCTCCAACCATTCAAACTAGAAGCATGTGACGGTTTCAGAAACATCCTAGATGTCAGTTTGCCAAAGTTTCTGCAGGAGTCTTTGGTCTCTTCAAAAGCATGCGAACGCTTTGTTTGAATCTTATTACAAAAGTCAAACTGGAAAAACAAGAATGTCAAGGAAATAAACAGCCTGTTCTGTGAAGTGTAATATCACATCTGGTCTTATTACTAGTTCATTTTTAACATCGAACACTTTACCTTAAGGCAAATTCATACTCAAAGGCACAAACTCGAGTGATATGACGCTTAATGTACATACAATCTAATCACAATGCACACCAATGATAGGTTTCATGCCTGCAGGCAAAAATAGAGGTATCAGCTGCCTGGAGCCACGGAGCTCCTGGATGTTATGTCATTGTGATGTCAGACAATCTAAAGCTGGTGAGCTACTGGTCCACGCGTGCCTATCAACAGACGGGAGCCTATGCACGCCACCGTCGAAAAGCCATGGAAACGGAAAAATGTGTAATTCATATTTATATCGAGAACGGAATCATTTTCCAAAGAGCAGACGGAGCAACAAATGAAGCCGGGGATTGTTATTCAGTGCTGTTTGAAATCTACGTTTGCTTGGAGAGAATTTTTCAGCGTTTGTTGGTAGAAATCCTTCACTTAGAGATGGCATTTTTATCTTCATTTGTTAAAAAGAGATTTAAAGTAAAAACAAAACGTTACAAGTTTTAAGATTAGAAAATCTATTTTTCTATAATGCAAGATCTAGTTACATTATTTGCTGGCTACTGAGAGATGCAACGCACACTGGGAGTTTATATTAGCAAAACATATATAGGCAATGTCTGCACATGCTTTATAATTCACTCTAATAGAAACACAGCCATTCTGTTCTGTTTAGAGATGAATGCTGTGGGTGGGTCTGTTTTTCTTGGCTACAGTTTTTTAGAGATTGTGGAACAGTCTGCAGGTGGGTGTGATATTCATTTGCGTCGTTCATTATGACAAATGAGTGAAATAACAGTCACAATTGTATCATCTTGACACAAAATACTTTCAATTTTAGTCTTTTTAATCTAGAGATTAAGATGCTTTAGCCCTCGTTCCCGTCTGTGTGAGATAATTATCTGCCTGACAGAGATGGGAATTCCTTAAATGAGTTTTGTAACGCTTTGCTGATGTTCTCGAGGTGCACCTGGGGACATATTCTATGCTAGGTGCAAAAGTCTACACCGTCGCCGCTGCAGAGTCTAAAGATATATTCTAGTCCCAATGCTGCCCATTAAGTAACTGCGCATCACCACATACACAGGTACAGTACATCCCATAATTACATCGTAGATGAAAAAACGGAACAGCTAAACAAGATCCGCAACATATCAGACGATTTTTTACAAAGAATTGCAATGCCCTGACATCCACCCACGACCTAGACACAAACAAGCACCCCGCATGGTTTTAAAGAAATCTGAACTTGACTGCAAAAATGTTGGGTTGTGCACAACATAAACAACATAAATATGGTTTGGTGTGATTTATTTTTTGTTTTATAGAGGAACAGGTCTTTTCTTCTCACCCTATGAGAAGAACAGATAACAATTCACATGGTGGAGATCAATCACCAGACGCTGGTCAGATGTGCCGAGGGTCGCAGGCACATCCGCCACGTGTTTGCATGAAAGGAGCAAAGAACAATCCTCCTCTCATCCTCCTCAAGCGTCCTGTTTTCTGTCTCTGACAATCTGAAGATGCAGGAATCTGGTTTTGCATTTTCAAGACTCCAGATTTGACAGATCTACATCATGTTGTGCAATAGCCTACCTGTCCGTGGATGTGTTCCGATGTGTTGCTCTTATTAAATAATACATTTTAGATGAAAGACTGAAACAAATCCGAGCATCAATAAGCAATTTGGATTTAAAATGAATCTTTAATCATTGCTGTGAGCAGGAAACTTTTGTATGTGTGGCAGAAGCAGCGTGAATTATTGGCTCCATTAGATAGTGTGATAGGAAATCTGATCTCCTTTCATCCCACACCAATTATTTAAAGGGATATTTCACTACCAAATAAAAATTTCCCTATGTTTTACTCACCCTCAAGGTATCCTAACTGAATATGGTTTTCTTCTTGAAGAATAATGCAGTTAGAGTTAGAATAGACTACCACGTATCATTTTGCTTCCAAGATGTAGAATGGGAGTGAACGGGTGTTGATTTTTTTTAAGCTTCAAAAAGTGCATCCATCTCGACACGGCTCTGAACCAGTATTCTTAGGCAAGTTCCTCTGGCAGATGATGCGGGCGTCGAATGTTGCATTTTTTTGTTTTAAGCCAATAGGAAAGCATGTACTCTGGCGGGAGATTTCGTCACGGAAGCTAGACATCAATTTTAATATGTCAATGTGGATACTTCTCAATGTGGATACCCATCGATTCGCTTCAGAAGACCTTTGTTAAGACCCCGGAGTCGTGTCGAGCACTTCTTTGATTGATGGATGCACTTTTTGGAGCTTCAAAAAATCTAGGTTTACAAATCACATTTGTAAAGGTTTAAATTATGTAACTGAGATACAGAGTAATTAGGAAAACATCCAAATTGCAATGCATCATACAGTATGAGTTAGCTCTGGGAATTGCTGCCTGGTTTTGATATTTTTGTAATGCAATAAAATGCACAAGTCTACTGAAATGTAGATTTTTCTGGGACTACAATGTATCAAAATAATATTAAACTAATGAAATAAAAGTACCGTTCGGATGCAATAAGAACATATTATTCACAGGCCTTAAAATACAAATACTAAACCTGATCTGAGTCCATCAATGACCTTTCATCTTCCCATCTCCCCTGACAGCTGTTAGATGTTGATAGATGCTCTACATGCTGCTATTTGTTTTCCATTCGTACGAGCAAGACTAAGTTTTGCTCTCGAAATTACCCTTGAAGATTCATTTGTGGTACTCATGCATTAATTTCTTCCTTACAGGAAACAATGTCGAGGTGCAACGTGGCTTTAGTGCACATTATTAGATTGACACTCAGATAAGATCTGTTCCAAAATCAGTGCTCATTTACCAGAACCTCTCCACCCACACGCATTCTCTGTTTTTCTCTCAGCTAATTTATCTTGGGCAATCATTTTGTTTAAATAAACCAAACGTGAAGGATTTTTAAATGTTGTGTTTAATGAAATGTATTATGAAGAGGGCTACCAGATAATGATACAGGCTAACAGACTTCAAGCACTTTTGGGCATCTGAATTTGAAGAGTGTGGCTTAAATTTTCAAAAAACATGCTTTTATTATGTTATATTGTGTTTTATTGCGTCAGTCAGCTGTATTTGTTGTTATTATGGCTTAAATAACCAAACTGCAGTTTGATAGATTTCAATTGAAATACACAATAAAAAAAACATGATTTTTGACAAATCTAATTTTGGATCAAACTCTTAATTTATTCATGCATTCGTGAATCTGCAGTGTGTGCCGGGAAAGACTGTTTTTTAACATTACACATTCATCCTGTTTTATCTCATTAAACATTGACATTACATTTACATTTAGTCATTTAGCAGACGCTGTTATCCAAAGCGACTTAGATGAGGAAAAATTGGAAGCAATTATAACAACATAGGCAACAAAATACATAAGTGCATCAAAACTAGTCCGTTAAAGCCTAGCGCAGAATACAAAGCTAAGAGTAGTGAGGTCAGTTTTTCTTTTTGGAGGTTAAAGAATTAGGAATTAAGAATTAGGTTTAATCAATCAGCGATTAAAAACCAATGAAGAAAAGTTTTAAAACTAATTTGATAACTAAATCGTTAAACACGTTAATCGTAAATATACGATTAATAAACAAACTCCAAAAACGTCATTTCCCATCATGCCGTGCGACGCGCAGTGGCCGCGCACCCTCGTATGAGTGTGTGTTTGTGTGAGCGCGCTTTCTCATCTTGTTCGGCGCAGCGGCTCGCTCGCGCAGTCTAAACAATGAGTGTGTACGAGAGGATGCTGTAAAGCGCGAGATAATGTGCGATTTAACGCTGATTTTGTCGCTATTTTTGACGCAAACATGAACATGTGGATACCCACTGAGGACGAGAAATACGGAGTGGGTAAGTTTGATTGAAGTCGGATTTCAGTCCGAGACTCTGTGTGTTACAGTTGAATGAAAGCGTATCACAACACCGCTGTCGCTATCAGACACTGTTTGTGTTTGTTTCCTTTCTTGACTTAAAATGTAATTGTGTTTGTAAACATTTTGACGTGTTTGAGACTTTGTTTGCGTGTTTTGCTTTGTGATGGCATTGTTTACAAGCTGTGTTTTACTGAGGGGAAACATACACGTAAATTGTCATGTTCACGTCCTGTTGGATTGATGCAGCAGATGTTGTTTTTTGTTTCTGATATATTTAACAGATTTCGCTACTTGTTCAGTTTTATTTTATACTTCTGTTGCACTCCAGAGCTCACAAATAATATAGGAAACTTGTGAGAATATGTGTTGAATATACATACAAAACATCATGACTTGAAACGAATTGCCTTTAATTCTCCCAATTTGTAAGATATTCACGGCTTGAAGTTTCAAGTTTATGGTGTGTATTTCGTTAGTTGTATGCAGTGTTGCTTTGTTTATTTCTTTAAGATGTCTGCGTACTGATGTAATAAGGTATATGGCATCCTCTGTATTTAAAGTCTGGCTTGATGTGTCAGAAAAATGCAGCATTTGTAAAAATGACTTGATCTGGTTTGCAGCCAAGATGAATCCATTCTGAACATTTGGTAATATTTGTTCAGATTAGATTTTTCTTTTATATATGGGATTTGTGCAAGGACCATTCTTAGTCAAGCTCCAGTGTGTGTAAAATTAACTTTCCAATCTTACGAACTCTGTATTATTGAGAAGGATCTGTTGACTTGGTTTGAATATGCACAATATTAAAGAAAAAATGTATAATGTGCTGAACAATGTGATATTAAACATGCATGTTTAAAGATTATAAATCTAGTGTTATAACCAATTCCATACGTTTCACATTCTTACTAAGAAAGGAAAGCATCGTTCTCTCTGTCTTACCAGTCTCTCTCTACCTGCATTGACCTAAAGCTTTGCACCGTGTCTAAGTATTAAAATTTTTTAATATTTCTATAAATTGATGTATTTTGCGGCCCTGTTGGTAAATGGACGAAGCTGATCACAAACTCTCAATATATACTTAGTCTCTTCTGTCGAATCTTTGCCTTTGGGTTGAAAGGAATTTATAAAAGGAAAAACAGTCAAAGCACAGATATTATAAGCAAATGGGACCAATATCTGTGACCAACAGAATGCTTGTTAGAGCGAGTTCTCTTTTGAAATCTTCTGTGAGTTATGGTGATTTATATGAGGATTTTGTCATCTCAAACCGTCCTTTACTTTAAAGCGGGACTCGCACCCCAAAAGGGATTTTGACCGCCATTTCCAGTGTTCTCACATTTTTGCGTTTGGTCTTTTGCCAGAAACAAAATCCATATTTTAGTATTTAATTGGAGTCTGGCAAGTGCTTCTCGTATGTAGTAAAGAACTTCTTTCAGCCGTCGATTAAATATGAATGAATGAACCCTCGCAGATGCTGCAATAAGTCGCCGGTTAGCCCTCGATCGGATGAATTATGGCTAATTAAATCAAGACTTGAAAATAGTGTCTTAAAGGCCCTCTTGACTTTCTTGCCAAACAGGAACCAGGAAGAGCAGGCGTTTTTCGTAATAATGGCGTGTTTGACAGCTGAGGCATGTATGTGGAAACTGCGTAGACACTGCACGGGTGGAAATACCTGCTTATTTGCCTTTCTTCCTCTACTGTCTTTATTTCGCAAGACATTGTGAATGACTGAGAGCTCGAAATAGATCGAGGGTGGAATGTGAGTCACTTTTCAAACGACTTTGCCGTCTAAAGTTATTTTTATGAATCGGACATTTTGACAATTTATTAGGGCTGCAACAACGAATCGATAAAATCGATAAAAATCGATTATTAAAAATGTTGGCAACGAATTTCATTATCGATTCGTTGTATCGCGCGACTATAACGCGCGCCACATGTTTGAGTGGCGTGAGCGTGGCGTTTCTGTTGCGTGTCAGCTCTGTGGCGGCTGCGTCGTGTTTTCTGTATCTTTGCACACCAGCACCGTGCCTGACGCGGCGCTGGCGCGCTGCTGCTGCTATGGTGACATAGAGGGAGGCCGCCGACAGACAAGGGTCTTGTATTCACGACATGTTTAAACTTTTTTCACATAACCTACACCTTCCAAAATCCGAAAAATGAGTAAGTAGGCTGTCTGTTTATTTAAATAACATTTCCAAATGTTTTGTAGCTTTATTACCTGATGTTGGACCGTCACTCAGATGACACACTAGACTACGTTGTTATTGTAGTGTGTCATATTTTTTTCCATTTTTAATCACATTGTTAAGAGCATAAAAAACAAAAATAATTCAGTCACCAATACATTTTGGGGTTTAATACGAACCACAATTCGTATTAAGATGATTCTCAGATATGTTATTAAAGATGTAACGTAATCAATTGATGCACGAGTTTACTTTATGCAATATGTGTTTAAGATGGACATAAATTAATATTCCCATTCAATGCAATGTATCTTTTCATTGGATATAGCCTAAGCATTTTCTTGGAGGAAGATTTTATGGAAAAAGGTAGTTAATTGGAGTATTCATTTGCAACATTTTAGTAATAATATCTCATACTTAATAGGAATATTAATGTATAATTTATTTCAATATTCACTTTTTGTTTATCCAAAAATGCATTATAAACATGATTTAAGTCCTGATGTTTTCTACAGTGGACATGTAAACCCCGTAACGTGTAGATGTTGGTTTAATGAAATTCAATTTGAAAATACGATCAAATAAATGATGATTAGCTTTCAAACATCAAAATGGCATTCATTAATATGTATTCGTGTACAAAATTACATATAAACATCTTTTCCTATTCTATTTTGCCTGGAAACGCTTCCAACACGCTTGCGTGTCTCGTGAAAAATAGGCGTCGATTCAATTCCTAGCATGCGCGCGTTTTCCGTGCGGCTCGTCTCACGCAGGCAGTGTGCAAGCTCTAACCTGTTAACATGGGAGCCGATTTAAAAACGGTCACGCCAGGCTTCTGAGACGCTCACGCCACGCATCTAGTGTGTCACAGGACTAAAAAAAGTTGATCGCGCCGCGCAGCATAGCGGAGAAAAAATAAATTAAAAAAGCAGAGCGGAGGTAGAGGAAAGACCATCAGAGAGACCCGAAACAATTCCAGAAAAAAACAGCAAACCATGAGAGGCTTCTTGATGGGAAATGCATCATGTAAACCACAGCAAGCTGTAATAATAATATAATAAGTAATAATAAAGCTTTTGAAATATGTTTTGCAATGTCAGTTCTATTTTTCAATAAAGGGTTGAAAATGAATGCTTTTAAAAATTTGTATCCGATTCATCGATTAATCGAACAAATAATCGACAGATTAATCGATTATTAAAATAATCGTTAGTTGCAGCTCTACAATTTATAGAAATGCTAAGAAAATTGCACCTCATTTAGATAAAGAAACCCCCCTTGTTTAAACAGGCAGTGTTGCTGTTGTTCTTTTCTGGCCATCAGGCACTACTCACTACTTTGGTACAATCTTTTTGTGCATGACATCAATGAAGAACTAATATGCCTGCAGATGCACAGAACAGGCATGAACAGTTGGAACAGAGCCATTGATGGGATGTTGCACGGTGCCCTTGAATGCTCATTGAGCCCAGAAGAGCGTTGACCGGGATGTTATGTTGTATGTTTGTATGAATGTGTGTGTGTGTGTTAGGCCCGAGGCTGGCTGTCCTGCTGCTCATGTTTTCTATAGTATTGGATCTCTTTGGGTGGGTGTAGCTGGAGAAGGGGGTTAACACTGTACCACCCCTTTGTAAGTGGCCACCCCGTGTGATGCCCTGTGGGATTAGCAGGTTGTTGTGGAAGGGCACTGGGCCATTCCTTCATTATAGAAAATGTTCTGTAATGACTGCCGCCTAGGGAACAGGGGGCGGGGCATCTCGACACTTCAGCGCATATAATTGCTTTTTCATTCCCAGGCCACGCCTACTGAAAAAGCTGACGCAGTCATTTGGAACGGTGCTCTGCACGTTTTGTATGTTTCTCTGATGCATCTAGTTTAGTTTATAGACATCTCTACTAGCATGCTTGTGGTTTTGAATGTAGTGTATTAAGTATAAAATACCTCAAATGTTGTGTATTTGACAGTGATTTAACAAAACAGCAGGCAGAAGGAGACATAAACCTCACTCCCAAAGACCCCTCTTTTTTAAGCAGAAGAAGCCCTCTCGCTTTGAAATCTATACCCGGTGCTTTCCTGAAATCCTGTTATTGATCCTAAACCCGGCACAGTCCCCCGACCTCATAATCCCACTGACCTTTGACCTGCCGTTCAGGGTGCACGCAAACAGGAAGATTATTAATACTCGCTGTGCCATGACTGTGGATGTTATTAAGTGTGCTCATGAATACCTCATTAATGCAGGGAAGAAGCCTTATGTGTGAGTAGGGATTGTGCGTTAGGGAGAGATAAAAATGAAACAGAAGGTTGTTATCGTTGCCTTTGGCAGGCGGGAGGACTGCTGGTGTCAGGTTGAGACAGCGCTGCTGTTACGCCCACCCCAACTTCCTCCGCATCCCATTATTGAAAGCGAGAGAACAAAAAGGTAATAACAGAAATACGTGCTATTTATCCACTCTCTGGTTTCCATTCTGCGCTCTCATATGAACTGAACGCTCTTTAGTTTACCAAATTCTGATCCCTCTCTTTTGTACATCTTTCTACGACATCTCTGACACTCATTTAGAGACGGTCATGACTCACGATGGTGGAATGGGCCAACGATTGTATAGTCGATAAGTGAGGGTGACTTCAGTTGTTTAGTTTGGATTTTTTTGTCAATGCTTTAGTTTTCAGACAGATTGCATGGGAAAGCCTATCCAAAAGGTAGCGTTTTTTAAATTAATTTATTTCCAAACACTGTGTCCTCTTTGTGAGTGTTGCGTTTTACAAGTTGAAGTCGAGTTGAAGCACTTAACCTTTTATAAACTCTTCCTGCATTTCATTTCATTCCATAGTGCTCTCTCTGTTTTTGAACAGGTCGATAAACAGATCAGCGTTTGGAAACCAGCACATATCAGCTTTGTTTAGGTAGTTGACGTGATCTTTCAAGCAGTGACAGCATCCTGTACATGCCTGATGCATCGTGAAGATATAAACTCATGCTGCAAGCATCAGTGTTCCTCATACCCGCTGAGGTGGTCCTCATTAAAACATGTTTCTCAAGAATTACATGTGGTGTTTTCTGTTTCCCTCTGGTGATTTTTGTTTATACTGATCTCTGCTTTCTTTGACCTTTCCCTTAAACCACTTCTGTGAGGTGATGTGATGTAAACATGGGCTGATGCCAGGTGCCAGGGCATCATTACCTTGTAATTTCAGTGGAGCAGAGACAGCGTCTTAGACTCGAACATTACCCAAATTATATGTATGAATGTTGTGTTTTTGTGGTGGGTGTGTGTATGCCTGTTATGTTGTAATTGATAATAATGAAGGTATAGAGATCTAATCTTAAATTATGTCATTTTTACTCGCACGTTGGGAACATTTCTAAAGGGTCCGATGTCGAGCCCAAGTTTGCATCTAGAATGTAAAACAAATGTGCAGAAAATTTAAAGGAGAAGTTCACCCAAATATCTGCTTTGTGATTTTTGTACACACCCACATGGCGTTAAACATGTCCGGCGTCTTCAGAGCACAAATGACGATATTTAGGTGACATCCGAGAGTTTCCAGGCCTCCTCATAGACATCATGGTTTCAGTTTTTGCCAAGGTCCAGAAAAGTACTAAAGACATTATTAAATGTGTCCATCCGCGCTAAGTGGCTCAGTTGAACTTGCAAACACATGCTCTCGTCCAAGAAGTAGATGAAGAAGTGCTCTCGTTAACGCAACATACACGGACAAGGCTGAATATATCGTAGGTATGTTGGTTTCTTTTTCGCACATAAAGCATTCACATCACATCAAAAAAATGTAAAAACCAGTTAAACAATCTTAAATCTTTAGTACTTTTCTGGATCTTGGCAAAAACTGACACCATGATGTATATGAGGAGGCCTGGAAATCTATCTGATGTCACCTAAATATCTTCATTTGTGAAGTTCTCTAAACATGTTTAACGTCATGTGGGTGTGTAAAATCCCACAAAGTAGATTTTTGGGTGATCTTCCCCTATAAGAAACATTTAATTGTGGCTTCAGTGATTTAGATTGTTATGTAATGGGGCCAGGCTATATAGGCTATATATAACCCTGAAATACCATAAAATCTTTTTTGCTTTGTCGAGATTTTTATCTTCCGTTTCCATTCGCTTGCGCACGTCTCTGACATGTTTTCTCTGTTCTTTCTGCGGGGAAAGCGAAGTGCAAGCAGACCTGAGAGTCCGTTAGCCGTTATCTAAGCTGTCAAAGGCACGATACTGTGTTCTGAGCATCGCCTCACTGCTGCGGTCAAGGCAACCACATGGCTTCTTTAACACATCTCGCTAAGACCGACTACAACTCTTTCACAGGGAGTCGAAGTGTTCTATCTAGATCAATTTTACCCACCAGGGAGGCCTGGGCCGAGCAGTATTCCCTCTCAGAGATGCTATATGATGATCACAAATTATTTTCTCAGCTAAACTAAGCTCCTCTGAGGAGGGAGGTTAATTTTCGCCCTCCAAATTGTTAGCATGTCTTGAGCTTTCATTGACTGGAGGTTTGGTCAACTGTGCCGTTGCTTTTTTGCTGATAGCCAGTAGTGTGAAAAATTGCTTCTATCGACCAATACAGATCATTGGCCGATATATCGGTGCATCAGTAATCTCATATTTAAACTGTTTTGCAGATTGGATTTAAAATATTTTGGGCTCATTGCTTGTTGACGTCATTCTAACAGAAGACGACTAATATCTTGGTGTTGTTTACATTTTATGTATTTATTTCCAGGGAAAGTGCAATAATAAACAAAGGATGTTAAAAAGGCTATATTACACCCATAGACCCATGAAAAAAAGTCTTCACCTTAAAACAAATAATCCAAATAACAAATACTGCAGACAATAAAACAATAGTTTTGTTTTGAAATCTTTTTAATATTTCCTTATTTGTCTGGAGTTTTCTTTATCTGAAATGTTTAAAACAAATGTAAATGAGACAACCGTGGTTCTCGTGGTCATGAAGCAGAACTGCGAGTTATTGTTTTTTTGTCATTGTGGGAAAGTAAAGATTGTCTGTCACAAAATCTCTCGCATTTAACCGCATCGTTTTATCATGTGAGAGCAAAGCGTCTCTTTCTCTTATTAGCTCCCGTTCCTTCTTTGTTTGGCTTTTGCTTCAACGCTGAGATATTCTGTAAGATTTCCCGATCCGGTAAATAATTTCCTTTTCTTTCTGATCATCTGAAGTTAGGTTATCCAGAGGGGCGACTTCTCCTCATCGCTGATTGAATGGGGTCTACTTAGCATTCAGACGACGACATCCGACACAGTTTACCAGCATTCAGGGATTTCCTTCTTTGCTCCTGGTCCTTTGTTTTACGCACAACAACTTTCCTTTGCCCTTTCAAAGGCTTTAATGCAGCAAATTAAGCCTTTTCAAGTAAATACCTGAAGAAATCTTGTCAAAAATTTGTGTGTGTATCACAGATTTGTTTTGTGTTGATGCTTATACTACATATTTACTACAATCCAGTGCTGGGTTGCCAGAGTGGATGGGAGGCAACCTGGATCAGTTGAAAAAACCCAGACTGGCCCAGATTTTAGGACTGTTATTCGGACTGTCCCTATTTGACTTCCCTCAGGGTGCACAATAACTCCTAAATGAAGTCTCACTCAGTGGTGAACACTAATGGCTGTTTTGGGCTCTTCTGGGAGGTGCGAGGTACAGTGAATAAATGCAGATGGCTCTCTTATAATGACATCTGGCAGCCTTAAGCTTAAGAAGTCTTTTGCTATCTCACACATTACTCTACATTAAAATAATGTATGCCAGAATTGATTTATTCAGCGGTTGTTTTAGAACTACATAGCCTACTTTCAGAAAGGTCAATAACGTAGACGTCGCTCTGTTGGGAGTCGGCTGTTTTAAACCAATCGATTAGACGTATATAAATAATAAAAACTGTACAAACGCATGACTTAATTAAATAAAACAGATTTTATGCTAAATCAATGTTGCATGCTACATTTTCATGCCATCCTTAATGTACTAGCACTATATTATCTATTATATGGAGGATATGTATTATCCAAAGGATATGCCTCTGATAATCCAGAGTTTATTATAGACAAATTATTTGTTTGCTGTACAATGCACTGCTGATTCAAGCCTTGAGTTTTATGGTTGTTGGTGCTAAGGTTGGTTAGCATAATGGGTGAAGATGCTAAAAATACTTGCTTGTAAATGGAACGCATTGCGTGTCACATAGGATGACACATACGGTGTGCTCAAATAGCTCTCGCTGCTTAACCGCATTGCATTTTGCTATCTGAGGGATAATACTCAATGCTTAAAACGATACTGCAATATGCAAAAAAATGCATCGTTTACATATTTT
This sequence comes from Barbatula barbatula, assembly GCF_947034865.1. NCBI lineage: Eukaryota > Metazoa > Chordata > Actinopteri > Cypriniformes > Nemacheilidae > Barbatula > Barbatula barbatula. The sequence continues at coordinate 2,592,185 of NC_136768.1, read as the reverse complement.
TTGACATATTGTTATTTTTATTGTGTAATATTTAGAAGATGAGTAAATGCATTCAAATAATCGATTAATTCATTTGGGTATTTCATGACCTTTTTGTCAAGGTAACTGGGCTGCATGCGAGTCATCCAAGATATAAGGTTGACAGGTTCATAACCATCTTTGCATCTTGCTATACCAATGTGTAATATCAAAAGAACAGCTGTTTTTTTCCTGCCCTCGGGATGGCCTCCCTGTGAAAATGCCCACCAGGCATTACCTGTGAGAATCCCAGAGGATTTAGAGTTAAGACTAACCACAGCTTCCCATCTGGATGTCGGTATTTGGTTTCAGCTGCTTTCCTCATAGGAGGAAACCTTTCCCCATATGGACACTTCATTTGGCATTTAAGTTTGTCGCCCTACAGGAATTGTTTTGGGATGTCTGGGCTGTCCATCCAGCTGAGCTCGCCGACACTTTACATTTTGATGGAATGCTATAATCCCGAGCCCAGCTGTTAGTTGTGCTATTGTTTTCTCCATTGTTGTGGATCCTTTTGTGCACTGGCAGGCCAGTAGCTCCATGATGGCTCAGGTCAATTTGGGGTGAAATCCTTCCATAGATTTCACAGTTTTTGCCTGATCAAGATTAAGCTAGAATAGGTGTGAGATCAGACCAACTCTCGCATTCGGATGGTTGTCAATCGGGTTTATAGATGTGTGCATTACAGATGTGTTAGAGGGTGTAAAAGGCTGCTGTTGACCCACTTTAGAACAGAAACTGGGGCAAGTTTTTTTTCAACCTCCACTCGATCGATTTTTATTCCCACAGTACAGAGGCCAGCTTGAATACATTAGCCAAGCTAACTGGACTTGAAGGCACCGTGTTAAAATTAGGCCTGCAGACGTATTTGCTGTTTAGCTAGACCTGTTTTTTTGGAGCTGTATTTGACCTTTATTTGCTGGGGCAAGTTGTCACACCGTTTTACTCCAGTGGGTGTTTCTTAAGATAATGCATTTCTTTGTTTCGGTCAATCTTGGTAAAGACACAAACCCTAAAGTCTTAGAAAAATTATGTTTAATTCCACAAAAAGTGCACTGGCTTTGACCAGGATAAAAGGACGTGGTTCGTTTAACATGCTAGAATATTGTGACAACACTGTACGAAAATGTAATTTGCAAGGTGGTTAATTCGTACAATGTAAATTGTGAACACATAATTATTATTCAGCCATATTCTCTCCTTTAACCCCACCCTTCAACTCTAAACTTTCAGTGGCACAAAAGATAAGGCCGTTTCTCAACATTTACATTTATTGTTTATATTTACCAATTATTTAAATGATATCTAAATCCTTATAATGTTCTGTAATTTTCTTAAATATATGCGTGCATGTATGTTTTGTGTCATAAATACAAAATGAACATTCACAGTCCACTTGCATATATCATGTAAACATAAACTTTAATTATTTTTCTGGATTAATCAGAATAACATTAACGATAATCGTTTAATCATTTGACAGCCTTAGTTTTTTTTCTTAACAGAAGGAATGAGGAAAGTAATGATTTAAGAATAAATCATAAAGAAAGTTTTTTGCACATTAGAGTTGTCATTGTCCAGCCTTGCACAGTAATGCTGTTGTTTCGGCACGTGCCGTTTGGCAAAACAGCCGGGCACGCGAGCCTCTTAGCTCGTGTGGAATTTAAACCGTTGGTACAGAGGTCATTTTTAACACACACAGATATCCATAGCGTGTTTTCATCTGGTTCCACCGTAGACTGGTTTCCCCTGACATTTCCAGGAAAGGTTCGAAAACAAACTGAGAATGTCAGCCCTGGCTTTTTGTCTGTGCGTGATACTGATTCAAGAAGATTAGTTTTATACTCCTGATGAAAATTGACGCCTTCCGTATCTCCCGCCGCATTACTTCCACACCCAAGAGAGCCATAAAGTATTAGGGCTGTGTGTGTCAGATGAGTGAAAGTCTAAAGGGGGCAGTTATTGATTCTCTTAAGCTAAAGCAGATGTTACAGCATGCCGGTGGCTTGAGAACTTTGCTTCTGCTCCATGTGGGATGAACAAATCTCCACAAAAATGAATATATGAGGTAGTCCATCCTCACTTTGCAGCTCGACTTGGAAAAAACATGTTGGAAGCCGTGTTGGATGACCGGGTATTCCTCTCGGAATCTAAATAATCTTAAATGCGATGTTACATATTTAGCAAGGTTGTGTTTTTAAAGAGATGCTGAGACTTTGCAGTTGTCTTATTGACATGATCGCTGCTGTAGTTTGCCTTATTTGATGTCTGACTGGATGCTCTGGATCCGTGTTGATTTCCTGAACCTGTTGACTGTTGAGCGTGTCATGCCAAAACAAACAAATGCTCATTGCATTCAGTAGCCGGCAGATCAGATTGTGATAACAGGACCAGTTGAAGCGTGTCTGATGATGTACCATGCTTTCTGTCTCTCGTTTTTTTCTCTCTTTCTTTCTCTGTGTCTGTCATGGATGGGTAAACAGCATTACACGGCTGTCTGATCATCACCCTTGTTTGCTTCCGACATAAATAATACATAAAAGCAATATAATAAAACCTTCTGTTTAACCTTTTTCTTGTTGTAACTTGTCTAAAATGTTGGTTAACTTATTACCAGCATCTGTTTGCGATCCCTTACATTTTCTGAGCTGTATCGGGGAGGTTTGTATCTTCAAGTGCGATTTGTTTGTTGTGATGTTTGTGTGGTTGTGTTGACGTTCTGGAAGTGCGCACTTCGCCACTGACCCATAACCAGGGCAGCTGTCTGTACAGTAATTGGCAGTGTTGCAGTCCGAACACATGTTGCCCGTCATCACACTGGCTCTGTGGTCTGTTAGCGGACATATGGATGGCCGGATGCTTCATGAATGATGAGTTCACCTGTTACAGCCGTGTTCCACACCAGCGGCCTCCAATGTGAGCCCTGCCGAGTGTTCGCCGGACTCCCCGAGGGTACATTTATGAGAACGAACAGTTTGGATTTGGTCTTAACGTGTAGGTCGTTGTTTGACAGCGCGGGGGCTTGTTTTGAATGATAATTGGGGATTTTTGTGTTTTAGGGGGATATTGCACTAATGATACACAGTTCAGTGAGTTTTTAGTTTTGGCCTACCATCTGGGCTGTAGAGAGAGAGTCCACATGGTCTTCAGCGCTCTCTGATTTCGATCTTTTGTCGCTTTTCATGCAGTTGTGTATGCGCAAATGCTTGCATCGTGTTTTAGGTGAACGCATGTGTGTTTTTGTTCATGCACATTGGTTCATTGGTTGAAACTTGTCTAGTAATGGCGACTTTAGAATTATATTTATAATACACGATTTATAATGCACATTTTGCAATTAAGAGTAGACTTTTCATTGGACGTGCACACCTGGACTGCATTTAACTTTCGGTTTTGTTTGGCTAGTGTGTTATAATATAACTTTATATTTTATTTATTTATGTTCATAATAATATTTTTTTTATTATATAACTCAAATAATTGTATTAAATAAATTTGTTGAATTTTGTTGTGTTATTTTATTAAATAAACCATTTGTTAAATGGGTCCTGTAGTTTGGTCGCATTTAAACAAACCGTATGGTACATTGACATGTAGCGGTTGAGCTTGGTATCGCAGCCTAAATAAATAATATTGGAGAGACAAGTTTAGCCAAGTAATGGTTCTTCTCGGTTTCTTTTGCTTGTTATCAGAAATAATCTACAGGCACTTTATTATGTGCGAATGTGTTCAGGAAGTTAAGTGCAATCCACGAACGTGCGTGCACAGTACCGTTGTTTGTGTTGCCACTTTAAAATGGTCTATAAAGTGTGAAAAGCATATTATTACCAAGGAAATACATTTCATAATTTTTCTTGAACGTTCATTATTTCTGTAACCTAGTGTGTGTGTAACAGTACTCATCACAGTTTTCAGTGCATCCATTGCTCTCCCCCACAGACGAATGCGTCTCCTGTCAAACAAGGTCACCACAGCAGTGTGGAAATAATACTGGCCTCCGAAACCCATTTAGGATGCCAGTATGACTAGTTTGGCCCATCAAAAGGGCCACATCTATAAAAGCGGTATCCAAACCTTTATGTACAAACCAATCTCCCTCCCTAAACATCATTTCAATGTGCTGTTTTGCGGTGCAGGACACATCAAACACCAGAATGTCACGTGACGTAGGCATTGTCCTGAGCTTGTGGTCTCTGGTGTGTCCTGGGCCTGAGGCGAGGGTCCTAAACCCTATTAATGTGTGTGATTTTGACAAAGCCCACAGGGGGGTTCTGCCTTAGCATCATAATATAAATGGTAAATGTTTTTTTTTAAAGAACCACATTGAAAAGTTTAGCTTTTTCAATTCTGAAAACACTTATATTAGTTTTACGTGGTCATTTTAAATCAGACTTAAATGGATTGTTGCTGTTACTGTATCTTTGTGACTTCTGTGTAAATGATCTCTGTTATTATTTGCTAACTTCCTTGCACATGAAATGGGTAACAAAGTTTCTTTCCAGTGAACCTAAATATAGGCTACTGTGTAATGTGTATACATGGCATCGTTTCCATCGACGGATGTATGTTAAGTGCTTGTGTGGTCTTGACTCTTTCTGAAATATTTCCTATTTTGATAATGCTAACCAATCACGTTTGCAGTATTTCACAATGAGCTTTTAAGGAGATGGAACAACGGCAACGTCATTAAAATCACTAATGTAACAACACTCTTTACATAACCGCATAGAACAGAATACTAAACATTTATAAGCCTGTTGTCATTTTGATATAAATTAGGGCAGTTAACGCATTAACGCATGTGATTAAAGTGTTTAAATATTTAAGGCCATTAACGCAACATCTGTTTTTTCATCATCAATGTCTAGCACCACATTATATAATCACGGCCTTCTTCATATCAAGGCATTTACACAATTTTAGGGGCGATTTGAAATGGTTGTATTGACACGTCCAGTATAGATTGACAGCTTCTGTCTGTGGAACACGGCTCGATGCAACGCGTCAGCGGTTCCGTCTGGTGTACACATAAGCACATTTTTGTTTTAAGTTATAGTGTATTATATTGAATATCTTAAATGTGCATTTTCACCATTCTGTGAAAAATGTGGCTAAATAGATAGAAATGCGCAAAGCCAAGTTCGGTATTCGGCCAAGTGTTTAATTTTTATTCGCGTTTCGGCCAAGAAATTTCATGTCGGTGCATCGCTAATAATGGGTTTGATTAGTAGAAATGATTTGATAAAGACCGCCTTTCTTTCATAAAATGATGCTGTTAAAGAAATGTGTTGTTTCTACATTTAATATGGAGATGAAATGTGAAATTATTAGAAAGTATATTTAAAAACATAAAAGCCGCGTGTGATAAGTTGGTACATTTAACGACAGCACTAAAATAAACTTGTTAAACTAAATGAATAGTGTATGTTTACTTTCACTATACGTATGCGATTATTCGCATAAAAAGGCAGTTCTTGTACTTGCACATGAGGTTGTCACTCCACAGCGATTCGTGGCCGAATCTGTCTACTGTGAAAAGAAACTAACACTGTACGGAGAGATATTTAGGAATGGAGAAGTGAATCTGGTTGCTCCTCAAATGTAGGAACTATACGAGGAAAATCAGCATAAGCAGATCATTTGAGGTCTCTGTCCGAGCACGGTGACTAAAGTCAACGCGAGTGTGTGATCAGTCAGTTTTTCTTGAGATGTAGCTGATCAACCTCATTAGCAAAACACAAAACAGGGAGGATGAGGCTCATGTGCTGGTGTTGTTTGTGCTCTTGCGGTATGTGTGCTTGGAGTATATAGTTCTTGTGTGTGTGGTTATGTGGTTCCTTTTTCAGATCTGACTTTGTCGTATGTGTATATATCCACAATCATTCAATCTCTTCATGACACATAATGTGGTGTGTAATGTAATGTTGTGTGGTGCTTGCCTTTGTTATTGTGTCTTATGGGCATTTATTGACTTTGCTGTAGGCTTTATCTAGACGATATCATCCATACAGTTATTATTTGTTAGGGTTTTAGTTTTAATATTTCCAATGAGCTCTTATTTTTATTTAATTATCATTTTTGTTAGTTGATTTCATTGTTTTATTATTAATTTGTTCTTTTCTATGTTGCTGTTAGCTTTAGATTTTATTATTTTGAATGATTTATTTACTGCTGAGTTCAAATACTATTCAGGCAAAGTCTTTTATTTCATTTCAAGTAACAGAAATGTATAATAGTTTTAATTTCAGTAAGACTTCTACTAGTAACTAGTCTAAGCATTTTATGCAACCTGCCATGTGGATCAAAATAATTTTTATCATCCGCCGTAGGAAAGGTATTTTTTCTTTTGTTTTATTAGATATAATTTGAGGTGGCTTTGGCATCCACAACAACCGGTGTGGGACAAGCAGTACCTGTAATTAAATAGTGTACTTATCTATTGGCCTGTGAGCAGTAATTGTGATGTTTAGATTGTAAATAGATACACACATTAGATTGCGAATTATACAGCATCGCTGTTCAAGCTCGGAGTATTTAAAAGCTCTAACAGTACAGCAGATCACATCTTAATCCCTCCGCATACACACACAGCGAAAGAATCAAAGAGCCGATTACGGCACAGAATAAGATGAAGTGGGCAGCTCAACAAGTCTGACCTATTTTCTCATTTAATCATAGTCATGTATGATTTTCTCTGGCCTGTCCAGACACTATTCGCCCGGTTCCCTTCACTTATTTACACTGAACGTTGAATTTAATTCAGTTTTTATGAGACTGAGAGAGGTGTGAGCAAAACCGTCACAGGGCTAGATTAAGCCATCAAAAATGTAAACTAAACTTTTTACATTTATGCATCTTGGTGACTCTTTCATTCAAAGTGAATTATAGGGCTTTGATATTCCGTCGCATATATGTTCAATAGGAATTGAATGTTTATATTATGCATACATTCGTCGACATTTCAAGATTTGTGTCCAATTGTAATTTTGATTTACTTTGAAGGCCAGGATCTGCTGTCAAAGATAAAAAGCGTAAATAATCGATTTTCACCTTCATCTCTGAGCCTCTCACGTCACCTGTCTGTCTCTGTTTGATTCTCTTTGTGAACCCCTAAACCATTTTTTGACCTTTAGATTCTAGATCACAGACAACATGCGAACCGGCTCTATTTATTGCTGATAAACCGCCAGAGCAAAATCTATACATTCAAGCCCGTAGATGACACAAGCACAATGGGATGAGAGCGCACAACATCTTTTGGGTAACGTTTCGCTCACAGATCGGCCCATATAACCGGAAAGGAGGCGGGATGAGTGTTCGGCTCTGTCGACAATTATAGATGTCTGATTGTGTATTCAAGTGTTGTCTGAAGCTCAGTGGTGGTAAATCTCATAAAGGTTGGAAGAACTGATTCTTGGAATTCAGCTCAGGAAAAACGGTGTCCGCTTTGTACTCGGCATGTCTTGACTTTCACCTCCTCCGTCAATTTGTTCTCGACCTCATCCGTGTTAACCTGCTTGTAGCTTTTTCTCACATATCGACGTTTTAATTTCCGCCACTTTACTTTGCAATTAGCCTCACGTCTTGTGGTCCAAAGCGGGTCTCGGGTCGAGCGTGTTCTGGACTTCTAAACAAGCTCATTATTTAAGAGACCTGCTCTCTGTCAGTACACAGACCCTTCACTCGCATTCTCATCGCCGCGGACAGAGTCTCTCTCTACTAGCAGCTGCGGTAATGAATGATTTCCACAGCGACCGCTTCATTGGCACGGCCGTACCAAGAGCTGTGCCAAGGAACCCTGAGCTCCTGTTATGTAGCGCAGATGAATCACTGGTTTGGACTGCTGATGGATTCAATACATCAGTGAGGTTGAGCTTACCGGGGCTGTGGTGCGATGCTCTACATTGCTAAGAAACTTGTATTTTGGATCTGGAGGAACATTTAGATCATATTCAAAGTGCAGATGCACAGATTGTGGGTTTAGATTTCTGAATTACAATTGCTTATTAAGTCTATAAAGCATAATCGCCAGCTAAGATCGCAGGTGGTTTCGTGCCCTATATACCGTTTCGTATTTACAAAGAATCTACGTTTTTGTACTCGAGCGTCTAATTGTTTTGCAACTTTTGATTCCTCCCATATTCCCAGTCTCTGCATAATTTATTGACGCTGCGCTACAGAACGCTTTGAATGTTTAGAGCTAAATATTGTGTTAATAATTCATTCTCCATTTTGGTTATGGATGGGACCGAATCTTGCGAAGATTCGCATTTTAATGTGGTCGTGAATAATGAATGAATTGAGGTTGATTCGCTGCCGGGACCATTGTTGGATCGCGAGTATTTCGAGTAAGGTTAAGAACACATTAAGATTCCTTTGAACCGGTTAACTTTGCTTTAATATTCTCAAAAGCAGAGATTTGAATAAACAGGGTTTAAACTAGTGTTTTTAATGCCATATTTATATGGGTGGCCACTTGACTATATACAACATATTAAAGGAATAGTGCACCTTCAAAATGAAAATTCTGTCTCATGCTGTTGTCATTTTAAATCTCTATGATAGTGAAATGTAATGTGAATACAATTGTAATGTCAAATTTTATTCACATCCTTCAAATGTTGTTTCTCAAAATTAGTGACCTTTTTGTCACAAAACACATGTATATTTATATATTTCCCTTTTTTTTAAATACGCTTACTTAATAGGTTAAAGGTTCAATATATTGATGACAAATACATGTTCAGTCAAAACTTTAAAATAAAAACATGTCACATCCGCTGGAATTGCCTGTAAAAATCTCATTGTGATGTGTCTCAGTTTAAATCATGTTTTGAAGAAACAAAAACATGTGTTTTGTGTGAGATGGCTGATCATGCTTTAAAGCATTCGTATGAGTATTTTGCAAACTTAGGTACAAAATGAAACCGAATGTCCAACATGTATTTATTCAAAGAAAGCGCACAAAACAATCTGAGACGAGCATCTCAATCCTTTGACAAATCTTTGAGCTCTGTGTTCTCCAGAGGCCTCGTGGGCTACCTGGAAGCGCGAGACAGATGTCACTTGGCCAAAATTTGAGCCATATGTCACAGCCAATCATTCTGAGCTCTCCATCGCCCCGTAAGGAGCTTAGACTACCCGACTGTAGCATCGCATTGCCTTCAGACCTAAACCCGATCTGTGGTGAATCCACACAAGCAAGAGTTTTGCTTTGACTTCTCTGTTTCATTCTCCTTCGCTCTCTGAAGTGATGAGGCTCACCGTCTCTGGTCTGTGTCAGCCCTGGAGGATTATGGGAGTGTGTCGCCCTGACAAAAGGTCTCAACCTTGTCTTTTATTAAATTAATTTACTTTTCTATGCTGTTAGTTTGACTCTAAGTGTGAATATGTGACGTTACACACAATTGTAGTTGAATATTATTGCATAAACCAAGTGTGGAGAGACTTGGCCGTAGACATCCTTCTATACAGATGCTCATCCGTGCAGAACCATCACTGTTGTATGACCACTAAACGCACTCAGTTCCTCGTGATCAGTGACATGTAAATACATCAAAGAGATTCTCTCGAGCGTTTCCTCTGTCGTTTACAGATTATTATAGATGATTTTGGAGGCTCGGTGCTGGACTCGGTCCAAAAAGCAGATTGCGTGCAGATCATAGAAAGGATTTTTTGTGAAATTGCATATTTGGCGTTAATCTGTATTTGAGGATATGAGAAATATGTTTTTTTTTATAGTTATGGTGTTTTAGTGTGTTTGTGTTCATTTCACTTGCCTATATCGTGGTGAAGATTTCTCTCTTTCATTCTTGTGTTTTATATTTGTCCTCTATCGAAGGAAAATGTTCATTGAGGAGTCTTTCAGCACTGACATCCTTGGCGAGACTCCAGCCCTGTTAGCAGTCAGAGAACAGATGTCGCGTGGTTAGCAAGGAAAGATTTGAGCGCTGTCGAGGATTCAACCTTCGATATGAATAATTTAGTTTGCTTCTGATAAAACCAGATTGTATCATTTATTCATCGGACCTACTTTGTTATATTGGCTTCCAAATTTCAAAGTCAAACCGCACAGTGACGGTATAGCTGGTCTACAGAATTTCGGAAATGTAGAAATGAATCAGACTCGCGGACGAATACGTTCAGAGAGGGAAAAAGTTCCAAGTTGTTCTATCTGAGTGCGTTTTAATGCGTTAAAACTTGTTAATCTGTTTGTTTAATGTTTAGTTTTTGACAGCTGATTTTCTACGACACAAATATTGATGGCAATAAGTTTTTACTATTAAATACTGTTTTCTTTTAAAATGAAAATGGGTCTCTTTAAATCCCTGTGAGAGATAATAATAGCCATGTTTCCCTTAGCAAGCACAACTAATGTCGCCCATATATTTGTGTGTCTGGAAAGCCACACATCGTTTTTTAAAGTCTTGCCACACACACCCTCGCAGAAGTTTTCAACTGGGTCAGAGCTTCTGTGTGAGTCTGTAAAATCCACTTCGTAAATCCGGCTAGTGGAAATCATCCCTCCGTCGTGATCTCAGCAGGTAACATAACCTGATTTCCCATAATCCCCTCTTGAGAGGAGTGGGCACTGATGACATCATTCGAATGCGTTTTGAGAGCCGTCTTCCAAATGTTCTTTCTCTCCGTCTTACACAATCTCTGCCTCAAAATAAAATACTGATCGTCACTTCCCTTTCCTACTTGCATTTCTCTTTTTTTTTCTCTGTTGTCATGTCTTCGGGACGTTTCTTTTCTGTTTTGCTCTCCTTGTCTTGGTTTGCATCTACTACTTCAAAGGCCCTGCAAACATGCTTATCAGATCGGCCGCTTTACAGTTAGTCTTCTCAGGTGGGCCTTTTATACAAGGCTTGTCACCCGTTTCAACTTTTATTAAACCTTTCCACCTCACCAATGCCATTTTCCAAATATCTTAAGGGGGATTCAAAGATGGACCGTACATCCTTTGGGTGTGCCACTACCTTAGAGGTCAAGCGATGCTGTCTTGAAAATGTAAATGGCAATGAAACTCGGCCAGCCGTGCCTTTATAAGCTTACAGTTTGCGGCTTGCAAAATATGGCAAATTGCTTGATTGAATTCACCATCACCATGCGTTGAAATCATATCCTGATGTACCTGGATGAATAGAATGATGGACGAGTTGTTGGTTTACCAGATTTCTGGATGAAATGTGATGAATGTTTTTTTGTGTTTCAGTTCTGGCCAGTTTCCGGGGGACGGTGCCGCATGGCTTGCCTCTGGAGATCGGAGACACCGTGCAGATCCTGGAGAAATGTGAAGGTAAGATATTGATTTGTTTTATCCCACAGGGCTGTGAGGGGAAAGTGATTCTCACTTCTGAAATGATAAACATAGATTTTTGGTAGATGTGTCTTTTAACTAGATTTGCCAATAAAAGTGTCAGGATATATACCCACTGCTCCATGAGAAACATGGTGTGGGAACGATACTTGTGTTTGATATCTTTAGACTACTAGACACCTGTGCAACCCCTTGTTCCTCTCATTATTGTGTAGAATGTGGGAGGATTTTATACTTCGCGCTGGTCGTTTTGTGACCTCTTTACGACTCAGGCTTTCCTTCATTTCCTGTTTCCACACTTTGAAGATACACTCCTCTCTGTTCTCTGGTGCAAACACTTCCTGTTTTTAAGTTAGCGAGCTGCGTATGATACCGCATGTATTATATGCTATATAATTAATATAAAATAAACATTAATATTTATAACATTCATTTACAAATACTTTTAAGTTAACAAGCTGTTTATTATAATGCTTGATATTTATTCATATGAATATTTTATTAATTATATAATTACAATTTATTTCATATACTTTCAAGATAGTTAGCGGTTTATTCATTATATGCACATAATTATATATTATGCATTATATTTTATTTATTTGTGTTAAATATGCTATATAATTAATAAACATTAATTTACAAATGCTTTTAAGTCAGTGAGCTGTTTATTATATATATTATATTATGCATTATATTTTATTTATTTGTGTTAAATATGCTATATATAATTAATACAAAAATAAAAAATATATTAATAATAACATTTAAATTAATTGAGTTAAAACATTAGCCTCATTTTTGTCTATTTAAAACAGCTCAGCCGAAAGACACATTAGCCCCACATTAAGATGAAAGTCTCAGACCTATTTTGTGTTTCAGGCTGGTATAGAGGATTCGTCCTCAAGAACCCACATTTCAAGGTAAGCCACAGTCTCTTTGTCTTTTGTTGAGTCCGTCTGTGCCGAGACGCTATTTTCAGTTTATAAAAAATGAGAGCAACACAGGTTGTCAGATAAAAGCTTTCTCTCTTCATCTGCTCTTTTGATTATTATTATTAGAATTATTCACACTTTGGTTTTGTTGGGCTTCATTGCGAAGTGATAATTGTGTTACCTCCCATTTCATTACCACATGTACACAGAGTTTTGTTTCTATCTTTCCTTCTGTTTTTAAGGGGATTTTTCCATGCAGCTACATCCACCTGAAGAATGCTCATATCAAGAATAAGGGGTGAGTTAAAGCGAGATGTCAATAAACGGCGGGTCACAAAGGTATCTCAAGCTAAAAGATTTTTTGTGATGATTCGCTTTAATTTCTACGGTTTCTTTATGAAGTTGAACATGCTGAATACGAACATAATATTTTTTTTACATTGTGGAACCCACAAAAAAACAACTAAATGTTTTACATTTCCATTTTATTACAAGGTACTGACATAACACTGAGCACAAAACACCAGTTTAACATTACAGTTACTAAATATGAGTCGTCCAAAACTCCAGAAGTGTACATTTGATTGTTTTTACAATCATCCTTAATAACCGATCATCGCTTCATCCATCATTCCCTGTGCTACAGACATTTCTAGAATTTTCTGAGAGTGACAACTGGAAAAAACGTATGTTTGGATTTTCACTCTTTCCTTGTTTAATGGAAAATCTTAAATCTCTATTCCTATTTTAAGGTGAATCTTTAATTTAAACTGCAGTGTTAGATTTAGTTAAAACATTTGCATCATACCTGCGAATGAAGTTGCACACATGCGCATTTCTGTTCGTTTGTTCTGATTCGGGCCATCACAGCCAAAGCATCTTACAGTGACTGTACTGTATTGTAACAATTCTGGACAGAAATAACCGTCAATGCTTCTTCCCCCAGTTTTCCTCTGCTTAATGATAAGCATAGACACAGCACAACCATTAAGGTGTATCTCATATCTGTTTATCTTCCATCTTTCCCATAGGCAGTTTGAGACGGTGGCTCCAACAGAAGACTCTGTCATTACCGAAATGACGTCCACCCTGAGGGACTGGGGTGCCATGTGGAAGCAGCTCTACGTGGTAAATATTGTCGCAAACACAGCGGTCCGCCCACAGACAGATGTTTGCTTTGTCCACACATGCAGGATTGAGCAGCCAGAAACTATATTTCTTTCAATTATTAAGAAACCAGCTCCTTAATTTTCAGTGGTACAGCTATCTTCTCTTGTTAAAGCTTTAACGTTTCGATTTCTTTTCCTTTGTAGAAAAATCAAGGAGATCTGTTTCATAGACTGTGGCACGTGATGAATGAGATTCTGGACCTGAGACGGCAAGTTTTGGTGGGTCACCTGACTCACGACCGCATGAGGGACGTCAAACAGCACATCACGGCACGTCTGGATTGGGGCAACGAGTAAGTACAACGCTACGTTGTTAGCCATGAGCATTAGAAAATTGAATCTGCCATGATCGTGACAAGCTAAATATTAAGCTCCTTTCCCAGAAAACAATGTGTCCCCCATATAATTCTGATTGGTTATAATTGTCTCACGGTTCTGGTTGGCTGTCATCATTTCACATCTTTCCGATTGGCTGTAAACATGTCACGCCTTTCTGATTGGCTGTGATTGTCACGCCGTTATGATTGGACGTCATGTCGTTGTGTTTGGCTGCGAACGTGTCATGCTGTTCTGATCAGCTGTAACTTTGTCTCACCGTTCTCATTGGCTGAGGTTGTGTCACTGTGTTCTGATTGGCTGTTATCGTGTAACGTCGCACTCGTTCGCTCTGATCGTGATTGTTTACCTCGTGTTTCTTTGCTTTCACAGGCAGCTGTGTTTGGACCTGGTACCCCGGAAAGAGTTCAGCATGGTGGACCCCGAAGAAATCAGCGTGACTGAGCTCTACCGACTGGTACGTTCCTCCACGCCTCCGTTGGCATGTTACAACGACGACCACATTCTATCTTCACTCAAGGTTTATCGTCCCAAAACGATTTCTCTCCATCTTACAATTCAGCCACTTAATCCCGTTCCGGCGTAATGAAAAGCCCCGTACGTTTCAGTCATCTCAAGTAACACACCCCCGGGGAGAAATGACAGTAGTTCCCGACAGCGCTGACAAGATACAACGCAGAAAATTACTGCCATCGATGTGGAAGCGTGGCTTCCGGCCGGAGGGGTTGTTGAAAGTGGGGAGTCTCTGCTGTGATGTAATTGAGTTTGCGAAGAGCACATTGAAGCGTTCCCCTCGCTAAACGTGACCCGGTGTACCCCTTCACGCTGTGTAATGTGATGTAATAACCCTCCGCCGGCAGACACTGTTACCGGACCCTGAGCGGTCTGCTGAGCGTGCGGACGGGTGTTTTCAACTTATTTACTTACAGACAAAAAAAGATGAAGTAGCAGCACCCATGAAACTTTCAAAGAGTTTTTCATTTTAAAATGATCTTCATTTGTGATGAATGACTTTGCAGGGGAAAAGTAAATATTTTGGCACCAGTTGTTGATTTATTAGGGTTATTTTGCGCTGTGATGCATCTGGTTTAGCTGTGATCGAGTTGTAGGAACAACAGCAGGCTTTTGGGTGCGGGTGTGTGACACGAACGCCGTGTTTTGATGAATAATGTGGTGGTGAATCAGGTCACGCAGTCTTTAATTAGTGCAGAGGAACCAGACCGCACATCACAATGTAGACAAAGAGTGGAAAAACAGAGCCAGGAACTGCAGAGGAATGAGATATGATTTACTTTATCCGTAGCGTGTCAACCAACATTTCACAGTAACGTTAGTTAAAGGGACAATTCACCCAAAAATGAACATCCTGTCATCATGAACACATCCTCGTGTTGTACCAAATATGTTCTGATGAACACAGATAAAGATATTTGGAAGAACGCTTGTAACCAAACAGTTTTTGCCCACCACGACTACCATAGTAGGAAAAGTGACAACGGTAGACAAAATGCCCCAGCGCTGTATATTCTTCAACATATCTTCTTTTGTGCTCGACAGAACAAAGAAAAATTCAAGGGTGTGTAAATGAATACAGAATTTTCGCTTTTGTGTGAACGTTTCCTTTAAAGTAAGAGAAGGCATGCATACTTCTAAAAAAGCATCCCATAATGTCACCTTTTCTGTGTGCTTCGGTTAGAGGCGCTTCAATCCAAATCTGGCATGTTCTGCGAATACTGTGTTTACTGTTTTATCCAAATCAGATTGCATTAAAACTACAAGGTTACTTTTTTATTAGTGTGTGTTTTCCCTGGTGGTCGAACCCGTGACCTTGGTGTTGATAGCGCCATGTTGTACCAGTTTCTCGCTGGCATCTGTCTCCCACGCCATCTGGTATAGCGGAAAGAGCTTTTTTTTACAGAATGCCACTATGTGAAAAATTACTACTCTTAACATTAACACCGACATTGACCTTTTTACATTTCACATCACGCAAGTTCATGCCTAGTGTCCTCACAAAAGATTTGTGAATGCGATGCATTTCAGCAGCTCTATCTCGCTTTAAACTTCAAGCGTTATTTGCTGAATTTCCATTACAAATATTTTATTTAATTATTAATGCACGCTGAAAAGAGAGGCCATATGAAGCATAGTGAGGACTTGTGTTTGATATCTGTACACTATGAATCATAACAGAGTTATTTATTCTTCATGGGACAATGCTAACTGAGAATCAAGCTTGTTTAATAAATGATATTTGGCGTTTAATATCAGAAGTCCCGTGGGTAATGACCTGGACGTGTCACTTTGTTTGTGTGGATAGATGGAGCATCGACACCGGAAGAAAGAAACTCCGACTCCTGTCAGCACACATCATCTGTTCGTCCATATGAAGAGTCTGATGAGCTCAAATCTGGGTGAAGAACTGGAGGTCTTCTTCTTCATCTACGACAGCCGAGAGAACAAACCACTAAGGTGGGCATCTAACCAATCGTCTATTTAAAAAAGTCTTAATCTGTGTGACAAAAGTTTGTTTATGATGCATTTGTATTCAGTTGGTTAAAGTTGCCTTCGTGTATCCGGCTAAGTGCTTTAGTCATAATGTCATTGTATTTCCAGCTTGTTTGTTTCTTATTTGTTTCTGGCTTTCGCCAGACAATATAAACAACTCCTGGGAAAAAAATAAGCACACCTGCAGTTGGAGACCATGACAGGATTGTTGTGCGTGTTTGTTTGCGTACTTATCTCATCTAATGGTTAATTATGGCCTCAAACATTCTTGGCAGCTCACATTGTCTCAGTGTTTTCGTATTTTTGTCTCCGTCTCTATCATGGAGTGAAGAAAAATAAGTATAGCCTGCCTCTGCTTCACCGATTGACTTGTAGTTAATTGAAAAATGTTTATATTTTATATATACATATGACATTTATTAGCCCAGATATTGGATTGCGTTTATCTCTGTGTTGCGTTGAGAAAATGTGTAAACTTAATTATTTCAAGGAATAATTCCTGATTTAATACTTATTGATGAAATTGATTTATTTCAATATTAAAAGATTTGTTCGGAGAAAACTTGGATCCAGGATTCCTTACAAACCTTATATAAATAAAAAATCTTGTCTTCATTTACTCCAAATTTGTATTCATTTCTTTGTTTTGCTGAAAACAAGAGAAGATTTTTGGAAGAACGCATAGTAGGAAAAATGACAATGGTAGTCAAAAGTGCCCCAAAACAGTTTGCTTTCCTACATCCTTTGAAATGTCTTCTTTTATGTTCAACAGAACAAAGAGATTTATAAGCAGTTTTTCTTATTATGGGAGCCAATGGTGTCCCAGAACTGTTTGGTTGCAAGCTTAAGAATTTTTGGGTGAACTGTTCCTTTAAGGGACTCTTGTCCGTTACGTTCATCCCTGCACGGACAGGGATCGCTGTCCCCGTTTGAATTTATTTTCCTTTAGACATTTGAGTGCTGCTTTCAGATCCTTCTTTTATCTGTCTTTCTGTCTCTCTTCTTCGCACGACACAGAATGCATACAGACTGTTGATTGACAGGCTTTTGGTATCCCCCGTTCCCGAGAGACCGTTCTGTGGCACATTTAATTTATCTACCCAGACGTACAGGGGATCGGTTTTCTCGTCGTGTCGATTTATCCAGCCGTGTCCGGAGGGAAGGGGGAGGTATCGGTGTCCCATTTGAACTTGTCGTGTTACGATCCCCGGCATTTAACGAGGAAATATCAAATTCTCTCTGATGTGAAGAAAGCCGCCCGAGCGTGCGTTGTGGAAATGTAAGGAGGTGGTGATATTTGCTGATAGAAATATCCCAGTGTCCACAGACGCTTCTTCACGGCCCTGCAGCTGCCTGTCAGGCTTTGTGTTTCTGGATGTGTTGACGGGATGCTGGGACTTTAATAATACTCAGTTAATTATGTGCCATTTGTCTGTAGGGATGTTTCAATACAAGTCCGTGCATGAATGTGTTTTCCCTTTGTGTATTGAATCTGTAAGGTCCAGTCTCTGGCTCGCGTGTGTGTTGGAGCATTCGGCTTTTGTTCTGTTTTTGGATGTATTTATTGGCTGTAGCTTTATCTAAGAGCAGTGAAAGTCATGTAACTGGATTATGAGGTTGGTGGTTGAAGGACTGTTGTGTGTATCGTGTGTCCTCAACCAACCCTCTCGCGCTCTCTCTCTTTCTCAATGTGTTTTTCCACAAGAGCCTTAACCCTGAAGTTAATTCGAATAAAGTAGTTTGACAAAAAGCACAATGTTGACGGGGGTTTAAACCAAACCCCAATGTAATGGTATTATCATGGCATCTCAGCATCTCTTCTCGATAAACATTTGTTCTGTGTGAGATTTAGCCAAAATGATATGGTATGTAAATGATACGTTAAATACGTTGAATGCAATCCTTTCAGATTTGATATCATGTAAATGTAATCCAAATGAGACGAGTTGTGTTTTTCATTTGCATTTTTTTTTACTCGATGTCTTAAATGAATGCTCTCTCTCTCGATCTCTCTTTGTTCAACAGTGAAAGGTTCTTTGTTAAACTCAACAAAAACGGTCTGCCCAAGTATCCCGACAAGTCCGAGAGACAATGCACACTTTTTGTGGTAAGATCTGAGATTAAGTCTCTTCATTAATCACACACTGGTACATTATTGTCATCCTTCATGAAGTTTCATCTGTGTTTCGATTAGGATCTCGGAAGTGGAGACCTGAGGAAAGACGTGTATATTGTTGTGCACATCATTCGAATGGGTAAAATATGTGTGATGTAGAGATGCACCGATCATAACGGTCAATAAAAACATCAGGAAAATGCAATGAATTTGTGCTCTGTTTATATAACATGTTAATAAACATCACCCGTTTCATGTTCAATATTAAAAGTCACTATATGAATTAATAACATTCAGAAAGTTAAGAAATATTAATTCAACCCTCAAAATTGAGATAATGGTAATTAATACAACCACAAAACTGTCAGAAACCATTTTGAATAATCGTATCGGTGGAGAAATATTGTATCGCTGCATCTCTTGTGTGATGTTTTATATTATAATAGATGTCAAAAAACGTAACAAATACTGAGTTGTGTGTGCTCGTGTCGTGTGTGTGTGTAGGAAGAATGGGTGCAGGAGAGAAGAAAAACATATGTAATGTGCAATACAGACGTCCGTTCGGCTGCGCGGTGGTCAGTATAGCCGATCTTCTCACAGCTGACTCGAAAGACGACCACCTGCTAAAGGTCTATGCGTAAGTGACCTCAAAATCACATATATATTAATATATCGCATACGCATCAGATTGTCAAATCAGCTCTAATCGGCTAGACGTCCTGGTTTCAGACTCCCTTTTCCCAGAAACCCTCATTTTCAGATTTAAATTTCAGGAGGTTTTCATCATTTAACTAACCTTAGATACTATAAAAGTAAATCTTTTTATAAAAAACACTATTTCATCAACCTTTTCACGTTACCATCCAGAACTTTCCAGTGTCACTGGAGTATAAAATCAGTAATGATACAACACAATGACCTATTTTACACTAGATGACAGACAGATCTATTCAGCTCGGGCTCTTGTTGGTCCACATTCACAAACACATTATCAGCTGGCTCCCTGTCAGCCTCCGGGCTGTTAAGATGATTGTGCTTCTTTGTATCTGTATCATTGTGGGAGTGAACCGTCTTCTGATTCTAGTTGTATTTTTCGCAGATGTAATACAGAGAGCGAATGGAGCCAAATTCACGACAACATCATTAAGAAAGTCAACATCAGATACAACCTCTCGGGGTCCAACACGGGTGAGACGATGATATTGATCCACTGAAACCAAAAATGGATTAGAAATAGCCATGAATAAGGTTTCACAACATTTACATTTGTGCAGATGTTTTGTTTTATTCTTAAAATATATAAAAGAAAATAACAAGGCAAAAACAGCGCGTTTAAAGGATGAAAGAATTTTGTTAAATAGTCATAAAATGTAATCATGATTATTAGTGAGAAAAACATTGTTTGGACTTTCAAGTGCCACAAAAATCTAACGTTCTTCTAAATTGAATACCGGATTTTCTCACATTTCAAGCATAAAGCATGTGACCAATATATCAGACTTTCACAGACGCACGGCTTTCAGCGAAAACTCATTTGCATGACGCGAGAAGTAAATAATTCTAGATGCGAATACGCACGTAAGGACCCTCGGGGTAGCTTATAATTAAAGCCATGCTGGCTAATAAATTCAATTTCGGCCCTGCATGTTTCTTACAGCCGGAGGAATAAAAATTGAGGATAAATGTACAGCCGAACAGAACAGGCGGCAGATGGAAAATCTGCAAAGAGCGTGTGACTGTTGATCTACATATTTTAGATGCTGAATAACGGCACGACCTAATAGAGATGCATCGGGTGTCATTTAATAACAATTTAAAGGAGAATTAAGAGCCGTCTTAGAGGATTTATTTCATCTGCTTTTTGTTTTTATGTCATGATAGACATTCTGGTTTCTTTCCTACACATGAATAATATTTGGTTTTCGCCCATGGTCGGGAACAAATATAGACGGGTGTCTGGTTTGGATCAAAAGCCGCACACATGCTCTAAATCTGTCTGCGTGATTGATGAAGACTTTTTTCAAGCTTAGGAACGGATTCATTCTGAAATATATCCTGCGCTGTATAATCTGTATTACCATTTAACATGATTATACAACACCGAAACCAAACTGCTATCTTTTAGATGAGGTTTATGATCAACTTTATGCTTGCTTTAAGCTAACCCTTAATAACGTTAACTTTGTCTTCATTACCTGTGAACATTATTACTGTTTCACAAAGCAGACGTGTTACAAAAGCAGAACTGAGCGTGAGGTCGCAGAAACTGCGGTTTACCAAAATGCAAGCCACGGTTAAACTCTGCCAAATTTCTGCTAGACCTTTCGCTGGCTAATCAGAACGGCAATGAATCATAACTAAAATGTCCTTTAACTTTTATATCAGGGATATTTATTGTAATCTGAGCTTTGTTATGCATATTCATGTACCCTCCGGTGAACCCCATGTGAGTATTCATTTCGTACAGTGCAGACCCTATGCCAGTCCATTGAGTAAAGGCAAGTTCATTAAATCGGTGAATAATCATTTGTAATGAGATGATTTTACGCTCCTTTTTGTCGAATAATTAATTTTGTGTGTGTGTGGTTCATTCTAGGCTTGGCAGTGGCGCTTCAGCTGCTTCATGGTGACATCGAACAGTTGAGGAGGGAATATATGGTCCTCTTCACCCGTGGGGTGTCCATCACCAGGAAGCTGGGCTTCTCTGATGTTATCATGCCAGGTACAAAAATAACTAGTTTACCCAGAATGCCACAGTTTCCAACCTCACAGAATGTTTCCGATGGCTTTGAACAGTCGATGCCGTCAACACATTTATTGGCTCTTCATTTCTGCTTTAAGACAAATGTTAAATGATAATTTTGGACATTTTCATAAATTCCTTTACAAACACAACTTTTCCATCTGCACTGTGACCCACCACAATTCAATAAAGCCAGCCAATCACATTAGAGCTTTTAAGAAACTCATTTTGAAAAAGATGCAGATATACGGTCCATTAGACTTTTGACATGAACATGAGCAGTCTGTCCTTTATGTCTGACTGATTCATTCAATTTGTGTGTGTACTGTACTGTACTGTACTGTAATTTCTTCCCATTCACCAAATCAGTTTCTTCAGGAAACTCAGAGTGACTTCACTTTATATATCTGATCGTTGCCACAGCAACAGTCATTTGTCCATTAGTTGGCATGGCTACTGGTTTGATGTCTTCCGCTTGAACTTGAAACAGGATCACACACACACACTCTCAAACCCATTAAACACACACACACACACAGGAACGCACACTTCCTCTGCTCTGCGACTGAGGTTTCGGAAGCTCTTTGTCCCCTTTGTTTGCCGATGCTATTGTGCTTGTTTTTGTAATAATTCTTAATAGGGTTGCACAGCTCTCCCTTCGTCGTGTTTTATATACACAGCATACGGGACCATGCACCTGTGCATTCTTCCATGCACCTTTTATGTCGTTTCTCTCTCAACAAAAAATAAATAATAATTCAGGAAATATACTTCCTGTGAGCGGATGATTAGGTGAGAACGGATGCATGAAACGTGGCACAGAATCACTTGCTAGTTTTGACGTTGACATTTCTACTGTGTGAATGTGCGTGCATCACGTTGGAGGTGTTGGGTTCAGTGAGGCTACGCACGAGCGATGCACACTTGAGTTGTGAGTGCATCCTTTCTGCGAAGGATTTTTTGTGTGTGCTTTGGTCATGAGTCACAGGATGCAGCTGCACTATTTTGGAGCGCTGAACTTTTATTTTGTGATTCGGAGGTTATTTAACCGTACAAGCAGGTCGCAATGCATCTCTACTTATTTTTTTATCGAAACAACCTCTGGCTCGTCTGTTTATCTTAAACATGACCAATGAATGTAAATGGCTTAAAGGCATAATCAGAACGAGAGTAATAACCTCTCCAGACAAGAACTTGAAAGTCTTTTATTACAATCTTGCATCCGTAAACCAAGTCTTTTATTCAAGGACCTATCCACATATACTGTAACATCTTAGATGCAGTTTGATGTTTGTATTGTAAACATAAATATATTAATGCCTAAGACTCTTTTAATCTTTTGAAGGTGAGATGAGAAATGATCTCTACATAACACTGGAGAAGGGCGAATTCGAGAAAGGAGGGAAAAGTGTGGCGAAAAACGTGGAGGTCACCGTCTACGCGCTGGACGCTGATGGACAGATTCTCAAGGTCACTTCTCGGGCAGTTTTTTTTAATTGTAAATGTAAATGAATAAATTTTTTTACCCCAAAAAGTTGTGTATAAGAGCTGTAAGAAAATCTATTCTTCACTGCAATAATGTTAATCTATGCTAAATCTGATGTAGATTAATGATCGTTTCCGTTGGTCGTATCAGTCGTAGACGTATACTGGATAGAGGTTTGTGGTCTTTTACTCTCACATATCTTTGCTGGTGTTGATTTTCTCTTTCTGTTGTCCGCACAGGGGTTTGTGGCCACGGGCTCGGGGGAGCCGGGCGAAGACGAGTATCACACCTTCGTGCTTTACCACAACAACAGTCCGCGGTGGGCGGAGCTAATAAAGCTGCCCATCCCAGTCGACGTGTTCCGGGGCTCACACGTCCGTTTCGAGTTTCGCCACTGTTCCAGTAAGAACAGGCCAAATGTTGTTTGTTCCTGTTGAAGATGTCTGTACATCAACATAAAACACAAAGTTGTGAAGCATCTTTGACATACCGCCGACACATAAGGCCGTATTTTCACACTCAATGAGATATTTGCCGAAAGCAAAACTCTAGAGCAGGGTTTTTGGTACAATTTTAAAGCGTTCAAGGCGTAATGCACATATTTCTTGTTTTCCAGCAAAAGACAAGGGGGAAAAAAAGCTTTTTGGATTTTCGTTCATACCTCTAATGCAGGAAGACGGGCGGACTCTGCCCGACGGCACCCACGAGCTCATCGTTCACAAGGTACAGCTGTCAAAACATCTTGTGCGCGTGCAATATGTTACGTACCTAACATAACGCGATATACAATCCACACTGTGTCAAGTAACGAATTAAAATTTGTCTTGCCTGGCACTTTTCATTTTGCCTGCGTTAAATTCTTTCAAGGCGGCCTTCAAAGGCTGTTTCCCCTATTAAAAGTGTAGAAATGAAATAACTATGTCTGAGAACACATCCCTGAAGCACACCCAATTTAACAACGTGCTATGGGCTCTCGTAATTGCAGCTTGTGAAGTGTTTGTGGATTCTGCGGACATGAAGGGGTCACACACACACGCACATGGAGCAGTCCCTGTTTGTGTTCTTGTCTCTGTAACCCTTTGACTCTTTTAGTAGTTGTTACAAACATTTGATTTATTAAAGAAACCCAAATAAACAAATTAAGTTTTATTTTCAATCAAAGTGCCACAAAACACATTTTAACATGTTAATATATTTTGACCACAGCTTCTGTTATTACTAAAATAAATTAAGAGGAGGTCCGCTTTAAAAAGAGGCATTTTTTACATTTGGGCAATTCCAGTGTTATGGGTGTGACATTTTCAGTAAAAACTTAAAAATAAATATTTTTTACCAATAGGTTAAGTCATCTGTTTATATTTAGCTAAACCCCCGATGATAAAGTACGGACATCAGAAACATATCAGTCTACGCGCTAGTTTTATATCTTCAAAAAGGAAAAAATGAATGCGTTATGGGTGTGACTTTTTCATCTTAAGGTTAACATTTGCATTAAATTGCCTATTTAACTGGATTTAATAAGTAATGTTCTCTTTTTAATAAGCTGTTAGTCAAGGTCTTCAACTGGTATTTATTATATACAATTTATGACATTTTTTCTATTGTATATTATAAATCAAACAGGCTACTTCTATTGTAAATAGAAGAAATGACCTCCGTCGTGATTGGCCAACAACTTGCATACAAAATGAATAACAACATAACATCCACCGTGCATCTGACAGAAATTGTGTTCGTTTAGTGTAAAGAAATATGGTAACGTTAATGATCTGTGCTGGGGAGCGAATCGTTCAGAAAATAAACGTTATTTCTACATTAAAGTTGCAATATTCGTATTAAGTTCAAGCTCATATACAGCACACGTGCGGTGAAACTCTTTATGAGCTCGTGGTCTATTTACAAGCACATTAATAGGATGGTTTGCTTTAGTTCGGTCATTTACGCAATTCTCAATTAACACCGGATGGTGCCGTTGACCTGGTCATATACGCCTGGTGCATTCGCACACAGTCTTGGAGTTTTTGCTGACCCTCATGCTAGCGGTTTCAGTAAGATTAATGGCAGAAAATGAATAAGAGTCAGCTGTTTGTATTTCTGGAGGAGGGAGCAGAACTGCTGACCGAACGTGGAGCGATGGCATGATGCTCATTAACAGGAAAAGTTCGCCTAAAATGCAAAATCACTCAACTTTATAACAGCCGACATAAAATTCAATGAAACGTTTTCTATACGTGTTTTTTAGTGCGAGGAGAACGCTAACCTGCAAGACTGTGCACGCTACCTCAAACTGCCCTTCTCTAAACCCAATCTGCCCGGGAACAACCAAACCATGAAAGGCACTAAGGAATCCTTCTGGGTCACGTCTTTCCTCTGTTCTACCAAGCTCACTCAAAACGGTAATCTGCTTGTTTTGTTACACCAGCAGGATGAAATGAAATTGAACAACTGTAACAATAAACCCCACGCTGTTTCCTGCAGGTGATATGCTGGACTTACTGAAGTGGAGAGCCCACCCGGAGAGAATCAGCGACAGTCTGTCCAAACTGAAGGAGATCGATGGCTCAGAAATAGTGAAGGTCAGCGGCATTACAAAAAGTCTGCCGTGCTATTGGTTAATGAACATGTCACTCATCGTAATCTTTTTCTAATTGGTGCAGTTTTACAAAGCTTAGCTGTATATCTTGTGTTAGTTTTTACAGGACACACTAGATACGCTTTTTGGCATCTTGGATGAGAGCTCACAAAAATACGCACTAAAGGTGTTCGATTGTCTGGTAGGTACATTTTTTTATATAATAATAAATAATGACATTTATACAGTGCTTTTCTGGGCACTCAAAGCGCTTTACATTGAAGGGGGGAATCTCCTCAACCACCACCAATGTGCAACATTAACCTGGATGATGCGACGGCAGCCATATTGCGCCAGAACTCCCACCACACACCAGCTTATTGGTGGAGAGGAGACCGGGTTACAAAGCCTATTGGTACATATGGGGATGATTCGGAGGCCATGATCTATATTGGCGAATGGGCGAATTGGGTTACACCCCACTCTTATTCGAAGGACATCCTGGGATTTTTTAGGGACGGTGCTTTTTGACAGTATAGTGTCCCCATCACTATACTGGGGCATAAGGACCCAAACAGACCACAGGGTGAGCATCCCCCGCTGGTCTCTTCCAGCAGCAACCTAGTTTTCCCAGCAGGTCTCCCATTAAGGTACTGACTAGGCTCAGCACTGCTTAGCTCCAGTGGGCAACCAGTCTTGGGCTACAAGGTGACATGGCTGCTGGTGCACAGTTTAAGTCCATACTGTTTAAGCCCATTGTATTTACATTATATAAGCACAAGGAAACAATTCATTTGTCATATTTAATTGTCTTGTAGCAGGCCAGCGTTAGCACATCTTGCTTACTGAGCATCGTTTTTGTGTCATTCAGGTGCACATCATAAACCTGCTCCAGGATAGCAAGTTTCAGCATTTCAAACCGGTCATGGATACCTACATCGAAAGCCACTTTGCAGGAGCCTTGTCGTACCGGTAAGTGCATTTAACAATGAGAAACGCCACGCTTTTCTTAGTTTCATATGACAAGTCAGTCAGACTGTGAGTGTGGCGCTAGCAACACCAAGGTCATAGGTTTGATTCAAAGGGGGACTGAAAAGAGCAGTTCTGTACAGACGAAATGATGAACCAACACACAGAAAGTTCATAACATGCATTGACACACAAATCTGATTCATCTCTCATCCCTTATCTAGAAAAACACTTCACGTCTCTGTTCATGAATCTGTGTGCGGTTCTCGATTATGCACGTATTGAGCAGTTTGTTGTTTTTTAAATCTTGACGTTGTGTATTTGCACCTCCTACAGGGATCTGATCAAGGTGTTGAAGTGGTACGTGGATCGGATTATTGAAGCGGACCGTCAGGAACACATCCGACAGGTGCTAAAGGTGAGAGAACGCACATCCCGCTCCTCACGCTGATGTCATTTCTGTTTCTGCTTTTCAATTTGTATATGTAATGTTCTGAATATGAAATATTAGTGCACGCTGGGACTTCCACGTCATATTTTATTCAGTCTATGAATGCTTAATTTAGCCTTCTTTTAAAATGCTTTCTGCGCCTTAATGTAATGTTCTTTTGGTTTCCCAGGCGACGGAGTACATTTTCAAGTATATTATCCAATCGCGGCGACTCTTCGCGCTGGCCACGGGGGGACAGAACGAGGAAGAGTTCCGCTGCTGCATGCACGAGCTGTTCATGTCCATCCGCTTCTTCCTGTCGCAGGAGAGCAAGGGCTCGCGGCCCATCACGCAAACACAGGTGAGAGAGAAGATACCTGGCACGAGTTGGATTTCACCTTGATATTTTCACATCTAAAGCCGCAGTCAGACTTGACTTTGAGCATGTGAAGATCGTACGGACGGTGGTGCGACAATGCGCTGGTGTGATTCCTCCATTTTTCACATGTCTCTCGCTGTTACGTTTTGATCTTCTCTTGGACTCATGTACTTGCGTGACGTGAATTCGCAGTTCACCAAACTTTAACTTTGCTACGCAGCGAAATATCGTTAGACGGGCTTGCATTTCCGGTTCGTCGCATGCGTATGAATGGAAGTCAATGGAGGGACAAGTCAAGTGTGACCACGGCATTATTCTCTCCCTTTAGTTACTGATCTGTTTTTCATATAAAATATGAGATCACCCGTTGGATTTTCGGAAATACAGTCTGTGTTCTGATCATTAGAGCAGTTAATTTTGTCAGTCTTACACCTGCAGTGTCCTTTCAGACAGTGAGACATCACAGGAGACCGCAGAGGCGCAGAGAATGCATTAGGCTTTTATTTGCCCAAGAAATGCTCTTAATTTAATTTCGATAGACATTTTGCCCCCATAGGGGGCGATAATTAATATTTCACAACGACATTTTTCCAACGCTTTCTCTTTAAACTCACACAATGCTTTGAAGTCTTCACATTTCCGGCTTTCTTGTGCCGCATGCGTCGCTCGCTCAGGCACCCGTCACGCTGACTTTTGTTCTGGTTTGTTTTGATGTTCTGCTCGTGTTCTACAAAGAGTCTCCATGGGTGCCCGGGTGCCCACGTGCCCCCTTTGAAAAGCCAAATTTGACCAGAAAAAATAACCTCTGATTTTAATGAAAATGGAAAGGAAATATTGTAAATAAATGAATATGAATGGCGAGGTGGACAAAAGACTGTAGATAATAAGGATGCGGTTTTAATGGAGGGAGTCTCATTAGAACAACATTTCGCTCTGTTTAAGGCTGCAGAATAAATCTCTCTTTGTGTTAAAATGCATCGCCTACTTTATGATTAAACATCAAGTCCTCCGTCTACATGTGTGCCAGTGTCATCTTAGGTGTTGTTCCGCAGAGCCAGATGTTTGAAACTGTCCCCGGGCTTACCTCCTGAGGCTGAAACTAGCCCCGGGTCTTGTTCAAGTTAGAGTAATACACTCATGAACAACCATAATACAATAAAAGAGAATATATCTGGAGATGTACGACTACCTCCTCTCGCATAATTGAATACCCATGTGTCGGATTTGATTGGTGATTCGTTTTAATCTTCATAGAAACAGAACAAAGGCGGCGATGGAACGCAGGCCAGAGCTCTTCTAATCCCCCATAGTCCTCTGCTTTACTCCAACCCCTCCATAAAACAGCACTGGACCCTCACAGAGCAGGATTAGGTGTTGCGATGAGCCGCGTTCTCGGCCTATTGTGTGTATGTGTGCAAGTTTGTTTGTCGAAACAATAGTTTGCCCTCATACGTTGAAAAGATGGAAATATGTTTAGTGGTGGAGATGAAACGTATGGGAGGTTATGTTTCATCTATACTTTAAGGAAGCTTAATTGAGCTGGTTTTGCTGCTATTGAGACGCAGATTTGTCTATTTGTAAAACTGTTTATTATTGTTTTTTAGTTTAGTTAAAGTAATTTAGCATTTCTTCATTATTTTGGTTTACAATATTTTTTGGCAAGTGGATATTGTTCGTTTATTTTGTTGCACATGTTCTTGTTGACTTTTGTTTTGCAAATAGACAATTTATATTAGTCAACGCTATGATGTTTGTTTTCACGACTTTAGATGTTATAATTCTTGCTAGTAAACGAATGTGATTTAGAGGAATCTGTCACAATATACCGGTTTTGTCAATAAGCTTGCATAAAAAAACATAATCATTGATACTGTGCTAATACTACACGCTTGATACCACTGTAAATTATACATTTATACTAAATTTAATAAAAAATGTAGTTTGATAGACACCGTATTTAAACTTTTTCTTTCTATATGTTCCTAAAAAGTGATTTTTTTTTTACCAAAAAAACTAAAACGAAATTAAAGATGAATTAGACTAAGAAGGTTTTATTTATAAAAAGAAGCCCAATACCGTGATAATACTGCCAGCGGCAGGCTTTGCACATGATAACCACACCGGATACCGTGAGAGGCCTAAATCTGGTGGCCTAAATTAAAGGGTCCTATAGGTTTGAACACATTATAATTATTGTTTACTAAAACACGATAGAAATTGTGATGATTACGTCAGCTTAAAATAATTATAACCATTATAACCGTATTTTGAAAAAGCCGGTACTGTAACCCCAAATTGAAGTGTCCTAAAGTTTTGAACACACATTAAAACTGTTTTGTACGTCTCCACAATATCTCCATTTGTGTTCTGAGAGCACTTTGTTGACCATTTGTCTGTTTTCACAGGCAGTGTTCCTGCAGTCATTCCCTGCGGTGTACGGCGAGTTACTCAAGCTCTTTACTGTCCGGGAAGTGGCCGCGTTTGTCCGAGAGACGCTGGGCAGCATCCCCACCACTGCCCAGTCAGACTGCCCCCTGGAGGCGGTCAAGTTACACTGCATCATCAAAACCGTAGAGAGCGAGCTGTACACTAACCCGGGTACACACACACTCTGAAACATACATCCGATAAGAAAGTGAATGCGTTAAGGATTACGACATAAGTGAACTTGTGTTTGCACGTTCCATCAGAGTCTCGATGCATCCTGCTGCCGGTGATCCTGCGTTTGATGCAGGCGTACATGCAGGAGCAGAAAGATCTGGTCATGTGCGCGCACATACTCACCTGCATGCTGTCTCTTTTCAAGAAGGATGACACGGTAAGAGGACCTTCAAACAAGTTCCAGGTTTTTTGGTGTGATCCGTTCGATGTGATCAATACAATGTGCGTGTGCAGGAGCGGGCTCCATCCAAAGAGGTCGATCTGATCGTGGAGAGTCTTTTGGGCGTGTTACTCCGGACCATACTGGAAATCACAAACCGGCCTATTACAGCGGGATCCACGCTCCGCCCTCAGGTTCAAGACGTTACGGTAAGAGACACAGACAGCCGGAGTCAGAAAATGAGATAAAACACAGCTTTAGTAGGATGTAACGAGAGCATGAATTTCAAAATGTGAAACGGGCAACAAAAAGGCGTAAAAAGACAGAGACAGGCCCTCGGGGGCAAGAGTCATTACAGCCCGGCAGGCAAAGTGATTTACATTTCAAAGCGTCTCCACGCATGCAGCAGGTGAATTCTGGAGTACAATAGACAGATTTCCCAGCGCTCTTAAGTTTTGTGAATGCAAACCTCAGCATGCCGGCCTTCAATGCTAATTTACTCATCCGTGTTGAGGGTCTCATGGGCGGTTCGGTGTGTGCTTGAATCTTCTGTCATGTTTTAGAAGCAGACATACATGCTTTGTAAATCAATCTTGAGAAATAAATGCAAACACTGTCTTACGAGGTTTTTCAAGAAAAGTTCAATAAGTTCAAGAAAAAATAAGTCAGTTAAGCAGAATTTTCTTCTTAAAATGTTTTGTGTATCCAACCCCTGATCTGTAAGTCACCTGTATAGATTTTGTTGGGATGTTTTTAACTTAAATGTGTTTGTGCGTTTCAGGGCGAGTTTGTGGCCTGTCTTTTGGCTCTGTTGAGGCAAATGAAGGATCTGCATTACCAGCAACTCTTGCTGAGATTTACCAGTAAAGACGACCTGAGGGTGAGATTCATTTATCATCACATCCATCACACACCCTACATCTTTATTCTCTGACTAAACCTTCATCTTCTCTTTTTTAGGATTTTCTCCTGCATATTTTCACCGTATTTCGAATTCTGATAAGGCCGGAGATGTTCCCCAAAGACTGGTCTGTCATGCGGCTCGTCACCAACAAGTTAGACACTTACTTTCGTGGACTTTTACATGACGTTGTTATCATCTGTTTTCTTATATTTTAATGTACAGCAACTTTACATTTTGGCATCTCTTCATGTTCGATTTACAGTATCATCATAACCACCGTACTTTACCTGTCTGATGCTCTAAGAAAAAACTTCCTCAATGACAGCTTTGACTACAAGGTTAGTGCTCCGCTTTAGTTTTCATTCATGAATGAGATTATGAAGCTCTTACTGTATTATAATCACAAAACATTGTTTGTCAGTGACGTTGGCCCTGTCATTCTTTGTTTCCGTTCAGGTGTGGGATTCGTATTTCTGTCTGTCTGTTATTTTCATCAACCAGCCTTGCCTGCAACTAGAGACCTTTTCCGCATCCAAGAAGAAGAAAATACTTGAAAAGTGAGTTTTGCGGATCCTAACACTGTTAATGTTTAATTATTGCAACTTTCAATGGACGTGTCAGCGATTGTTGCATGTTTTATTTTCTTATTTCTTTGTTGTGATGTTCATGCGCAGGTACGGTGACATGCGTGTAATGATGGGCTGTGAGATCTTCAGCATGTGGCAGAACTTAGGTAAAACCTCAAAGCTTTCACATTGTTCTTCATTGTGCCTTGATTCATTTATCTTTCTGTCTTTGACTTTCTATCACGCAGGAGAGCACAAGTTGAACTTCATCCCTGCTATGATCGGTCCATTCCTGGAGGTCACCCTGGTTCCTCAGCCGGACCTGAGGAACGTCATGATTCCCATCTTTCATGACATGATGGATTGGGAACAGCGGCGGAGCGGGAACTTCAAACAGGTCACACAGCGCCCTCTGCTGACCAACAACGGGACATAATGTAATACACTAAGCATTTTATATAATATTTATGATTGTTTATAGGTGGAGGCGAAACTCATAGACAAACTTGACAGTCTGATGTCAGAGGGGAAAGGAGACGAAACGTACAGAGAACTCTTTAACAGCATGTGAGTGAGATCAGTCGTCCGATTAGATTGCCGTGTCATCGTTGTCACAACACATGGACACCGTTTCAGCTGGTGTTAACATGTGACACTGGTATATCAATGCGATTTAAGACGTCTGCACCGGTCACATCCAGTCTCCCTGTGTTTGGGAAGCGCATTTGTGGAAAAGGACAATTTAGTCTTAACTTGCTCACCCTCCAGTTGTTACAATACAAACCTTCATACATTTCTTTGTTGTGCTGAACACAAATGAAGAGATTTTAATGAAAGTTTGAAACCATTGACTCGCATAGGACAAAAGACTACTATGGAAGTCAATGTTCACCCAAAACTTGTATTTTCATTTTTAGATAAACTTTTCATTTAAGCGTGTGTGTTTGTGAATGTGTGTGTGGCTTTTAATGTGTTGTGCCGTTTCCCGCATTAAACGTCGCATCTCAAGCATTGTCTTTTGTGCTTTGCTGCGTTATTTAAAAAAAGTTCATATTTGAGCTGCTTTACAGCACTTTTACATGACTCTTATCTACAATGAAGAAAAGGACTTTTTGTTAACGCCAGTTACAGTCTGAAAACAAACACAATCCCTACCTACATTTGATTCAAAATGATGCACAATCTCCACTGGCTTTTGTTTTCAAAGCGCCTTTTCATGCGAGCGATTCTCTTTTTTGTTGGTGATGCCAAACATGCCTTTTTTCCCCTCCTGGACTAACTGTACTAACTGGGTGTGAGTGGCTGCTGTTGACATTAATCTATTAATATCAATTTGTTTTATCTCTGCTGTCCGGGACTAGAATTCCTCTGTTCGGTCCGTATCCTAGGTAAGCTTCACTGATCTCTGTTCTGCCGGTAAGGTCTGTGTGTGCAAGGCATGATGGGTTATGAAGCGGGCTGTACTGTATGTTGTATGACTCTTGCGTTATTGATTTCTGTCAGTCTGCTGAAGAAGATCGAGCGAGAGACGTGGAGAGAGAGCGGGATATCCCTCATCGCCACGGTTACACGGCTGATGGAGAGACTGCTGGACTACAGGTGACGCAGAGCTCACACGCGCGAGCACACACATATCCTGACAGCCTGTGAAATGACTCTTGTTTGTTTTTAGGGACTGTATGAAACTTGGGGAAGTAGATGGGAAGAAGATTGGCTGTACTGTCAGTCTGCTGGTAAGTCACACCTGTAGTCTGTCACGTTTATGGTTAATAATAAACAAAACGTTCTTGATTTGATTTATAAGTTGAGAGATGTCGAGTACGATTTCTGACTTTTTGTTAGTTGCTTATCTGAGTAGAGTCTCTTTACTCTAGATTAGGTGTTGTGAATGGCACCAGCGTGTCTCTGGGAAGCGATGCAGCTCTTTAATTCACTGGCGAAAGAAGGGCACCAAACACTTAAAGCCTCTTTGAGTTTTATTTTGCATTTGCACTTCCTGCATTCTGCACTCCTTCTCCAAGACTCCTCGTTTTATCCGAGTGCCTCTATAGCAACAGCACATCTGTGTGTGTAGAAAGGATCAAGTCTCATTCGGTCTTTTGTCGCCTTTTCTGCAGAACTTCTACAAAACAGAGCTGAATAAAGAAGAAATGTACATCCGCTACATTCACAAGCTGTATGAATTGCACTTGAAGGCTCAGAACTACACAGGTACTCGAGCGCAGATGCTCTTTATGGGACCCTTTATAACTGCACGCAGGTCTAACATTTTGTCATCGATCAACCAAATGAATTCGTGTTATTTAAATGAAGAGATGTAAAATTACAATGTTCCTTATGACGCATTTGTGAAAAGATTAGCATGTTTGTGAGTAGGAGGTTTTTTATTTTTTAGCATAAGTTGTACACTAGAGTTTAAAAATGTATAATGTCAAATATCTTATATACTTGTAGCAGAAGTTCATGTTTGACATGCTTTTAAGATAATGAAAGTTTGACTTTTTTGAGACAAAAATGTAGGGTCTTAAGCTATGGATTGTGGGTAATGTATCATTGTGTTTGATCAGAGGCCTCATACACTCTTCTGCTGTACGACGAGCTGCTCGAGTGGTCCGAGAGACCCCTGCGAGAGTTTCTCAATTACCCCATGCAGAGCGAGTGGCAGAGGAAGGAGCATCTCCATCTCACCATCCTCCAGAACTTCGACCGTGGAAAGGTCTCTCTCTTTCTTTCGCCTTTGCATATACATCGATGCATTTTTGCGTCAATATTATACAGAATGTTGCGTATTTCCTCAAGAGATTGTTGTCATGTCCACCTGCTCTAGACTTGTCAGACTCGCGCTGAAAGCATTGATGGTACTCTAGTGCCTCCAGCTGGTAATTCATGAATTAAACAGGTGTTATACTTCTCTCTATTCCTCAGTGTTGGGAGAACGGCATCATCCTGTGCAGAGAGCTTGCCGACCAGTACGAATCTTATTATGATTACAGAAACCTCAGCAAAATGAGGGTGAGAGTTTTTCATGTTTATTCACGTATATATTTGTCATAAAGGTACAGTAGTGAAAACGGATTGTTTGCTTCCAAATCTGGGAGAGGATTGAAAATAATTAAAAAGTTTGCTGATTTGGATTATAAACATAAGTTACCTTTAGGATGAATAAACTAAATGACATAAAGGTGTATAATATAATATTTATCTAAAGGCAAAATGTTATATAAGCAAAATCTCTGCTCACTATATAACTGTTGATTAAAGATGATGGAGGCGTCGTTCTACGATAAAATAATGGACCAGCAGAGACTGGAGCCCGAGTTCTTCAGGGTGGGCTTCTACGGGAAAAAGTTCCCCTTTTTTCTCAGGGTAAGCGAAAGATAAAGCTCCTTACATAACCTTCAGTAATGCTCAAGTCCACTTGGTGTCACTATTAACCAGAACGTGTTCCCGTGCGTGTGTGTTCTGCAGAATAAGGAGTTTGTGTGTCGTGGTCATGACTACGAGCGTCTGGAGGCGTTCCAGCAGCGCATGCTCAACGAGTTCCCGCATGCCATCGCCATGCAGCACGCCAACCAGCCCGACCAGACTATATATCAGGCCGATGCCCAGTGTATCCTCCATCCCGCTTATGTCTTCACGTGCGATCTTATACTGATCGCAAAAGAAGATATTTTGAAGAAAGTCAACCTCGTTGACTTCCGTTAATAATGGACATTTTTAATTTTGTCTTTCGGAGAATAAACAGACAGCATGAAGGTGCATAAATGATGACCGAATTTACATTTCGAATGAACATTTAAGTACACCGTCATGTACTTTGACACGTTGAGCCGTCCCGCTATCGAGAAACTTTCGATTATTTCAAAAATGTTGCTATTGATATATGATTCAGAAATCATAACGCGCCGATGTTTAAATATCCAACATCTTGTTCCCTACAAATGCAAGGCTCATCTCTGCATAAATATGAATGGAGCGGGGCAGACGTCCAGGACGAGCAGTGATTAATATCTGGCTCGGATAACAAAACGCTGCGCTCATGCAGTTTGACTGGCTCTGTCTGCTTTAATTGTGCTGAAGAGTACGTTGCATATTCGCTGAGCGTCTGGCCTCTGGGCACATGTCTCATCAATTGAACAAACGCTGTCCTGCGACCTGTCGTATCTGCGCCTGGAATGCATTCGGGAAGAAGGCCATCGATTTTTAGATGCCGCAAAGGGTCTGGATTTGTGCTTGTTTGGAATGGCCTCGTCTTAACCCCGGCTGTGTTGAAGTTGAGGGTTATGGAGATGACAGGTTGCATGACTGTATGTGAAAGCAAATCAATTCTCACACATGCAGTAAGGACATGAGTGATATCTCCAACCATGAGCCTCCTCGAGGGGTGGTGTGCTATTTCTTTTTAAGGGGAAAGTACTTTTTATTAAGTCATTATATACTAGCAAGTGTTTATTTAAGAAATTTCAACATATTAAGTAATTATTTTTATTATTACTTATTGAATTATTTTGACTTTTTTACATCAACATCCAAGATAAAATATTTATTGTACGTCTGAATTTTTTTATTATAAATGTATTATAAATAAATCATTTATTAGAATTTTTTAATTCGAACAATAATCGACTTTTTTGTTGCGTTTGTTAACGTTTGAAATCACGTCTTGGGTGCTCCTTAACATCCCTTCATCAGACCTTCAGATCTACGCTGTGTCACCAATCCCCGACAGCCAGGACGTCCTGCAGCGCGACGGCGTCCACGATAACATCAAGAGCTTCTATAAAGTCAACCACATCTGGAGGTATCGCTACGACCGGCCGTTTCACAAAGGCACCAAGGATAAAGAGAACGAGTTCAAGGTGAGCCAACAACCTCCAGACTTTGATTCCCATCTTCGGCTCCTCTCATGTATTCATTCCTTCACTCTCAGCGTGTGTGCATGGAGCTCAGGTGTACTCTCACATGCTGCATTATTCACACCCTCGGCCCGGAAAGGCTAATTAAAGTTTTAAGGGCTGAGAGACCGGCTCATTCCAAATATCATTTCCCTTCCCCTCTCACTCAATATTTCCAGCCCAGACAATCACAGCCTCGGCACGGATCCGATCCACCGCGGGGGTTAGATTTCCTCCGGCCCGCCGTGTTTGAAATAAACTGTTTAGCCTGCCCGATATTGCATTTGGAGAGACACTGGGGGTCCTCACCACCCCGGTCCACTTACCGCCTGGTAATAATGTCTGAAATCTCATTTGGAGGTAAACTTCGCTTGAGACAGTATCCAGATGATACGATTATATTGGACTGAGGTGGTTTTGAATATCGTAATCACACAACCGTAGTTCTCGCAGATTCTCCTCACTATACATGCGGTGGCAAGGGTCATTCCGCACTCGGCGTGGAAAGGAAATTAATTTATAAATGTGAAATTTAATATGTGGAGCAGCGCTTCCATGTTTAAACTGTGGATGAAATGTTTTATGCTGGCTCTTATGGGATTTTTTGGACCTGATGTATGTAAACGAGAGTTTGCTTTTGGATTTCAGAGCTTGTGGGTAGAGAGGACGACGCTAACGCTCGTTCAGAGTCTTCCGGGTATCTCGCGATGGTTTGAAGTGGAGCGGAAAGAACTGGTGAGTACCTTCAAAACCACCCCATTATGCTTTTGTCTTAAAAGATTCTCCTTCTTCAGGAAAACTTTGTGTTTGTGGTCCAGGTGGAGGTGAGTCCGCTGGAAAACGCCATTGAGGTGATAGAAAACAAGAACTTGCAGTTGCGGACGTTGATCACGCAGTGCCAAACACGGCAAATGCAGAACATCAATCCTCTCACCATGTGCCTGAATGGAGTCATCGACGCCGCCGTCAACGGAGGTCTCGCTCGCTATCAAGAGGTTAGTAGTATTCTTAAAGGGACAGTTCACACAAAATAAACTATTCTGTCTTCATTCACCCTCGAGTTGATCCAAATCTGTATCAATTTCTTCGTTCACTTGGACACAACTTAAGATATTTGTAAGAATGCTTGTATCCAAACTGTTCTTGGCCACCATTGACTACCATAGTAGGAAAAATTACAATGTTAGTCAACAGTGCCCCGCAACAGTTTGGTTTCCTACATTCTTCGAAATATCATCATTGGGGATCACCAGAACAAAGACATTTATACAGAATTGCAACAGCTCGAGGTTGAGTAAATGAAGACAGAATTTTTGGTTGAACTGTTCCTTTAAGCGCACGCATGTATTTGAATGTTACATACGTCCTTATAGATCCATACCTCGTGTTTTATAAACATATACGCTGTCAATTTCAAGGTTTTCCAACCCCCTGACAGCTCCGTTCACTGCCAAAAAAGGCATGAAAGGTATTCTGTGATACCACACGTTTAACGCGTCCGTAGAGGACTAGTTTGACTACAACTTGCTTACATAGTCGATCCCTCGCCTTCTGAAAAACTGAAGAAAGAATAACACGGAAGGAAGGTTCATTCCTCCTGCGAAAACCTGAGAAAATCTATAATTTGTCAAAGGAGTCATATTCTCCTCGGGTTGAATCAACAGTGTTTTCCAGTCGGTATGAAAGCTTGTTGCATAGCAACCTCGCTTTAGTGCGACTGCAGTATTTACCTTTACAGTCTTAAAAGAAGATATCAACAGGAGACGATAGAAATGCGGCGCCCATGCGAGCTGTGTTTCTGAATATACACTTTGGTTTTCGAAAGAGATATTTTTGAAACACCGCCCCCTGTGAACTCGCCGTGGTTAGGAGGGTGTACGGCAGCGGGTGCATTTGAAACCCAAACATGACGCTGTCGGCATTAATATTAACCTTTTTTGGAAATGATATGTTATTTATCTCATTTGTATATCGCACTCATTTCGTCACTGTCAGACTGAATTCTCGTATCTCCATTTTTTAGGAGTCACTATCGATGACATTGCATGTTTGTCTGTCTACGTGGGACCGTA
The DNA here is from genome assembly GCF_947034865.1 of Barbatula barbatula. Taxonomy (NCBI): domain Eukaryota; kingdom Metazoa; phylum Chordata; class Actinopteri; order Cypriniformes; family Nemacheilidae; genus Barbatula; species Barbatula barbatula. The sequence goes on along the minus strand of NC_136768.1, from coordinate 2,553,943 downwards.
ACTCAGACAGTTTCTGCATATCTCATGTTAATCTTGAGTTCTTACAGGATGGTATCGCACCCTTCAAATATCCCCGGAGTCTTTCGTTTGATAACATTTATAAAAGACGGATGCAGCTGTACGATTATTTCTGAAAATATACGATGCGTTAACTGACAGGCTGCACCTTCTCAAGATGTTTATTTTGAACCTTTCCAACACGAGTTTAAGTCTGAAAAGCTGAAAATTTAGGTTCATTGCATTCCACTGGGGTGGACCATGTGACCTTCACTGTCCGCTTTTCCATTGGCTGCTGCCTCACGTTTGCTTAATGTTGAACTCTGTGCATATTAATGTTGAAGTCGAGACCACCAAGACCAGATGGGCTTGACACAAGACCGAGACTTTAATGGGCTGAGACCAAAACCAGCACTCCTAAAATCTATCTAAACGATCCACACCAAGAAGTCATAATAACAGAACCATGCGTTCCAAGCGTGTTGCTCAGAATTGCACAAAAGTGCAGATATTTTTGGGACTTGCCAAAATAGAGAGAACATCAAAAATTGGTCTCGAGGCCAAGACCGGTTCTCGAGTACTACAACACTATCGCTCGCTCACATCGTTTGCCAAGTGACTGTAAATTGTTAAAGTGAGACCATGCGTTTAGTTTTCTGCAGGGACGGCAAACGACCACATTTCAGTTCAGGCTGATGTGTAAAGGTCAAATGCGGAAAATCTGCACAAAGGAACCTCTGAAGTGTGTTAGCTCATCCAGTGTCCTTGAATGAGATTCGGAGACAGATACGCCGTCTGTTCTCTGTCCTTCACTTATTCATACTGAACAAACGAGAAATAAACGTTCGATCGATTCTTTTGTAATTGATAAACCGCAAAAGTCTTCTTTTTCACTCTATAACTATGCATGCTGTCTTGTGTAAAATCTTATGCGTATTTCTTGTGTTTCAGGCGTTTTTCGCCAAGGACTACATCGTGAATCACCCAGAAGACGGAGACAAGATCGGCCGTCTCCGCGAACTCATGTTCGAGCAGGTCTGTCTCAAGAAAACCGATCACTTCTTTATCAAAAGAACATTTCATGCATCATTTACGGCTGGTTCTCCTCCAGCATCTGAGGTTCAGACGCTGTTATTTCAAGAGACCAGATTCTGTAGCTCTCGCTTCCTCGCCATACGCCAGTGCTGTTTAGTAACCAGGAACTCTCCAGTGCCGGCAATGTGAAGCTATTGTCTAGACGGTAACCATGGATATAAGCCAGTTACAAGAATGAAAGAGATCTCCTGAAGGCTGGTGGGAAAAATGTAGTGTTGCTGATCATTAAATTATGAAGCGAGCCGTTTTCAAGTTGTTGTGATATTAATCTCGACCCATATTGCTTTGTTTTTGTGGTCTTTTGGCCCGCAATTTGTCTCTCAAACATATATTACTACATTTCAAAAGAAAACATCTGTTTCTTCACAATAAGAATACGATCACTCACAGGTTTTAAGTCTCACTATTTTGAGAGTAACATATCTGTCCATTGCGACAGAGGATAGAGGTTATCGGTGTATCCCCACTTTGTCAGCCATGTTGAATTTATGTGGTCATAAAGCGTAGTCAAATATAACTATATGCACAGTTAGTGTAAATCATTGGGGTGTGAAAATAAGGCTATATACCACATCTTGTTAGTAAAGTTCTGTATTTGTCATTATGATCATTGGTTTTTATTTATCATAGCATCCATGTCCTTCTGACACCTCATTATGTTGAAATTTTGCACTTTTTAATACATTTTATTTGTTAAGTATTTGCAAAACCTAGTGTGACAAACATAAAGGATGACTGATAATAATGATTTGTGGCAAAACAATTTAATCCGAAAATATGTAGGTTTCAGAAGGACAGTAGCGATGTGTTATAGGTTTTGTTGTCTTATTGTTATTTTCATGTTGTATTATGCTGTAGCGCTTTGTTTATAAGAAAGGCACATTACAAATAATATTTGTTATTATTTGTAGGCTCATATACTTGAGTTTGGTTTGACCGTGCATGAGAAATTCGTGCCTCAGGACATGAGACCCCTGCACAAAAAACTGGTGGATCAGTTTCACCTCATGAAATCCAGCCTTGGCATACAGGTAAACACGTGAAGCGCTGTGATCGGTCTGAATCGAGCGATGACGTCCTTTTCTGTTTTCAACGCCCTTGAATAATTCAGTTTTCAATATTTTTACGCACTACATGTCCCGTTGTCTAGTTTAAAATACATGACACCGTGTTTCTATCGTATTCTTCGTATGTATTCTAAACATTCAGTGATTTCTTTCGTTCTTACAAAACATCGCAATATACCTGTAAATCAACTCGAATTGAATCTTTGTTATTTCTATGCTCTGAAGGAATTCCCGGTGTACATGCGTGCCAGCCCGATTCACTTCACCAACGGAAGTCCTCGTGGCGGGAGAAACTCCGCACCCAACATCATGAATCCAGAGGGAGGGGCTCGCGTGGTGGCGCGACACAGGTGAACATCTCTTTCAGCCATCTGATTGGTTGAGCAATCACCGAAGCAACCCACAGTTTGACATCACACGCTTGTGAAAACATTATGTCTTTGTAATTGCGTTGTTTGTGCGTTTAGTCCTCTCAGCTACCCGGCAGCCAATCGCTACTCTTCATCCTCGCTGTCATCACAGGCGTCTAATGAAGTGAGCAACATCACGGGCCAGTCTGAGAGCTCAGATGAAGTCTTCAACATGCAGGTGAGCACACACACACACACACACACACACACACAAAGAGCCTGACACCAGCTACTAAACCTGATTTCTTTTATCTATACTCCATCTCGCTCATATCTTCTTTTAATCTCCTTTTCCCCATTTCTTCTCTCTGCTTCTCTTTCCCTTTTAATTGCCTCTCTCCCGTTTCATCTCTCTCTTTCAAATTCCCACTTAATCTTGCCGTGTCTCTGTGTCTTTTCTCCAGTCGTGAGAATCGGATTCGTAGGTGTGAATTGTGGATTGGATAGACAGATGATTTAACCTCTCTTTTATTCCAAAGCAGATGATTATTCTGTAACCTCACCTCTACAACGCCACCGTCACTGAAGTACGGAAAACTAATTTCTCTTGTTTTACGCCTTTTTACAGCCCAGTCCATCTACCTCAAGCCTCAGTTCCAATCACTCGGCCTCTCCCAATGTGACCAGCTCGGCTCCGTCCAGCACCAGAGGTGAGGAGAGATGAGCTACTAAAACGGTTTATTTTTTATTATGTGGCTCTATTGAAATAATATGTGCCGTACGTAGACCTACCCCAACGCTGGATTATGCTTTTACGCTACGCTACGGACACATGAGAGTGCTTACAATTTAGCGACGTTCACAGAAATAAGAAATAAATTCTCTTGTACTTTACGCACACTGATGCCATCCCAGATGTATATGTGTATTTTCTTTAGTTGTACACATATTATAATTTTATCATGTATTTAGGGCTGTCAAACCGATTCATTGAGATCAATCGACTCTAAAATAAAAGTCTTTGCTCATTAGGTCTGTCTAACAAATAACTGTGATTATTCGCACGCAGAATAAAAGTTTGTGTTTACATAATATATGTCTGATCACTTTGCATATTAAATATGTATTAACCCATACACATACATGTATATATATTTAGGAATGAAATTAAATTAACTACTGTATAGACAATTATATTATATATATATATATATAGAGAGAGAGAGATCTTTTTATTAATTTGTATGTTTTTTTATATATGTTTGTGCGTTAATGTGTGTAAATAAATAACTCCTAAATTATTATGCACAGTGCACAGACAGATCAATGGTTTGACAGCCATAGTGTTCATATGTGTGCGTGCCATGTACAGTATATTTATATATATATATAAATGTTGGGATTCTTGTATAAAGTGTCTTTCTAGTGGAAATGGCTACATTATCCTCAAGATATATTGTAAGTGGACTATGGTCCATTTAATGCCATTGTACTAAAGCTTACATATTAGTAGTGTCCTGATATACATCTGTCTCCTCCGCTCTTCATCGGCCTCTTATCTCTCTCCGTTCAGCCCGTGATCAGTTTACTCGCGGACACAGATCATAAAAGCGGGAATATGTATGGAGACATTTATGTAATCTTATACTTTACCCTTGGCAGCCCTTCCCGCATCCACAGCAACCGCCATAAAGCACAGACAGACACTTACTGAGAGTTACAGATGGCATTAAACGCTACTTGAAGAACTCGGGTCTGCCGATGGCTATCGCTGGGAACAGAAGTGCGTCACTGCTCATGTTCTGTGCCGGACGACAAGGGTGGGAGTGTATTAGCTCTCTCAACAGGCCCAGACCGCTCCCCGCACCCGGGAGTCTATCTCGCCCTGTGAAATCCATGTCTGACACAATTCTCACCCCAGCGGGTGGGAGTGGCGATAAGGGCACCGCATTTCATGTACCGGCTGGTTAGGAAAGAAATGAGGGCAAGATTTGAGTCCTCGTGGACGCGAGAGCATCTGCTTCGGTTTGTTACTGATATGACACGCTTGCTCACACCTTTTCACCTTTTACAGGTTCGCCGCAGCTGTCAGATAAACACAAGCATTCCAGAGATAACTGCCTGTCGCCACGAGACAGACCCTGCAGCGCTGTGTATCCAAACCCTCTGGATCCTACACCGGTGGGTGCAGAATTGTATTCTCCAGTTTTCATTTTCTGTAAATAAATGCAAATATATGATTTTAAAATGTAAACTTCTTTTACAGAGGGCTGTTCCTCACCCGGCGGGCGATTCCTCTTTGCCACGCAGTGACCCCAACATCTCCACCCCTGACAAAGGTGAGTGCTTCATCTGTTCACACGAGCGCATGAATCTTCAGGGCTCTCACACGGAGCCTTGCACCTGCTGTGAAGAGGGCGGTCCGAGGAGACCAGGGTCTCGCGGTCGGCTCGCAAGATCTGATGCTGTCCGACAACCTGCCGCTCCTGTTTTTGTGAAAGCTTTGAGCGTAAAAAACAAACAAGCTCATGTTAACTCTCAGAGATTTTATTCGTGGTTTTATTTGACGGCCTTATTTAAAATGTTATAAAATACACAGATTTGTTGACTTTTTACAAAAATCAAATACTTTTTCTGTATTGAACGGATTTCTTTAATAGATGTCTGCCTGGTAAAATAACAGTTTACATAATAAGGTCCTCTAGGAAAACCGAGTAGTAACGTGTGAACCCCGCCAGACATGATGTTTTAAACTGGATTTGACTGAAATGCATGTTTTTTTTGTGTGAAAGTGGTCAAACCGGCACCCAGTAGCTGGAGTCTTGACACGTCGCTCTCTGACTTTAACGGAAAGTGTCCCCCCGTCCCTCCCAGACCACCTTACACAGGTAAACGTGAAATCTGCTCCGACAGATCCTTCAGGCCGACACAAACCTTTAACTATCAAATCCTCTAGTCTTCTCTCTAAAGTCTGTTTTCCCCGGCTTCTCTCTCGTCTTAACTTCCAAGTTCCTCAGTGTCATGAGGGACGCCTGTTGTAGATTCTCGGCTTTTGTGTACTGTGAAAAAAATCATGCAGCGAGCTTCTCCAAGGTTTTAATCCTGCTTGACATGTTTTCTCAGCGTTCCTGCCTGTACTGTAATCTGCATGAGTCATTAAACTCCAAACTAAAACTGCACTGTTGATGCTTCTTAACTTTAAAGTCCCCCTGTGGATGATTTCTTTTCCCTTTAAAACTAATCTTGGACCATCAAAAATGACATAATAAACTTTATTTCCTTTGATTTCAATGTAATATTTTATAATTTTACTGCCTTGAAACCTCGGCTTCATTAAGTATACACAGAGACACGAATATGCAAATTAGCCATTTTTTTATCAAAATTATATATTTTGAAGAATGTCTACATAATAAAAGTCTTTTAAAAACTATACTTGTACAAACAGTACCTTCTGAAGCCATACAATCCCCATGTATGAGAAACAAAAGATCAACATTTTAAGTCATTATTCAATGATTATTTTATAGTCTGTTATTAAATATCATCTTCCAGGTAATGTCCTTTTGTGTCCTGTAAAAGAAGAATTATCTGGTGAACTCTTTTAGGAGCACGCAAGACTCTGGCAAAGTGTCTCAGTTCTTTGAGAGCCGTGGCTGTGTTTACCGTCCCGAGCCTCTGTATCAAATGATGGAGATTGTCGTCTTGTGTCCTTTCATAGGATCTCCTGCCAGGACCACCAGATCACAGTCCCCTGTGATGTCCTCTCGTTCACCTCAAAAGGTTTGACCTTTCTCTTGTTTGTGTGGATTGACCTTTGATTTGTTTACCTCTGTTTTTGTGATTGTCTGGGGTCTCGGTCCAGGGCGTCTCAACCGGGTCAGGCTTTAGACAATCCAACTGGGCTCAGGATTAGTGAGATACAGGCCGTGTTTGTATATCCGCACATGTTTTGTGGCAGGTTTCCAGTGCGTCTGGCTCACACCGCATCCTAAACAAACGCGATGCGATGAGATTCCTGCGATACGCAAATTTGTTTGCCCATAGCGAACGCGGAAAAGGCGTTGGACGCGACAATCAATCCCAAAACACAGCCGGTCATAAAAGTGTTTCTCTGTCCGTGCCCCTCTCACGCTGCAGCTGAAGAGTACACATGCAGAATGATGTTTCCTGTTCTCATGACTTCAGTGATGCCCCACCGGACGCTATGCTATCATTTCATAATCGAAACATATGTAATCAAATGAAGAAAACCTCAGATTAACATTGAAAAGATACCTTTTATCACGTGACGCGGTGTCGCATTTGGTTAGGACACTGTGTCATGAATGAGCAGAGCTCCAGACCCAACCACTTATCCATCATGAAAACATACACCCGCTGTAAAAATGAAGAGACCATTTCAAAATTATTTGACTGTTCATAAGTAGAATTATAATTTTAGTTTCATTCTGTGAACTACTAACAATATTTCTCCCAGATTTCATATTGTTTCTATTCTTTCTTATTATGAAAACTGGAGAAACGGGTCGAAATGACAGAAAATATGCTTTATATTTTTTCAGAACAAAGAATACAAGTTTATTGTAAGGGGTAACCTACAGCTAGCCGTGTGTTTAAGGGGTTTCAATGCTTGACGCGGAGGCCGAGAACCAGCTATATATGTGCATTATGCCGCTTATACCACGGTCATTTGCAAGTTACAGCTTTTATTCAAACAGGTTAAAATGGTCTCTTAATGGTATTTTATGTGTTTTTGGTGAAGCTGGTTAACCAAAAAAATTGTAATAAAGAAACTCCCATGCTTATAAAGAAACGTGTGTTTCATTTCCCATGATTCAACCCTATGAAATATGTTTTTTAGCTTTTACCCTCCTCAGAGGATGGCACGACAAAAAAAAAACGTATCGGCTGTCATAAAGAATCTCTGTTCCCATATGTGTGAATTCTGTTTCTAAATTACTGTACAGTATATAGCTGATTTATCCTAGCTGAAATGTTTTAGTGTGAAGTTTTCTCAAGAGGGCCGTCACACTAAATAGCTTTATTCAGTTAAATGAAGTCTTCGAAACAGCTGCAGTCTTAGTTGCGGATATAATTGCTTAGAAACTATTTTCATAATGAAAAGAGACAGTTTCGCCTCACAAGAATAGATCCAAAATTGCACGATATTATACTTTGGCCTTTCAGCGCACACATTAGCTCTGTGAGGCGGAAAGTTGCTTCTGTTGAGCATTTCCTCATTATGAGTTCCTGCAAATAATAGGAGAATATCTCCTATTTTCTGTCTCGCTGTTTATTTTGCACGTCTTGTGTTTGCAGATCTTGGTGCCTCCTTTCACCCCGTCACCCACGGAGGGCCAGTCTACAGGGTTTGTGTCTAATTCTCCAGCGCTGTCCGGAAGTTACAGCAGCGGTATTTCCTCCCTTAGTCGCTGCAGTGTATCCGAAGCCTCCGCTACAGAGAACACGCTGGGGGACCACGCCCTCCCAAACTCCACCTCCAGCGGCTCCGACGAGCTGATTCGACGGGAAAACAAGACCCCTCCTCCATATAGCATCCATGAAAGAAACAATTCCCGAAGACCGGTGCCTCTTCCCCCTGGCCTGTCAATTCTCCCCAGCATCGACGCGCCGCCGGTTCCTCCCAAACCCCACCTGTTTCGAAAGCCAGAGATTGAGCCGCGGCGACCGGACCACTTTCCCAAACCAAGACCCATTCCCAGAAAAATCTCGCAGCTGTAACCGTGCATTCGAATGCAAAGTCAAACCATTTGCACATTTAACCTCTGTGAATTTCAAACTCCCAGATTAGTAAAAAATAACTGGATTACTTCTGTTATATATTAGACATGCATTTTTATGCACTTTTTTTGGTCCAAATTGCTTCAAGGAAACCCCTTAATCAACTCTTAACCAGAACTTCGTACCGTAGTATTTTCTCAAATTTTGGGTAGTTTTATCACTGCTAATATGTATTTAAAGTGGTTGATGCAAGACATGTTTGCCTTAAGAATTTAAAACAGTCTTTTTATCAATACGAAATGCACGATTACGAGTACTTAGTACTGTTCATATAGCCGAAAGGTGCTAGAAGTTCTCATTGTTAATGTAAGCACTGAATATTGTCCCAGGGTAATATTTTCTGGATTTCGAAAGTTTGCTGCTTTTAAAAGACTGAAAATGAGAGGTGTCTCATGGCTTAGGCAAATCAGTAATCTGCCATCTTTGTGTTGACTAATGCGAGATGCCATTGAAGCGGATCTTCGCCCATCTGTGGGCGGGTCCATACAGGCATCTCCTTGCCATAAAACATGGATTGTTTCTTTGGAGTTCGAGGAACTGAATGTTTAGAAACAGCGTAGGCGATCAGAATGATTCCCAACAAGGGTTTCCGCACGTAGAGCACATGCCCACAGCGTAAAGATGGATTTTTGTTCTGCCAAGTTTTGTGCCAAAGGAACGGGTGGGCTGTGAGGAAACGGATGCCCTTAGCCGGAAAGTGCTCTATTAGGAGTGTTAGATGTCCACTGTAAAGACTTGTAAAGCACTTTACGGGACTGTTACCGTATTGCTGCTGGTTTTCTGAAAGACTGGGTATAGCCCTGTAAAAGCTTGATATGAAAGGTACTTTATCTGCCTGTGGGCATTATGGGCATTTCAGTTACCAGTAAGAAGCACAGGTAATATCTCAGACATATAGGGGCGGGTCTGTAAAATAAAGTACAAATATGAAATACTATTAAGTATTTTTATGTACGACTAAACAAGCAAAAATGCTTTTGTAGACGTCAGTGTGCATGCACTGTGGGGTCAGATGAGAAGCGTGCATGAATGTTTGTGGGGTTTTTCGGTTGCCAAGTTGAATATTTTGTACTGTCCATAAAATAAAATCACGGTGAATGTATGTGGATTGAGACCAAGCGGTCAGCGGGATTGTGGGATATGTGATCAGCTGACTCAGTACAATGTCTGTTTTATATTTCATACTGACTCTCAAATTAACTTGATTTTTATCTTCACCTTTCTACAGTCGCATTTTCTGAGATTTGTTGTTGACTTTCATATAAATCAGTACTTGAGAAAACTGTAAATTAGCACGATTGTTGTAACTATGCCAAATACGATATCTTGTCTATTGTACATACAGTGTTTTTAACAAAAGATGTGTAGCTATAACAATTTTTCAGCTTTGAATGTTCGAACAGCAAATTATTCAGATGATAAATGTCAAATATTTATGTTTTTTGTGAGCGAAGAGAAAAAGAGGTCAAGAGAACATCTAACACATTTACATTCTAATGACTCCCTGTCTAATAAACGTTTCCAACAAGCACACTTTGATGCGACAGTTCATTGCGTTTTTCTTTAAAGGTTAATGTGTGTTTACATGCAACCAAATAATATGCATATAAGTTAACAGGCTGAATATAAAACCAATTTAACAAAGCAAGAAGTGTTGAAAAGTAAATAAGAGTGAATATATGTACAGTAAGTGTGTGTTCTTCAGAGGTTAAGCTCCTTGACAGCCCAACGGACCTGTAATAAGGATCGTAACTCCAGAAAAGTAGAAAGCTTATTGTTATTCTATCAGGTTGCAGCGAGCGTCTTGCATTATTCATGAGTTTGTCTCCGTTCAGACCTGTATTTGCAAACGTAATGTCATCTTGCTGTGTCGGGACGTTTGAAGAAGCCTCGCCGCCGTGGCAAGTTTGTTCCGAGGTGCCACGGTTTTCTCTGAGAAAATGTGCAATTTGGTTGAAAGATAATCGTGTAGTTGTAAGCATGGCTGTAATTGGGATGTCTCGAATGCTTCAGGAACGTCTTAACACATCAAGGGCTTTTGGGCAAATGCTGATACTCGGGCCTTTGCTGTTTTGGCGTTTGAAAAGATTCCTTGAAGAATTTTGTGAACCGTTGCCCAGACTGAACCGCTGTTCCACTCATTTAGATGCTAAACACCTCGAGAAGTGTAAATTTATGGGCACGGTTAAGAGCTGGGGGTCTTCATGTTGCCTTACCTGGGTTGTGCTCTGCATAACACAATCTCAAAGTTTTTTAAGAAACTCTGGTTGTTTTTCTGACTTGGCAGAGCTGGAAGAACACACAGTTTCTGTCGGCTCCGTCGGGAATGAGTTTCATCGAAATTTCAAATAGCTTATGGATAATAGATTTTCTGTTTCATACCCTTGATTTCCTCCATCCCTGCTATTATGCTTTCGGCTTATTGGGATGTGCCTGTCGGCTTTATCCACCTTTATCTTTTCCTCCTTTTGGATCATATTTTTTGCATTATGAACTCAAAAAAAGGCTATATCCCCACGTATCGCGAGGGGATTTCTGCACATCAAACGCGGGTTTGATATTGGCCAGCATATCTCCTGAAAGTTCTTGCGTGAGACTGCTTGATTTGAAATGTGCTCTCCAAACCGTACTTCATTGATGATTAATGATGGATGCAGAAAGGAACGGTCAACTTAACTTAATAGAAATTGTATTAAATACAGAAGTGGTTTATTCATCATTTTACATGAAAGTTTTTACAGAAGGTACTGAACTTTACTTGCTTCACAGTGACTCAATTTAAGAACCATTCTTAAAACAACCATTTCTTTTAATATTTTGTAAATATATATATACTATATATGACGAGAGCTTTTTAGGAGCCTTTAGTAGTCCTTTGTTTAACCTTTATTTTATTTTGAGCCTATAAGTTTGGATGCGCTTCAAAAGTGATTTAACAAAATGTCATCTTGCCCAAAATCTAAGGCAGCATTACATGTAATCTTCGATGTGAAAGCAATCCCAGAATGCACTGCGATGACCTCACTAAAAAATAGTCCACAATGACAGGTGGGTTCATGAGAAACGGTCTCATTTTGCACTCAAAACTGAAAAGGATTTATAAACATTTATATTTCAATATAAATTCTATTCATTCCTTAGTTTAGTTATTTTTACCACTATGCCAAGATTAAGAATCTTAAGGTAGAAATTATAAATTGGGCCCTTCAAATATATGAATAGTTAAAGATTATAAATGTTTTATTTTTGCACTCACATTTGATAATTATTTAGCCGATAAAAAATAATTTTGTAGTTTTAGCATCGTTTTACTACAGCTGACTACATTAAGCCATGCACTGCAACATTTAGTCAGGGAGACATTATGATTTGGGGGCTTCCTAATATATTGTGGATAGGCTTGAAATCAAAAGGGATGAGACCTGCACTATACATTAAACAGACATTGGCTTCATGTCCAGCGTCTTTTATGTAAACACAACAGTTGGATCATGATTTGACAGGCACCAGAGGGACCAAAAGGACGAATGAATCTGCTGACCAGGCCGTGAAGCACTTGAATGATCAGGACTTTCCATCAATGGAAACGTGACTGTAACGCACCCGTTTTAAGAGAGAGCACACTATAGTGTGATCGATTGTGAAATTACGACAGAAGGAGGTTAAAAAGGTCTACTTGTGTTCTGTACGCCCAAACTCTCTCTGGGATAAATGTAAAAAGAGCTTTCTCTGTTCTTCTTTGATAAGCGTTATCTTGTTTATAACCTTTTCAATTTGTCTTCTAACATTATTAATATTATGATGATATTTTTGATGCCGTCATCTCTTCACCATGGAGTCCAATGTAGCAGTTGGTGTTTTTGCCCTGCTAACTGTTGATCTTTCACTGCTCTTTTACTGCTGCCGGTGGGTGGTGGTGGGTAGTGAACGTGAAAGGTTGGCGGGAGTAGATGAATTCGCCCTGGGCTCCACGCAGGCAACTGTTACTGCATGTGTGCACTTGTCAGTGACCCTGACTCCTCGCAGCGTGTCCTCCACCATCACACTGCGATATGATTATGCTATTTCAACGGCAGAATCTTTAGCGAGTCTCATTTTGTTTCCTCCCCCACTGTTGGCGCAGAGGGTCTGTACACGGAAATCTTACTCTCACCGCAGCGGTTTTGTCTGTGTCGACGGTGTCATCTCTCCTTTCTGCTATACTTCAGATTTACAAATGTATTGGAGACGTTCATTGTATATTCTTATCTTATCTGTGTCTCTCTTATCCAGCAGCACGATGCTTCCCGTTGCCAGCCATTTACTTGAAGGAGATTTGTGAACGTGCTTCCCATGGCCTGTCGCTTGGCATGATGTGAAACTCTTCAGCATGCATGCCATATGAAAATTTGAGGCGGTATAGAACGTGTGCATTGTGTGATACAGTATGTTGCGTGTATCCCATAATGCAATGCATAAAAATGTGTATGTGAAAAAATAAATGACAAAGGAGCATTTGTGTCATTTTCATAATTTACACATTTATTTATTAGATTCAATGTTACAATTTAAGAAAGTTTTTTTTGCATTGTAACATTGTAAATGTGCTGCGGTGCCTTGAATTATGATTTAAAACATTAAATAATTACAATAAATAATAATTAATAAGCATCAAATGAGATTCACCATTAATAAATAATGGAAACGAGAAAAAAGATGCATTTCGATACTGAGACTTTAGATGGGTTGATATGCATATTAATCTGTAATTCATTTAACATTGAACTAAATGAATTATCCTAAAAATAAACCATTTTATTTATGTTGAATACATTTAAATGTTTAATTTTAGGGAGACTGTCACCTGCACATCCCCAAGATCTTCAGCTCAAATGCACGTGTTATCCCAGCCTGAAGGCCGTGTCGAATATACTGTGATTTCATTTATTTTTCTGGGTTTATGTGCACCTCTGAGGGCCACCTACACCAATTATTGATATTGATTTTCTGCTCATGTAAGCCCATGTTGTGTGGCCATCTTTCCCTTTGGTCACCATCCTTGTTTTTCCTCTTATCATGAGGTTTTTATCCATGAACGTGTCCAGACAACGGTGACTGCTTTTGTACCAGAACATCACTGGCCTTTTCTTTATTTCTCTGCAAGGTCTTTACGGTCTCCTGAATACAGCAGAGTCTTCTTTTTAATATAAGCATCGACCGTTTGTCCTATATAAATAAATAATCATTCAACATCATTCATTTGTCCAGATAAGCAAGCGTAGGCTGGTTTAAGGGCTCTTTGAGCAAACCTATTGATGTTGACTGGTGGCTTAACATGGAGAATTATTGAAAATAAACATTGCAGTATGAATATCAATAAAATCTATAAATGCATAAATAAAAAATATTTTGGTCATGAAAGGGTTTACAATAATTATATCGTAGGCCTATTTTACAATCAACTTGTATTTGTAGTATTTTCTATGTATTAATTCCTCATTTCTTCCATAATCAGAGATTTTGTTCATTTTTTTATTTAAACTTGAATTCATTTTGTCCAGCTTAATAAACACAAAGGACACCAAAGACTATATACATTAACAAGAAGTTCGGATGTTAACAAAAAGTGCCATGGTTGTGAGGTACTTGCGCATGCGCAGTGCTGAAGTTGGTATCAGAATGAATCTTTGGTCAAAAATGTATTTTTATTGTGACCATAGAGAGAGATATTTTAAAGCTAACTCATTTCCCCTTCACGTCGATAGAACTTGGACTTGTACAGGTATGCGTTGCAAGTATGGCCGTTGAGTCTGGTTTTCAAGTTTTCTCCAATAATGTAAATAAATTGTGTAAACAACTGAGAATACGTCTTTTATTTATGTAAATATGCACTTTGGGACCAACATTGGATTTTATTGCATTCGGATGTTTTTGTGGATCGATGTCCTAAATACAGTTATGATCTTTCAACGATGCACGCCACCATACGGAAAATAAGTCAATCAACTAATGTTTCACAGTGACTTTAAGCACTCCAGAACAGACTTTCATATTTCTTCAAAACCCTCTCAAGAAAAACAGCCATTACAGACATTCCACATGTTTTACTGATTATATGAAATGAGGCCTTTCATTCATATTTTATTAATAACAGTGGCAGATCTTTTTTAATACAGAAGTTTTCCTTTATCTCTCAGTACTTTCTTCCAGACAGCAGCGACGTTTTTATGGACATTTTCACTGATATATCTGCTGAGAAAAATGCATCAGCAAAGTGACTAAATATGCTAAAGTTGGGTTTTAAAATATCATTTTTTTCTAAATTGAGATGTATAAATCATCTTAAAGCTTAATAAATGAGCTTTCCATTGATGGACTGGACAATATTTGGTTGAGATATAACTATTCGAAAATCTGGAATCTGAGAGTGCAAAAAATAATCTAAATATTGAGAAACCGACCTTAAAGTTGTCCAAATGAAGTCCTTGGCGTAGCATATTACTCACGAAAATAAAGTTTACATGTATTTACGGTATTACAAAATATCTTCATGAAACAAGATCTTAATATCCTAATGATTTTCTGATCATTTTGAACCATACAATCTTTTTTTGGCCACCTAAGACTGGTACTTTCGTCCAGGGTCACATATATTATTAAAACTAAGAGTCTTTGTTAATGACAGTGATGTGTCGATTTCCGTCTGACTGTCAAGCCAGTGGAAACCAGTGGGTCAAGCATCCTATAAGAGTCTATATGGTAACTCTTTTACCTACTGAATTGTTGTTTTAACACGTGAGCATCTTGCTAAGGCCAGTCTAGTTTTAACAAATATCTAACGGTAAGTTTGGTGTGTGTGTCAGGTCACTCTCTCTGTCCATCTGTGTTCCTGTGGGGAGGAAACTGGCATCACGTCTCCCACCACAGATCCCTGCCAGGCACCAGCTGCCCGAGATCAGTCCTGCTGACCACCTCCAACTGTGCACTTTGAGATATTTACTCCACGCTGGGTTCAAATGGGCTTTTTCATGAGGAACTGATGCAATATATTATTCGATTTAAACCGGTGATTCGAATCTTTTGATTCTTCTCACCAAAAACATTTATTCAGCGACCCTTTGTGCAGGTATTACATTACATTAAGGCGTTGGAATAAAATACAGAGATCAGAGACATTTTGATTGATCCGGCCGAGTAATTTACTCCATATATGACAACTAAGCTGATTCTAGTTTTCTCATCAACTGAACTTTTTTCAGGCTTTAAAAAAGACAAAAATGAAAATCATTATTCCGGCCTTTCGTTGAGTTCGACTCAAGAGGCACCGCTTGGATCTTATTTGGATTTTGTCATGTTTTCTGATTTTTACGCGTGAAGTGAATTGATGTAGTTAAACTCTAACCAGAGAACTCTCTCACTTCTTTCAGCCATGCCCGGGGCCTGTTTCCTCGTCGAGAGACGGTTGCCATGGCATCGGCAGGCCAAAGCCCTACTCTGCTGATCTGTTGGCTTTTATCAGAAGTGGCTTGAGGAAAAGGACGGCTTCTTCAAACGCTGCATCTAGAGAACATTCTGTGATTTCTTCCACTCAAACCCTTCGCCGGATTTCCTGGTAAACAACATTACCTTGATACAGTACGCCCAGGAAAACATTAACAACACAAACAGCTTGTCTGAATTTAAAAGCACTTAGGTAGCAGAGATCACGCAGATGGTCAACCCATCTGAGATGTGGACCTTGGCAGTTTTAAATATTGCTCAAGGCGTTTGTTTTGAATTTTGTAGGAGGGCCGTGAGCGTTTTTACTTCAGCCGTTGTGTGAAACAGCTTGGACTGGAGTTTTGCATCGGTCCATTGTGGTCTTTTAATATGATGTTGGCAAATTAAGTGTTTTGATTATGAATGAATCAGTTATAATGACTGTTTACGTAAAGTATAATGCGTATAATGAATAGCAGCACTCTAAAAGTATAAAGCATTCAGATCTATTTCAAATCATCATTTTCGAGCTTATAACAATCGGGTCCAGTTTGGTTCTTGTATTGTTTATGTGCATCATAGATTATACTACAAAAATAGACATGCATGTAAATAAAGTAGCGATTGAACAATGTGCTGCTGTGGCCGATATAGTGGGCCGTATTTTAAATTATGATTTTTAATCATCATAAATATTGTATGGCAAGTACTTACAATGCATTTAAATTCCTGTATATTTTATTAATACTTAGCAGCACAAGATTAACGTGATGTCACGTGTGCACATTTTCAAGTCTGTTTTAAGGTTAAGCTACATTTTACTAACCAGCTACATTTCAAACCAGCGTTTGTTTAGTATTACCAATTTTGCATTTACTTTAATTGCATTTGTGTAATAAGGGCTTCGAATCGGCCACGGTACTTTTTTAAAATCGCATCAACCATTTTAAAATCCATATCGGTTGACCGCCGAAATAAAGTTGATCATTATACTATCATTTGAAATGTAATATAATCTTCGAGGCTACAATTGGTAACTTTTTTTGTTAAAAATCTAATTTCAAATCAGCGTTCAAAACCAATCTTGTGTCAGATTTATGGTAAAATAACAAGACGAGAAGAGAAGTATGAAAAATACGAAACATGCAATTTCATATTTTGAACAGTGGTGGCGATAGAGATGCAAGTTAGGAATTGCAGCTGTAAATCCCTTTTTCCAGCGTATTGTACCTCCTTGATTTACATGCAATAAAAAGCCCTTCTGGGTGTCTGTGAGAGAATAGGAACTGGTTGACGGTCTGAATGTGAAGACGCATGGTTCTGAATTCACTCTCTCAGCATGCAGCCGCATTGATCTGATTAACTCCACACTGTGCCGCCCCGGCCTTCTGTCTTAACAGATGAGCCTGTGCGTCGTTCACCGATTTCCAGAGGTCAGGATCCCAGGCATAGGGGTTTCCGATAAAATCAGGCATTACAAATGTTAATTAGACCCTCATTCTATCGACCGCACGCCGAGATTTCCTCCTTAACGTCCGTATTGTCCCTCAATATATCTCTAATGAGGAAATGACACTTCATTTTTGTCCTCCATATCATTTATTATAGGCTTAAGATGTGCAGTTATATTAAGGAGGAAGCTTTTCCTGTTATCGAATTGTCCGTTCAGTCAATCCTGTTTCATGTGATGCATGGCCAAACAGGAAGTGGAAAGGAGTCATTATCGTAGTCTCGTTCAGGATGATTAGTTGCGCTATCTGTCTCTCTCTCTCTCTCTCTCTCTTTCACCGTCTCTCTTTCTCTAATAGGGCTTATAAACTCACCGTGCAGGTATTACACAACCAGCCATTGTGTGTGGTAATAGAAAAGCAGCTTTTCTGGTGTGTTGTTCCCTCAGACAACGAGGTATAATGTAGTCTGTCACATTGAGGCTGCCGGCCTCACCATGCTTGGAGACCAATATAATACACTCAGGCGAATCTGTCACGCAACAATAAGCAGCGTCACATAAAGAAACTCCCAGTGCACAATGGATACTAATGACATGAGGATGTTTGTTGGCAGGCAAATGAAAGGCAACGTCTGGGATTGTCCACGCTGTATCACATCCCATAACCCACGTGCCCTGCAGTAGGCCGATGGGGAGGCGAGGATACGGATGACTGTGAGAAAAGTTTGTGTAGTTTGGTTTCCATTGAAGTCAATAGGGATTAGTGTTGTTTGGTTCACAACATTATTCAAAATATCTTCTTTTGTGTTTTACAGAAGAAAGAAAGAAAGTCATACAAGATTGAAAGGACATGTGAAGGATTTTTGGGTGGGCTGTCGCTTTTGGCTGGTGTGTTTGTGGACAATCTACAGCGTTCACCTTGAATGCTTGTTGACAGTGAACACGTGCCGCGTGCAAATGGCTGAATGTCTCCCACAGAATAATAGATCTTCTTTTTTTTCATTGCAAAACTTGTAAGGTTATGTCGATTGCGTGTTGTGGAATTTGACTCGGCAGTGAATGATGGAGGCAGGTGCTTAAGCGCTCATCACCTCTGTCATGTCCTGGCACGGCACTCTCGTGGACGCTTCTTTGCCCGGTGATGCTCACATCTGTTTGATGCTAATAGAAATGGGCCGAGAGAAAAATGTCGCTGTGGACCAAACGCACGATATTTAACTACTTTGGCGACCACCACATTTTAGGTCCAATGTGTATTTTGAGATATAGAAAAAAATGCATTATCATATACATAAGTATGACTTCAAAGGTGTATAAAGCCCTAATATAATGATGCGTTATGTTTTCAGTTATTTCTATTCACATACACCGCGGGTCCGCTTGCATGAAATTCGCCATGTTGTTTCTACAGGAGCCCTTAGCGGACAAACGGCTCAACAGAGCGCATTACGTAAATACGATATTTTGACAGCCCTATATGTTTTCAAGGATTTAACACAACAATCATAACTTAATTTTGGTTGAATCCCTTGTGCCTTAGTCTTGCCCAATTCTGTCTGTCTGTAACGGAAGGATTTGGTGTAGAAGTTAAATAGCCAAAATGACACCATAGGGAGCTTTTATATTTTTCGACCAATTATTCGTTGTTTCTGTTTGTTTTTGTGCAGATCGCATCAACGCGACATTCTTTCAGTTTGTTTGCCTGAGACATTAGTACTAGAATCCTGTTTATCTCATACATTTCTCATCGAACAGAGCGACTGTAACAGCGTGACAGTCCCGGTTGTTTCTGCGTGCAGCGTGGATACGCAGCGTGTGAGCAATCTCTGATCAGATCATCTCACATTCAGCCGAACTTCTCCTCCTCTCGCCAGCGTCTGGTTCCTGCTGTGAAGCATTAGTATTGTTTATCTGCGTACATCAGAACGTCTCTGAATATTCATGTGTTTAAACATCCTCTAGCGTTCCTCGGGAGAAGCAGCGTGAACGTCTCTGTTAGAAACGTCCCTCAGCTGTAGAGCAAATGATCCTCTTGAATGAAAAAGTGACTCATTCGATATTTCGTTTGCATCATAAAGCCGCAACTGCGCTTCATTTTAGTGCCTCAAATGATGTAAAACATTTCTACAGATTCATCATAGCATAGAAAGGAGTAGAAGCAAACACAAACGCATGTTCGGTATATTCAGCTCTATTTCAGAGGCTACGATCTCAAGGTACAATCTACAGTTAGAAAAATTCTCTTTATGTCAGCGGTTCAAAATTCTAAAACAGGAACCGGTAGGTCCGATGGTAACAAACCCGTGGCTTGTTGGAGACCTGTTTTGAGAATCTTGTTTGCGGGTAACACGAGATTTATCACGAGACAACCGTGACCCGCGTCAAAGGCGTCAGATGCTTGTTTTAATTGCTTTTGACAAGGCCAAGGAGGTGCCACGGGTCCAAACTGAGGTCGCATTACAATGTTGACGTTCCTGCTGGATTTCGCACGTTTACTTGGTGCGGTCTCAAGATGCGGATGTAAATCGAATCAACATGAGATGCTGAAATGATAAATGGTTTCCGTTATGACCTTGAAGATGCCAACCAAACGTGAAAGTGATGTGTGGGCGATGGCAGCTGCACCATTTTACATTTAGTCTGAAATTAAGTTTCTTGAAGTTACAGATGTTACTACTAGGGCTTTTTTACAGCTTAAAATGCTTTCCCGTCTAGCTCACTTTGCAAATACCTGTCACGTCCGATAAACTTTTGCACTTCAGGTAACAGTAACCAATCGCTGTGCGGCATGAAGTGGTTGTATGTCAAATGAAGATTGAAATTCAGGTCAGGAGTTGAGCTGTGATCGCACCTTGAATGTCTTTACTCCCACGTTTTTCAGCCCGGCGCTGTTAGTGTGAGACTTCAGCTGTGGGGATGTATCTGCAAACGATCGCACCTTCTGTAATACACGCTCACTAACAGCTGTTGTTTATTTCTTACTGCAGAAGTCGAAATGTACCTGCAAGCGTATCACACCGCTCCTTATAACCTTGATGATGTACAATGAGTCATAAGTCACAAACTTTAGAAGTCCTGAGTATCATGGGGAAAAATATCAGTGGAACGGCAGTACACTTCCAGCGCTGTTTTTACAAAGATCGATGTTTGATTTACACCGAATAAAGGTCAGGTTGTATTTTAAAATGAGCTAGTTGTGACTTTCCGCTTAGATCTGGTGCTAAATAGACAGCTGTGATATAAGAGAGTACGTCTGTATTTGATCAAAGTGTTTTATCTTTTGCTACATTATAAAGCATACATTTGTACTCATTTACATAAAAAATATGTGTTCTGTTTACCTTTACTTCTTGTGTATATATAAAATCTAGGACGGTACTTTATTACTTTGACTCCAATACTTCTAAAGAAAGTATCCGATTTTTTATATACTTGAAAATGCAAAAATGTGTATGAAACGTAGTGGGGTCAAAGTACAGGTATATGCTTTGTAATGTAGTGATTCATAGTAAAACACTTTGATAAAGTACAGATACTTGAAAAAATACACTAGTCGATTTAGTATATGTAAAATGCTATAGCTGCAAGAATAGTCAAAGCCTATAGATCTCAGTAGCAAGGTCATAAAACATGTCTTTCGAAATCAAAATATCCATGTCTATAATTATTATAAATGACTACATTTATAAATAAATCATTTTAACACTGGTGTTTTTTATTAGTGCTTTATAAAAGCAATGAACCCCTTGAGACATTGCCGTGGTAGGGGCAGTTTTTTACTTTTTATTTCCAATGTTTTTCAAAAGCAGACACCAGTTGACCCCTTAACCATTCATTTAACAGGTTTCAATGAAATACAATGACATGAACGAAATTCTACGACGCAATCTTTTTCAGATTCATATTTTGAGTCGCATCTTGACTTCTCCAGTCCATCATTCAGATACCTCTTCTGTCTATTACACCTTCCCGACCTGGTCCGGCTCCTGTGTGTCGGCCTCTATCCGCTCTCGAGCTCTGTTATGCTCGCTGCCCGGCCGCACTGGACATCGGTCAATGTTCTCAAGCACAAGTGGCCCAGAGGGTCCCAGAAAGGAAGCCAAAAATAGTGCTGCCTATCTATCTGTCTGCGGCTCAAATCGACCCTTTCACCAGCTCACCTCGGATTTACGAGAGCACCCGAATCCATCTGCAAAACGAGACCGGGTAAACTAAAAGCAGAACCTTGTCTCTCTACATTATCGCACGTGTCTGTCTTGTCAAAGCCGTAATTTGAAAGCGGACCACATAGTGTCTGAGAGTGATGTGTTGAGCTGGAGCGGCACAGCGGGTCCGTGTTTTTACAAACTTCTTTTTTTTGTAAATCTTTTCCCTCTACATAGAAAATCTGCCTTTTTAAAAAGGAAAGATTCGTATTGTCTTCTCGCATTCTCCCAAGTAAAACGGGCCTTTATGATGTCTGTTGACATAAATATTTGTAACATTGGGAGAGTTGGATATTTTGACTTTGCATAAAGTAGGTTGCATGCCGGTCGAAGCGTTTCGGTATCCTTGTCGCAGGAGAAAAGGGTCACACTGCCTCCTGGGAAAGCTGTAGCTGTCAGACGTTTAAAGGCTTCTTAAACGAACAGAAAAGGGGACGTTTGTTGATGCTGGGCTGTGCTGCAGATGTGTGCGCAAGAGATGCAAAGGCTATTTGTCTTGTGTTGTCCTCTGTGAGATTTTGACAGGCAATGTAAACTTTCAGAACATCCTCAAAGCCGGACAGCAGGGTTTGCAGAGGTCACAAAGCCTGCTTGTGGTTAAGCCGACATGAAATGGCATTCACAATGTGTTTTACATCCATAATGCAGGATTTGGCTGAGGGGATTCTGCTAAGCATAACTTTTTAATCCATAAAAATCTGTTATTGATCAAGTTTATAAAAATAGTCTCCACCTTAACCGTGGCAAAACCTTAAAACATTGATTTAAAAGTGGAGCTGACGGGTACGAGTGAGAAATGTGTTTCTTGTCATTTGACTTCAAGACACGTACAACGTACGTTAGTTAGGCTGCAATTTCTGTTTCAATCCCAGATGGCTATATGGGGCTACAATTAAGAATTTCATGATTTGATTTGATTGTGAAAGTATAAGTAAGTGTAAGGCAGTGTTCGCACTTGACTTGACAATGCGTTGTGGTAACAAATAGTTCAAAGAATGTCAGGCTTCATAGGCAGCGTAACGGAGTACAGTCGGAGCCGATGGCCCTGTGGTTAGTGCTCCGACATATAGCCCACTTCACTTCCTGTCCTCTCAAAAAAAATAAGCTCTCCAAAAAAAACACAATACAAATTTCTCGCAAGAAATGCAATCAGAAGTTATTGAAAGTGAAAATGAATCTTACATTTATACAAAATTCGGCCGCCATTTAATTTTTTCAAGTTCCCCGCATGTTATGGAAACGACAGGTCTCTGTTATTGGCTAGCTGGGAAAAAGGTGCTTGACGTAGGTTCAATAGTTGAACTTTTTTCAACCTCGTAAGGCGCTCTGAGCTGCAGAAAACGACGTTGGCGTTTAAAAAAACGCTCAATACGTTTTTGAAAACACGGTTTACTCCATAGGATTATAATGTAAAACAGAGCCTAGTAGCTTCAAAAAATAAGTCAAGTGTGAACACGGGCTAAAAGAGTAAAAAATATTTTTTTATTATTACAACACTGTTTTTATTAAGACGTCAATTTTCATTTCACATTTGTTGCTTGGACGTGGTCAATACAAGAAGAGCATTTCACATCAAATGTGGCTGAACACATTTTACAAAAATATAAAATCTGCTGTTATGACTATAGCAATACTGGAATACAATATATATATATGTAAGTAGAATTGAAAGTGCTCCATCTACGAGATTTTGAAAGCTTGCATGTTTGCATTTTGCAATAGACAGGAGTCCCGGTAAGACACGATGCTTGACTGCTGCAGGAGAATTTGATGGAAAGTGACAGTTTTACGACTTCCAGTGTGCTTTCAGGGCCTAGTAGGGGGTGTCACGCTCAATATAGGGGGGGTACAGTTTCGAACACGCATTTAAAAACGTTCAGTAGATTGTGTGCGCTCCTTTGAGGCGCATTGAAATGCACAGAGCGACGCTTTGGTAGGAAAAGATTATGCGTAAGAAGATGAAAGGATTTAGTTGTCAATTAACAATCCAACACTAACTCTCTGCTGGAGGAAGATCTCCTTAGGAAAAGCATTTGCATTTTTTGCAGCGGTCTTCGTAAACTCTTTAATAATGACTTTTCGATCTATTTGAAGGCTTTCGGCGAATGAGCTTCTCTCAAATTGATTACTCATTAAATGTATTGTCAGTGTATTGTTCAGCGTTCGACAAGAGCACAAAAGACGTCTTTGAACTCGTCGCAAACGTCTTGTTGTGAACAACGCTCATAAGTCAAAGGGAGATTGGCTGCTACTTGACAGAAGCTAAACATAGAATAGAGACTCATGCATGGCGATTTTGGGAAAGCTTCTCAGTTTTGGCACCGGTACTGCGGTACAGTCGAGCGCTCCAGGTTATCAGTTTTAATTGGTCGAATTTCTGTTCTGCTTATTTCATTTACAGTGAAGATATTTTGCGTCTGGATCCTTCTGTCATCATTTCTTAATTTTTTCCCAGGTTTTGTGTCCATACGATGGAAGTCAATGGGGTTCGGTGTTAGGTTCTTCAAAATATCTTCTTTTGTCAAACAGCTTGACATGAGTAATTGAATTTATTAAAATTTCAAGTACACGCAAACACAAATGTATGTGGTTTTAATTCTTCCCGAACATTAAAGACTGATATCCAGGATTTTCATCTCTCATTGATTCATGTGGGATTTTCGTAAGATTGTTTAAAGATTAAGAGTTTCCAAGGGTGCGGGGCTTAACTACAGCTCGATTGAGTTCCCCGTGTCCCAGTTTTTAGTGGATGAGCGCTCGTGCATATTTTTTTATCCCACAAATTGAGTCTTGTCGTAGTAAACAAAGGAGTGGAAGAAGATGGAGAAGATGCATGGTGAGGTATTATGCTTCTCACTAGCCTGTAGATGTACTGTGTCACAACATGAAAAGAGATCTCACTGAGGTTGTTAATAAATGTCGCCTTTCTTTCGAGGTATAAAAAAACTACCACTTCAAAAGTGTCTTCAGATTTTGTGAGCCGTTTGATAACCTAGAGATGTGTGTGGAGAGACTGACAGAGAAGTGTGGTATGGAGTCATTTTTTAGACAGTGTAAGACATTTTAATTGTTTGGTGTACAGGTGTGTGTGTGTGTGTGTGTACGCGGAGATTGATTCTTTTATGCTCGAGTGTGGTACAAGTCAAAGTGTGTGTGTGTGTATGTGGCACAATAGGAAAAAGGATGGTAAAGAAAGAGAGAGAGAGAGAGCTCTGTGTTTCAACCCAAAGATGGCAGTCTCTCCCTGCAGGGGAGCGAGGAGCGCAGGGAGAACAGGTCATGAAAACAGGACGTTTATCCTCCATTAGAGCGCCGTTCCTGACAAAGTGCAGCCAGCACCACAACAGAATACTAATACTGCTGAATCTCTTGCTCTCTCTCTCTCGCTGGCTTATAATAACACACAATTGCATTCATTTGGCGAAGGTGAAAACAAGCGTCTCTGACAAGCAGCCAATAAATACACTGCTTCTATTTATCACCTTTCTCTTTTTAACCCTTATTTCTCTCTCTCTCTGGTATTTTCTGTTTTCTATCTCCCACACACATTCCCAAACATGCATTTATAGCACATTCACACATACAGTATATATTTAATACACAGACAGATTCACATTTTCACATTCTTTCAGCTCTTTTAACTGATAATCGAGTGATTTTCGCTCATCAAGGTCGGTTTACCTGTTACACATTTTGACCGCAGTCTTGTGTCTTGCTCTGCCGGTGTTCTGTCGAGTTTTACTACTTCAGTGCAAAAAATTTATTTAATCTAAACCACATCGACAAAATAAACAAGTTAGATGATTTTACAGTGCAAAATACCCTGACAGATTGCCCTGCCAGTTTAAAATAAACAGGTCGGATTATTTTTACAATCAAATCGTCCTACCAGTAATAAATAAATACGTTTAATGATTTAAGGATGAAAATACCAAATCAGATTGTCGTAGCAGTATAAAATGAACAGGTATGATGATTTTACAGCGCAAAGAAATGACGTAATATTGATGTGCGCATGCCTGATAGGACAATCTGACTGAAATTTCAGGACACCGGGTCACGGCACCGGGGACGTCTTTCAAATGATCAACCCCTGCGCCACACAATCAAATCTGACATTTCTATTTCAGATAGACTGTTCGCCTACACCGAGGGGTGTAATCTTCACACGTAATTGGTGTTCGGGTTTGAATCATAAATAGTTTGAGGCTGAATGTCACAGAGTTTAAGAAGAAGAAAGCTAGACGTCGGTTGATGTCTTGACTCTTTTCACCCATTCAGTCGATTGATTTTTTCGCACTTGTAGTCAAAAATCTCTATTTCTGTTGATAATATTAACTTTTACTTGAAACATTAGTGACAGGGGATATTGTAGATGGTTGACAAGAACTTTAAGTTTTATACGTTCAGTGTAAAACTTTGCTGTAGTTATGCAGCAGGTTTGGCAGTAACTTACTGTAGATTGAATTACTTAATACTTTCCTATTAGTTCTGTTTTCAATTTGTTTTCAACTTTTCTTTAATCAAAATGAAAACACTTTGACTTAGAGATTCAAGATGAGCAAGAAGAGACTGGTCTTGTTACGGGCATAAGGGGCGATTCACACTTTGTGTCTTTTGCGCGCGCAAGTTGGTTATTTTCAATGTATACATGCGAAAGGTGCGCGCAAATAAACTATTTTCCTAGGCGCGTCGGCACCGCATCGAGATGGAAATAGTTTCAACTTGTCAGAATGCCTTGCGCGCACCGCAGATCATTTGAGTAGAGAAAGCGGCACGGCCCGTGTTTTCTGCGCGGTTTTAAAGTCGCGAAATATCAATCGCCCCTTGTATTGCAAAAATGACGTTCCTTCTCAGCATTTTTGTTTGTTTTCTATTCAAAATATTTAAACTTCTGAAATGATGATGCACTAACATTACAAGAAAAGTGACCCGAGATATTTATTGTTGATTTATGAAAGAAAATGTAAGAACTTGTAGGTAAGTAGATACAATTTTAAAATCTACAACAAACTTTTGCAGCGTTTTTCTAAGAAGAGCGATTTCCACATCCAAGCCCAGAATACTTTTCTTGAGAAAATACTCAGATCTTTGAAAAACATTGTGTTTTAGAAAACATTTCTCTCCGCCTTGTGTAATTCCACCAACTGGATGTGTCGCTCTGAATGAGGACAAGTGCCAATGTTTCATTCCTCGCTTTTAAGCTCCACGTTTACATGCGTATTTGCCTATTTTATTTGTGATTCCATGTCGCGCTCGCTTGTATTCTTTCATTGAATTGCCATATTTCCATTCTGTTACAATAGCGTATGGCTATAAACCTCGTATTCTGCAGTAACTGGTGTTCTGAATGGAGCTTTGAAAGCGGCACTAAACCTTCACTTCAAATGCAAATACAGTCTGGTCGTGTTGAAAGGAAACATGCGCTTTTTTAGTAGAGGAACAGCCTTTCCTTTCCATTGTTTAATTTTCTCTTTATGCGTCCCTCAGCAAGTTCAAAATGATGCACGCTCCCATCACGAAACCTTGCTAGGACAGGAAGGAGAATCATAAGCTTGTTTGTGCTGTGAAGACCTTGAGCCTCCAATCTGAAGGCTGCAGAGGTTCGTGAGAGTCTCCGGATGAATTCGCCCCCTGGTGAGCTGTGTTCTGTGGGCTAAGAATAATGAAGCAAACCTCTGGAGAGGGAGCCGAGGAAATTGGTCCCAGTAGTGAGCTCTGCATCCGTCAGGTCAGGTGGAATATAGAGTGTGTTTGAAGATTGACCTGAATGTCTCATGATGTGTGGAGGTCGTGATGATGTAAGACGTCCAATCAGGTGTCTGCGTGAAAAAAGGGGAAATTTGATGTTGGCCGATATGATGTGATACAGACGGAGAAATATTGGTGTTGTGGGAACAACATGGTACATTGATGCTATCAGATGGTTCGGAGGCCTGTTTAATGTTTACCATATTTATGAACCATTTCTGAACATTGCGCAACGTCTTGGTATCGTTTTGTCAGTGAAGGCTTTCTTTCCATTTTGCTGCCTAATCGTTGCTATAATTGCCATAAGCCCTCATTGAGCTTTAGATAAATATGTAAAACCCTTGGATTAATATTCGTTTTGCTTCATGTTTGTAGAGTTAAACATGAGCATACGAGCCAAGAGCTGGGCCCGGTGTGGTCAAAATTGTTTTATTAATAAATGATTATCGGTTAAAGCTCTCGAACATTTGATCTATTTATTTCCACCTGTGTCGAGTGGTTAGTATTAATAGCTTTGAAGCTCAAATCTGAATGGGCTGAATTACTATTCATGAAGTAATAAAACCACCGAATTCGCTTTTTCTTTTATTCGTCAGGCGAATCCACCGTGCGAGAGCACAACAGGACATGATTTATAATTGCGTTAAAGGTGATCGGTCTCTCCTCGCCCCGGTAGCTGGCGTATATCATATTTAACAAGAGATTACAAAAGGGTGTAATTGCATTATTATGGGATTCAGTGCTTGAAATATGATCACATATTATAGTTGACAGAATTGTTCCAGATCCTGATTTCCCTTTTTCCTCAGACACAAAAGGTGAACATGAGAATATGTGAGACACTGTTTCCTTATGTTGCCTAATGTTGTTATTTCAGTTATTTGGTTTTAAGGGCCGTTCACATTATAAAGATAAATAACGATAACTATATTTCATCCACACCAGCGGACGATAATAACAACGTTGTGTTTATTTTAATATATTTTGCCAGCTTGCTGACTCAAAAGCGTTACATGTATAATATCCGCTGTAAACACACCGCTTTCTGACCACTGCAGTCTTTCATTCAGACGTAAGACCCACGTTGCGATCACCGATAGTCAAACGCTATCTGCCAGAAACTGTCTGACAGGCTGTCTGGCAGATTTGCATCGTACAAATTCAATGGTCGTCCTAAAAATGGTTTAATAATAACACAAAAATGGTCAAGAAAGTTTCTTTCCGTTTCTGTAAATTCTCTAGATTTTGATCATCTCTTAGTCTTCTCATAACTTTCTTAAATTTACCTTTTTAGTTTTCGTACGGTTTCCTATTTGTACTAACTTTTATTCTTATTCAATATATTTTATTGTAAACTCAGTGGGCAGAGATCCATGCCGAGCATTTCACTACAATCTTAATAAAAGATTGAAAGAAGAACCATCTTTGGCTAAACGGTCCCATAAAGAACCTATTAACATCCAAATAAACTTTCTGTTTCACAAAAGGCTCTTTATAATGGAAAAAGGCTCTTGAGATTATTAAAAGCTGTATATGCTTCTTATAAGTAAATGGGGAATCAAAAATGGTTCTTCCCATGGCATCGCTGATATATTTATAGAAATAGCAAAAGTCACAGAGGAATTTTCAGTGGTACTTTAAAAGCTTTTGATCTTGAATTGCCAGATTCACATTGTCGAGTCGAGTCATGGATTATTGTTAATATGCTGCCGGTGCTGTGTTTTTATTCATTAGGCGATGTGCTGCCGTGGTGCAAACAAATGGTGGAGGTTGTCTTGTACCGAGCGGCCCTTCTTTCCCATGTGGCAAAATGACTGTGGCCAACTACCAGGAGAACAGGGCGTAATTATTGGAGAGGGACCATGAGGAGAAGTGGACTGTTCAGATCTGCAAAGCTGAACTTCAATAAGATGGAGGCCAGAAAGTCATTCTCGCTAAGTCTGTATCTCACGTTTTTGTTAATCAAATTACCCCGCCAGTAGTTTTTCAACGGGTAGTCCATCTCCGTGTCAAACAGGGGAGTCAAAAGTTAGCACTGGAGAAGACCGTCTTGGCCGTGTAAAAAGTCTTAACAGAAAGTGTTAAGCTCTAATAGCACTTTGGGAGAGTTAAAAGTGGGTGATATGAGATTGCCTTTGCTCAAAACTAAGATTTCGATATTGACATTCTTACATTAAGAGGCTTTTTAAAGAATCCTCAGCATTTTATCAAACCCTCACAGTTGGATGTAATATTCAGTTTTCTATATGAAATACATTAACAGTTAGCAGAAGTGTTGTTCAGCACCATGGGTGAGATGTGTAAACCCCTGCAGGCTTTAAGTACACCTGAGATACTTTTATACTCTGCGTTTTTTCAAATGACACGGCTGTGCCGAGAAAATTGCTTTTAAAGCAAATGCAATGAGAAGTAGTAGTTTGCCAAACTAAACATTTACCCAGATAAACCTATAATTTTGTACGCTATTTGGTGGTGTGTCGGAGATAAAACTATAACAGCACATAATGAGCATCTACACAGCCTATGCGACGCCGTGCATTTTTATATTTGGGTAATCCTAAATGACCAATGGGTATTTTTTTGGAGGACCTATTGTCAGAAATGCAATAATATACATAATTACGTCTACAGAGGTGTATAAGGACCTTACTTAATGAAGCGTTATGTTGTCATTATTTTAGAATGAGCGATTTCTATCTACATACACCGCGGGTCCGTTGCATGCAATTCGCCATTTTGTTTCTACAGGAGCCCTAAACGGACAAACTGCTCTACAGAGTGCGTTTCGTATTATCTCCTTTAGCAAAGCTAAAGCGAAAACATGACAACATCTAAGCCACTGCAGTGCTTTGCAAGGGAGGGGCAGAGTGAGCTGTTGGTTGCAATTCGCAACCTCGCCACTAGATGCCACTACATTTCATAAACTGGACTTTTAAAGGAACATGAAATTGCTTTAGAAGCAGTTTTCTTTTCTTTGTTGACATAGTTCCTGTTGAAACAGGACATGATTTAGAGTATTAAATGACTGTTTTCTGTATAAATATCCATTATTTATAAACATCCGAACATGAACCTTTTTAGCTCCTTGCTATTCAGAGAAAGGTGGCATGATTTCATAGAGAAGGGTTTTCTTTTTTTTAAACATTGGAAAACTTGGAAGATGAGTCATCTGTGGTTTGTTCGGCTGTAAAACACAGTAAACTTTGCTAGAAGGTATTTTTCATTTTAGACTAGCATGAACATAATCTCCAAGGTAACAATTGAACAAATGTTGACTTGAAGGTCATATTTTCGTCCAATGTTGTTTAAAAACGGTACAATACTAGCCATAGACCTTTCTGTGTTTTATATATATATATATATATATATATATGGTTGTTCTCAAAACACAACATCCTTTTCTCCAATCATTACATCTATGTTAAGCAAAGCTATGATATTAGTTCTGATAGCTTGACATGGCATATAAAAATAGCACAAAACACACATGCGTCTGAAACATCAAGTCATTTGTACTCTGTGGCAGCGTGCACACATCGAAATGGGATTTATTTCTCTGCGAGTTGTTCTCTCGTTTAAGAGACATTCATTCTCTTGTGGCAGACGCTCTAAGGTTACCGTCTTGACATATTGAGGACGGGATGAAAGCGTGCTCGTGTTTGGCAGAGGAACTGAGAAATCCACATTTTAATGTACTCGTCGTCAGATAAACAATTTAATGTCGCTTACTTAGCGGCGTAAAACTATAAACCGATGCAAATACTTTTTTGGGCGACCACCGTTTCTCGGCTCAGGAAGTGTGATGTGGATCCAACCAAGCGAGTGGGTTTATCTCTCTTTCCTGAAGAGGACGGAGACGATTTAGTGTCACACGCTTCACAGATGAGTCCCGAGTTTAGGCTTTGCGTGGAGAGTCAATTCTGCGATGCACACGCCTCTGAAATGCTGTCTAATGGCCCAAGGGTGCTCATGTGGAGCCAGATGTGTATTACAGTTCAACATTGGACCTTTGATGCAACATGGAAGAAAGAGACATATTGAGATGTACGCAAAGACTGTCAGCTTAATCCCTTAATAAAGAGAAGAGCTTTGTCGAGATTAGAAGGCCTGAGCGAAGAAAAAAAGCCAAGAGCTGCGGAAACACAGTGTCTCACATTTTTAAGGGAATGTTGATGTTGATTTACGGATGGAAAACTCACCGCCACGATGCCGAGGTGTTAAAGATGGTTAACAGGCGTCGAAATGCAGGGTGATTTGTTTTATTTAAGAACAGAGTTGCTAGGTGGATGCTGTGGTATTCTTGTTTGTTCCACAGGGCTCTCCTTTAATTTAAGTCTAAAAGATTTGTATAACTTGAACCGCCAAGACATGTGATTCAAAACATCCTTAAAGGGGCCATATGGCGTGAATGCATGTTTTCTATTTCAAGCAGCTGAGGGATGCTGGATGGTGCTTGTATTTAGTACACTTGGATTACGATTAACTAGAATGTCCACACAAGATGTTACAATGCTCATTGTTGTAGATTGTTTTGACCGTTACTGGTCTTCATTTCCATGTAAGCAGAATCCAAACCAACAGTCAATAAATCCACCAGTCTTTCACTTTTACAAAGACTTACATACGTGGTACAAACAGCCTAGTGTAGCGGTCAAAAGCTGTGTGCACCTACCCGAAGGAAGGTTCCCACCTATATGGTGCTTTCAATTAGGCAATAATGACCCCTACTGGACACACCATAAACAAACAAAATAGCTAAATGGCTCTTACGACGTGCTTTTCTTTCTATTTGGTGTGTTATAAGTTGCCCATTCATGTATTAGACAGTTCGTGGTATGATTCGCAAGAAAGGTACAATTGCTTTGGAACATTTGGAAGCATTACATTTCCGTCACATGCTTGCAGTGTTTGACCAATCACTACACGCTGGTTAATTGGCCAATCATAACACCTCGCATTTCAGAGCGATGAGCTGTGTAAAAAAATCTGCGCCTTTCAGAGAGGCGAGGCAAAGAGGAGATACAAACATGCACGGTATGTGGAAAATATAGCGTTTTTGAACCTTAAATCGTGTATACACATTGCATTACATCTTAAAACAAATAATAATTTTTGTTTTAGCCGTATCATATGACCCCTTTAATGTCTGTAAAATAATTATGATTTTATTAATACTTCATTGTAAAATGTAAAAAAGTTTTAAAGACAGAAAAATGTTGTTTGATGCATTACATTCACTATAGAAGGCCACATATGTGGCCCAAACCTTAATTCCGATAGACCTACACAAAAAATCACTGTTGGCAATTTATTTTATATTTATATTAATATTAATGTATATTCATTGTGTTAAATATATTATAACCGAACACGGACCGGAAGTTAACTCAACGTCTGATGAAACATTTATAGCCATTTTTAACCTTTCACAGTATGATTTTACATCAGAATTACTGATGATTATCTTTGACCCATAATTCTTTGTTTTTATTCCATCTATTTATCATTCAGGTACCTTTACAGCTCTGCAAAAAAAAATACTTTACCAAGAAAGATTGGGAAATTATATTCGTATGTATTTTCAAGTTTAAAGAAAGGAGTTTTTTTCCATTGTGATATGATTATTCATGCATGAAAATTTAAATTAATGAAAATTAATTTACTAGTAAATGTTCTTGCTTTAGCAAACATCGCACCGATAAGACACTCTTCTGTACACTCTCTGTCTGATGTGGCAGATTGCTGCTTTAATAATCATAGCTTGTGCCTGCCAAGTTTCAGATTAATTCTTTACCGCACTGAACTACAGCGTCCATCATCCTGAGGTCTGTCTGTTTCCCCAGTCTTTAAAAAGAAAGAACACGAGCAAATAAAGAGCGTCGTGTTTGTGATTTCTACTTATCACAGGTGAGCATTAGAAACCTTTAGTCAATGGGTTTTGCAAGGTTACTTATAACATCTAACAGCCCTGCTGGTCGACCAATTTATATCAAAATAAGTTTCAGTCCAGAATTTGTGCCATTCTAAAGTGATTTCACATCTTTTTTATAACTATTTGAAGCATGTAGAAATGAATGCGTTTGGCAAATTACTTTTACGTACTGAAAACGTTGCATACTTCTTTTTGTACGTGTACGCGAGCACACTCATACAGCCAGACGCACAGCTTTGCAAAGTATTCTGCTTTCAACACATACTGCAATACCTCTCCGGGCCTACAGGGGTCAGATTTTTTTTACTTCCATGAATCGATGCAACTTATTGCTACCTGGTGGTTAAACCAATTGCTGCAAGAAATGTTCTGCGCATGCGCGATCTGCGCACCCTTTGTGCAAAATTGTGGCGCTGCGCAGACAGTATGTTCTATTCTGAACAGAACAGTTCAGTTTCTTGAAACAAACCTTAGGAATGACATAAAACACAAAAAATCATATATCCATTTTGAGCTCATCCTATAATACATGTCAAACATTGGTATTGTTTTGTTTAAACATAAATATGAACTTGTTCCTTTTGCAGTGCTCTCCGTCTGTAAACATTGCAACTTGCATGTTAAGCAGTTTGCTATTTTTGTACTTTGGCCAATTTTTGCAAATAAAAAGTATTATTTTTCTTTTTAGAAGGTTGTCAATAGTTTACAGAATGAGACAAAAATTATTGTTTTAATGAAACGTCTTCCTATAAATAATAAATAACTTTGTCGAAATACAAATTGTCCTAATGAGATCTCTCAGAGATCTCCTAATGAAACACACCTGGAGCAGCTCATCACAGACACAGGTGCGGTTGAGTTTGGTGTGAACCACAAACTCCACGAATGTGTTGAGCGATGTACATTTCCAAGAGCAGGATAGACTTATCCTGTACTACCTGTTCAAACCCTGCAAACACAGCTTGAGAAGATCTTTATTATAAATGTGAGTTTGTTTCTTTGTAAAAGCCCTTTTTTTCCTGCTGTTCTTACGCATCCAAGCTATGTAGTTTTCTCAATCTTACCTGCTTGCCTAGGCAAACCATTGTTCTGTTTTATGTGTGATGTACAGTCCAGACCTGTTCTGTTGTGTATGCACGTGTTAGCATACGTTTGCTTGCATTCGTGATGAATGAGCAGAAGCGCTTCTGATATCAAGGGGTCCACAGACAATAGGAAGCGACAGCTACAAACTTGCACGTCAACATGCATTTTTGTCTGTGACTGATATAATGCGCAGGTGTAAGAGTGCTGCTGGGAGAAAAAGATTTGTCAATCAGTACCTCACTGGGATTCAGTTTATATTTTGTAACCGCTTGATGCATTAATAGAGCATTATTTATCAAAACCAAACCGGGGTGTTATGCATGCGCAAGCAAGAATTCGACTCGGTGAGTCGTTCCTAAGATCAAGATAGATGTGCAATGAGTAAAGCAATGCACACACGGTACACATGCAGTGTTAAGAACGGAGTATAAAGAAAAATGAGTGCTGTTTTATTACGTGTTTGCATAAGAAAAGTCTCACTTCAAGGATTTTGCGAGGCAGTTGCTAAGTCGTACTGTATGGTTGCTAGGTGCTTGCCTAATGGCCCATAATTGTCCACCCTCAAGTCTCAGTTGCTTCGGAAATTGGTTATGTATAATTGCATGCGTATTATGATGTATGGTTTTGTATCGGTTATTGTGAAAAATAAGCATTAGATCGCTAATGTTCAGTGGTCGTTTGTGTTTTTTTAGGGATGAAGTCGAGAGACCACAGCTCCAGGGTCACAACCGTTTTCCTTCCCAGATGACTTGATTTTGAACGATTATGGATGGCGACTTGGAGATCTGCGATTGAAAAACAGAGTGCGACCCCTGGCGAGGTGAGCAAGCGCTTCATTTCTCTGATCGATTTTTGTGTCAGTGACCAGTTGAGCTCCGAAATATCAGCCACTGTTCTTTTTATCGCACGGATGGTTATTGGACATGCTGAATGATCAACATTTAAAGAGTTTATTTCTCAGAAACGGACGCTCGCATGCATTTGCAGCCATCACGGGCCTTCGCACCAATTTTGCCAACTCCTTGTTGTTCTGTTTGTGTGTGTTGCTAAAGTATGGCCTTGGTCAATGCTGCTTGTGGTCGACCCTTTAGGGACGCTGTTGCGATTACATTTGCGTTTAACAACATGCGTGTGGCCGTGCGCTTCATCGCAGAAGGCCAGGTTTTGGAGCAGATGTTGTTGACGTCCATTGTAGGCTTTTAAGATTCCCTCGTGTTGTAGATCATTTTCCATACGCTCTATTGCTTTAAACCTCATATTTAACAGAACTTCAATCTCATTTACTCGTGGCTCTAAATCTGTGCCGTCTCAGGACCAGATGAAAGCAAATAAGGGCTAAAATGCCTTGTATGGATGAGAAGCATCGTAAAACAGTAGAGGCTAAAAGCGATGATCCGTCCCTCATTATACGTTTGAAGTTTACTCGCAGGGCCATCGTGTCATAGTCCTTGATACTGGCAGTTATCAGATGTGAAAACAAATGTTTTCAGATGCTTATAAAGTGAAGTCTCAAGGCCTGTAATATGTTGTCTGCAACATCGACACGCCTCCTTAGGTCTTTTAACAAGCTTGACTGATGTTACATGGCCAATTGGGCTCAAATGGATGTAGTTCACCGGGTTTTTGTCCTGAGGTGCTGGCTCGCTCTCAACGGCTCGAGTCAAAGCAACTGATATGATCCACCTTGACAAAATCTGCTCTCCTCCGCGAACTTGACGTCTCATCCATTCCAGGAAGTTGATGCCGTTCAAGGGATTTACTTCGTGACGTTTTTCAAATGGGTTACTTTCAGTAGTTTGGTCTGTCTGTTGACCATCAAACGCAGTGAAGGTGTGTGTTTGTTGTAGAATGACCACCGTGCGTGTTGAGTAAGTGGCCATTAAATATAATGAACAACTTTGTGTGGAAATCTGGGAATTGAAGAGTCTGTGTGCAAATTACATCCATCTAGTGTATATTAAAATGTCTGTTATCCCTGGTGAGCGATGCACATTCAGCTGCTGGTTAATTACTGAAAGTGGACCGTCATGGTTGTTGGACACAGAAAAAAATGATGCTGTGATGATGAAGTATGTCTTGGGTCTTGTTTACAGCTGATATTAATTTAACATCTATCGTGGGTTATTTTGGTTACAAGTGGTAAAATGAAGCAGAAAATATCTAGTGTTTTCTCCCATGACCACTTAGGATCGTATTTTAGACTCTGATATGTCTGCATATATCAAACGCCAATTAAATGTAACTTGATGTTGATAAAATGCACAAAAGAGAAAAATCTAAATGTTTATTTTTTTTAACAAAATTTTATTTTGCGTTGTGCACACTTGTATATTGATGTATACTTATTTGTATCTAAGTGATGGTATTTTAAAGCATTTTTATTTGTTGCCTTATTGCAGGTTTGGTCCGGAACACAGTATGGCCCTATAAATATACAAGATTGTACTGTGTATTTACTATATTTAATTATATTGTATATTGGTAAATACAATGCACACTATAACATTTAAGGTTTGGACCAAACCTGCAATAATAAAAACTAATTTATGTAAATATGGGGAAAATGAATCTAAACACAGGTTTGTTTTTAAATGTACACATTCCTCTAATGCAGTAAAAAAATGCATAAAATAATCACTAAAGGAAAAATTTATTGTTTCACAAAGTTCAATTTAAAACCAAATTGGGTTTGTCTGCTTGTCAACTCGAGTAACTCTGCAACTCAGGCTTTATTCACCTCGCTTCGTGATACAGGCCACAGATTTATACCTTTATCAAACACTGTCTAGTTGTGCTCATATCACCCGAGATGGGCAATTAGTGTACGGTGTTCCCAAACAAATATTGGGACACTTTAGAGATTATTGAAGAATATAGAAATTATTGCAAAGGAGCACCTGTAAATATTCTGGTAGGACGGCTGTGCCCGGGAACCAATCTGGATTTATTTTCTGGACATGACCTTGGAACCAGTTAGTTTAAATTTAAAAAATGACAACGAATAAAGAAACATTCGTTTCCAGTAGCCACTTTTTGTTATTCTGATGTTTTCTAATGAAATACAGTTGACGTTCTCTGGACACAAAGTCTTTTCTTTAAAAAGAAAGCATCAAAAGCACATGTAAACACTGGAGTTTTATCATTTACAGACTCTAATGCAAATATAGACAAGGTTTAATCGGGGTCGGTGGGTTTGAACTTGTCTTGCTCTCTACATTAATCTCTTAAGAGAAGCCACAGGGCTCAGCATTGAGCTTTTGAGGTTTAATGAGGTCTGGTGACATTTGATAAATAATTCAGCATCTGCTTTTTAAAGCTTTGTTGACGAACAGGTGGCACTGTAAATTTTGCTGACCAATCGTTTTCTTCCGTGCTCCTTTAAAAGGAAACGCCATTAAATAATACAGGAACGTTCTTTCGCCGACAGCATCTTCTCCACCCCTCCTCTCTTGCTCGGCTCTGGCCATTAAAAAATTTGAGATGTTTTCCTTCCTGGCTAGCAGAGAGGTTTTTTTTTACACCAGCACCTGCGCTCCTATTTTCTGTCAGTGGCGTCCGTGGGGGTTTGCGGTGTTTTGGAGGGGTTTGTGTAGAGGAATATGCGATGCGGGAATGAAAAGTGGGTTGTCTCGCTTTAAACTTGCCCCCGTTTGGCCCGCACAGATGTGAGGCCTATTTTCGCATGATGTCTCTATTGGGGAGGGGGTCCCTTGGGGGGCAGTCAGCGTACTTCATGGATGAGAAAATCCTGACTAATGTGATATTGCTCGGGTGACAAAGCCTGTTCTTATCTGAGCCATTCCTTTGTGGGTTCAATGTTAATATTAAAGCAGAATTGTCAATATTTGTTTACTTCATACATGCTGATGTCATGAAGGCCATTTGCTCCATTTTGTTAGGTTACCTTTTCAAGTTAAATCTATCAGGTATATTTTAGCAGATATCTGAATAAATTCCCGGTCCGCATCTTCCATTTCACAAATTCAGTTTCTCTCGGATATAGTCACATTACTAAAGTAAAAAAGAAAGCTGTTTTAGGTTGAATGCCTGCAGTTAAATGACCTGCAACTGGAAAGCTCCGAGCCTCAGATCTCTTTTCATTTTTCACAATACAACTTATGCCTCAGCGCCCTCTCATCTTCATCACTGTAGCTTTTTTGTTCTCTAACCCCTTTGTGTCTTTCTTCGCGTCTGGGCCAGATGCTAAAAGCGGCGGCGTGGTTGGCAGCCCCACGGAGGCCGCGCCGACCGGTGTTAATGGTGATTAATGGAGAAGAGAGAAAGGCTCTGGCTCTTCTCACCCCTGCGAGGAAACCCTTGAGGTCTGAGGCTAACAGGACGCCTTCCTTTAAACGTCTGGCAAAGCGAGCTTATGAAATATATCTGATCAAGACGCGTCTCTTTTCTCCATGCAGGTGTTCCAGGGTTTTATTAGCATAGCATGTGAGATCTCGGGAGGTTGGAAGGTGAATAATGGCACGAAGGAGCTGTGCCGGTTTGTGAACGCTCTGTTCCAAAACTTTGCGAGCTGTCTCGGTGTGTTGGTTTGGGAGGAAGCGTTGAGGAGTGCAAATTGGTGATGGGAAAAGAGAGAGATGTCGGGGAGCAGATAGCAGACGCCGCCTCCACACCAGCTGCCCAACACTTACAGCAATTACATCCACATCTCCAGCGTGGCCGAACGCGCACAACACATCAGCGCGGTCGCTAATTTAACCACACGGCTCACTCCTGCTGTGACAGAAAGCTTTTAGTTGGAGTGGGGTGGGTGGTCTTGGTGGACACTTGTAATGTAGTCAAATTGAATCCAGTAATGCATAGAAAGTATAATTTGCATATTGCATGAAAGTCTTAAATATTTAGGCCAAGCATTAAACAATTTTGGCATTTAGATGACTATTATTATTATTAATTAATATTTGGTTTCACAAAGGCACAGGTTAAAAAACAAGGTCACCTAAAACAGGTGTTATTATATCAAACATGCAAGCTGTTTTTATTGAAATCGACATTGTGTAACAGGCAATATTAATTTCTAATGGTCGGCTAAAGTAGAAAAGGCTTTAAGGAAATGGTTCACTTAAACGTGAACATCATTTACATTTTAGACCATTCTGTAAGTTCGACCACCACACGGATTCAAAAACCACTGAGACATTTCTCAAAATACCTTTTGTGTTCTACATGGTGAGAGAATTCAGTTTGTAGGGTGGACTATCCCTTAAAGGGTAACATCGACGTGTGTTGTGAAAGTTTATGGCAAACAGAACAATTCAAAAGAGTTTGATGTAATTATGTTTTTGTCCACTAAAGATGGTTTCGTCGGATGTACACGCCTGGCCCGAAGTCAAGTTCTGGTCTGTTTTAGGTTATAATATAACAATTTATTTTAGATTAAATTTATATCAATGATAATTTATTGTATTAAATCTATAGTTAGCGATTCTTTGCAGAGGTCCTCCGTAGGTTGAAGTCTCCATGAACTGGAAGTTGCAATTCTTTTTACTTCTGGATTCTGATGCGTTTCCGAGTGAAACTGGATTTCGAATTACAAAAATAGTGGCAGTATGAGAATCTCAGGCGAACAGACCTCTTTGAATTAGGAAATTGGTTTATTGTAATAATAAAATGTATTTATCTCTAATAACACAGCGTTTCCGTTTTAGCATGCTTTATAATGTGTCTTTTCTTGTTATTATCTTAATGCAGCTGAGCGCAACCTTTCCCACACCGCTCTCGCCTCAGCTCAGGCTTTAATTGGAGAGCGAGTGATTTCCTGTAGGTGGGCCATTGATTTTTATTTGCATAGTTATTTGTTGATGGATTTGACGGCAGCGGCGTGATATTGATCTTGCAGAGGGGCTACCGGTGCTCATGGGTGTTGAAGTGAATCTGTCTTTATAGCAGCAAAAATGGGCAACATGAACCCCACACACATAAAATGAAAAGGTTAAATATTAAAACTAAATCATCGGAGCGATCTAAAGGTGTGTGTGGGGGGGGCACTTATAAAACTTATCGGCGTGGCTTATGAATTTTAATTGTGCAGTGTAATAAACATTAACTGATTTACTGAAAGGCCAATGATGGTAAATAAGTAAATGGCTGGATGTTAAAATGATTACCTACCTTTTTAACCCTTTTTGGTTATGTATGGAATGTTTGAATATATATTATTTTTGACTTATCTTGTATAACTTCATATATCTTTACACAGTCATATGACAATATTGTCCAAAAATTTCATGATGGTCATGCAGTGTGCAATACGACCAAAATTGAATGATTAAATAAGCAAAAGTTCTCTCTGTAGTATTGTTCTCGGCACAAAAAAGCCTTTTTATTTAACGTGTTTCTTGGTATTGGATTGGAAGTTTATTGCAGTGTTAGTTGTATTTAATGAGTGTTATTAAGCAAGGGTTAAGTGGTTGACCACAACAACACTTTCAGAATTGCACGCATTCCTCAGGAGGCTGTTCGCGGTTTTTAGTGTCCTTATTGTGTACTCCAGGTAGACCTGCAAAGATAAAAGGCTTAAATGGATTAGCCTTCATTACGGTTGCAGTTGCCGATATAGCTTCAGTATTTTTGTAGGCTAAGCACGCACATACAGTATGCATACTACAGTACGTTGTATGAGACAGGCCGCGTACATTTTAAATGAAACGAGTACAGTGTTTATTTTGCATTATAAGTAAATGTTATTTAAGCAAAACAATCTTTAATTGCATCGTAGAAAATCGATCTTTCAGAGTGTTTTTTTTTTGTCAAACTAATGAATGATGGATCATTGACAACCAATTAAAGTCTATTGGCATTTAAAGGGCTTGCGCATTTAAAATGTGTAACTAGAGCATGTTTGCTTAGAATAAACATAACAATGTTGTGCTTTGGTGCAGATGCTAGAATAGTTAGTTATTTTAATTGATAGTCATCATTCTTTGTGTGATGAGCATTTACACTATAATGTCACGACAGGACGGAAGCGTTCTAAAACCTTTGGTTCACTTCAAAGCTGTTGACCCAACCAAAGCGCTTTAACACAGTTGAGATGCATCTGCTCTGTCATGTCAATCATCCTGCGTGCTGTTTTCTGTCGGCTGTGAACATCACATGTCAATCACTTAAGCGTGAAAGACATTGTTTCCCACGATTTGTAGTTTTTGTTATTAATCTGTTTTCTGTAGCCTCTGTGACGTTCGTGTGTAAGCGTACGGATATGCTTACAGATTTGGTTTCAAAGTGAATTTAAATGTTTTGTTGTACAACTCAATGGTGTGACGTTTATGTGTACTAAAGGTTGAATTTGTTACAGTGAGCTGCTTGTGACGTGTATTCCATAAGTCAACATGAAACTGCAATGGAGAATATGGCACTTTGTTAATGTCTTTTTAAAATAAACTTTCGATTTTGTACAGTATCTGTTAACATGAGCATGAATATTTCTCATTGTTCGTTCATGTTGGCGAATGGATAAACCAATGTTATCAAATGTGTCCTTGTCAGGCTTTAAAAAATAATGATCATTACATCATGAATATACAAATTAACAGTAGCGTAATTGGCTCATAATGCTGCAAGGTTTGCGTGGTTGTGCTGTATGTCAGTTCTGTTGTTATCTTGCAGCGACCCTCCAGCAGTTCAGTCTTGTGTGTATTTGTCTTGCATGTGTGCAAGCAATTGTGAACCACTATCTCTCAAGCTGGCTGTGTGTGAACGTCTGCACCTACTTTGTCGTCCGTTTGTGTGTGAGTGGAAGCTGTTTCTCACTGCAAATGCTATCCGCGGTCTTGACGGTGGGAGTGCTAGATTATTGCACGGCGTGGAGGTGAGGGTGTTGTGCTGTGGAAGGTCTTAAGACCAGGATCAATCTGGTGGCACACATGTGAGGAAGAAAAGCGCGCTGCGCAGCGCTATCTCAAATAGTCACGAATCACTACCTTGTTTTTATATGAACAACCTCTAGTACTCTTCTTAAAGGGATAGTGCACTCCAAATCTCCAGGAACATTTGTGGTATTTATTTATTTATGGCTGAACTGTTTTTTTTTAATGCTTTTTATTTAGAGGTTTGGAACCGTTGATATGAAAGGCAAAATATCAAACCTAAGAAACGTTTTATAGCGTGTATCGTGCAAAACATTTAATCTTCAAGGTAATTTGGCCAGAAATTTCCTATAGGGATGAATAGTCTAAGAGACGGACTGTGACGGTAGAGCAAGTTATCGCACCATTAACCAGC
This sequence comes from Barbatula barbatula, assembly GCF_947034865.1. Lineage (NCBI taxonomy): Eukaryota > Metazoa > Chordata > Actinopteri > Cypriniformes > Nemacheilidae > Barbatula > Barbatula barbatula. The sequence continues at coordinate 2,511,506 of NC_136768.1, read as the reverse complement.
TAGTTTCCCTCACCTTTCAGCGCACGCGCCGGCAATTCAAAGGTGAAATGACTTAATCGAGTCTGTAAAATGAGGATTATTAAGGTCACGGCGTAAAAACTCACTTAATTGAAAGTCGTTGCCTTGCGCGTACTAAACCTTTGATTGAGACCAACAAAAATTATTCCGACGTGATTGTGCCACTGATACGTCGGCACTTCACAAATACGCCAATTTAGTCTGAGTGATTTCAACTTGAATCTGTAATAAAATAAAGCTAGCAAGCCGTCAGCGCTTAGCTTGTTAGTGAGCTCTCGTGTTGTTATTGCAGAGGAAACGGGAAACACTCGTGCTGATTGGATCTGGGAATTCATGATCGTCTAATTATGCCAAGTTCCACCGGGGAACGTCTTAGAGGAGCGTCGACATGCTTACTATCTGACAGTACGCCGTTTTATTTTGGATCGCTCCGGCGACTTCGACAGTTTGAGTGCGACGACTGCCAAAAGCATTTCATGTAAATGTTGATGAACAAACGTTGCGCTGAGGGATATTTGCATATTGTAGCGTGCCAGGTTTTGACATTTTTGTCAAACGTGGAAGATGCTTTAAGATTTAAGATGTGGACAAAATAATAGATGAAAATCTGTTGCCAACACGATTCTGTAGTATTTCTCAGACGGTCTATTAATAAAAATTTCCCCTGTGCTGCGCTGATACGGCTGACAGGTAACAATGTTAATGCATGCGGGTTGACATGTTTTATTTACAGTAATGTGTTATGGATCCATTTGTGTTATTTTAGTGATAAATTGTAGATCCGGGGGATTATAAAAGGTGTCTTAAAGCAAAATTAGCATCTCTCAAAAGAAACCGGTGCTTGCGAGACGGCAGCAGAATCGTGTTTAAGGAAGTGTAACAATTTAATGGTTAAAGTGCATTTTTTTAGTCTTTGCTTCTTTGAAAATGAGCTCAGCATGCGTCTTGTTTTCTGTCGCCTGTGAATTTCGAGAAGGCGTGTGACGGGATGCGTAATTGTCAAATTCTTTATGGACTTTTAAAGTCAAAGCTGATGCAGTGAGACTTGGCGAGTTGTGATATTTGCATACAAACGTGGTAGTGTTATGGACGTGTCTGTTTGGTATGTTGTTTTATAAGCGGTTTCCAAGTCTAAAGGGTAGGACTGTTCTAGTTTGACTAGCTGTTGGGATGAATCCGTTATATCTGGAGCATCTCTTGCATGGAGCTCGCATTCTCCGTTTATCTATGCATGACACCTGTCTGGCCACCGGCGAGACTTACACTCATTATAATACACTGAACTCTGAGATTCCGTCGCACCGCAGGACACATGGACATGTTTAATCTAAGAATCTTTTAAAATCAGGGCACACCCTTCATTAATGCATTTGTTATGTCATTTACATATGCGGCAAGTCCTATTAATGCAGTGAGAAAACAAATTTAAAGCAATATTACGGTATTATTTTTAAAGGTATATTATTAATCATCAGGTGATTTTTCCCATTATCAATGCATGCATACTGCAATGCAAACTGATGCATTTTGCAGAGGTGACATTTGTTAAATCCATCAGTTTGCAAGCGAGTCAAAGACAATATTTGTGAGCATTGAAGTTAGCAGATGTGCTGAGGAAGTGCACGATGTGTATCGATGGCTTGTGAAATGTAAAGAAACCTTCCAGAAGCTTGAGTCGGCTCAGGTGCTTGTAGAGCTAACATCTCCATAGGTTTTTGGCGACCACTCCCACGCTGAACTCAATGGTTCAATCGCACTCTTAATTTAACACCACGGCGTAAGTGAGGAAAGGAGGTTGATAAAGAGCACAGCGGAGTGATGCACGCTGATCTCTGATGCACTTTCCTCACACACGGAGCAGCCGCATCTGTTAGTTTCCACCAGAGAGACCTTGACTGCTCTCCAAAATTCAACTCTTCTCCAATTAGTGCACAGGGTGTTTGTGAGGCGAAAGGGCTATTTCTAGAGGACCGATCTTGAGTTTCATACAGCCTTCTCGAAAGATCCTTACAGATTCAAGTCATGATGATCTGATCTGTTCAAGTGCATGGGTCCGAACGAAATGCATGCGGTGGTCCGTTTTGCATCTTTTTCTATAAATGGGTCATATTTAGATCAGACCTTAACCTTTTTGTAGATGTATCTAAATGCAAGTAGATATTCTTCACAAACATGGTTCATGCAAAGAATTGTACTTTTTAAGGATAAGCGTTTGGGATGGTTGTTTCATCCTCGCTCCCCCGGGATAAAAAAATACACGTCTCCGCTGGTAATTAACAAGTTGTGGTGTGTTATGACACGACTAATCGTAAAATGTTTTATTTAAAGTATGAATGAGCAGCCGGAGTCATGTGAAACTGTCGAAGTGTTTTGGCGTGAATGAAAGGAAGTATTAGTAGAACATTGAACTAGCATTGCAAATCTTGTGATTCCCAGGGAATACATACTGATAAAAAAATATAATGAATTTAGGCATGCCCGGGTCAAAAACGTTCATGGAGTACAATTTAAGTAGGCTACACTTCCATAATGTACTCGAAGTACAAAATTAATGTGCAACAGATGCCTTTGTTCTAAAAACACATTTTTGTCTTTTTGTCTTGCATTCATGTGGCTGAAAGTTTGCGTGAGAAAATTGTCCTTTAAGTGTATTATTGTGCACTTTTGTTTTTCTCCTGGGTATAGTTTGAATGCACTTAGGTAGCTTTCGATATAAGAGTTTGCCGAATGCATAATCAGAAAAGGAAAGAACAACAACAAGTCAAGGCGACATGGGAAAGAACAACAACAAGAGTCAAGGCGACACCGCGTCGACTACAGAGTTCCCTGCGTTCTGTTTGCTCAGGCTTTTGAGGGTGAAGCGTTCCCTTCATCTCTGCCTGATCCATTAGCTGAAGAGCTCTACTCGACCCCATCTGTGCTCTATAAATCAACAGACAAACGGATGTTACCCTGCCCGCTGGCTTTCACAGAAAATAAACTCATTGAAAATCATTAGTTAACCTACGATCAGAAAGTCCATTTTATTATTACTTTCCGTTTAGCGCGCACTGTTAGCGTCGTAAGTACACGAGTATTTAAAATGCCATCAAAATATTTGTGGCTGTGTTTGAGAAATTGCTTATGAAGGTTCCATACTGATGTTCCAGGAGACTGTATTTAAAATTATTTTATTAAATCCAAATTCTCGGAGTAGATTAACTTGAAATGAGGTTAACAGCTGTGCCAAAAAATCCTTGGCATGATTTTAAAGATGATGTTTTTAAATGTACTAATATTGCATTAGATGATAAAATATCAAAGTAAGTGGTAACAGAAAAACAAACTATGCAAGAGTTATATTCTAAACTGACTTTAAAATAGTTGGTTATATACGAGTGCTTTAGCTATTTGGTTACATGTTGTAACCTAACAAACTACTGCTTATTAAAAATATTATTTAATGCAATAGTGTACATTTAAGAAGTGTCAAAATGCCAATAATTGGATATGTAATGCATCTAAAACCTATAAAAGAGATATTCTCTTGCAGGTTATGGAAACAAGAGAGAACATCTTCTCTTCGTGTTAGTCTGGACCGTTATAGCATCAGTGCTTCGGCACCGTGGTGGTTTGTCAGATGTGATTTGTATATTAGATGGGCCAGTGGTTGGATAGATCTTAATCTGGTATAAAAAAAGCAGAGGTATGTGCAACTGCAGTGTCTGCGCAAATGAAATTCAGATTATTGTAGGTCACTGAATTCATTCCGTGTGCCAATCAGCCGAGATCCTTGGGGGACTCTGCGAGCGCGTGTGGGTCGAGTTGCATTTATCCACAGCGTTGATCCAGCGGGTGGTTGTAAATTAAGACTTCCATTTTCCTTTCCTGGAAAAGCAGCCTGTTTATCAAACATCTGCGTGTGTGCGCGCGTTGTCTCATTTCTTCAACGGCTGATTTTATCTGTCTGGAGGACATGAAAAAATGACCCCTGCAGTCGTCGCAGGCTTGCCAACAGGAAGCTGGCCAATGTCGAAGGTGTAAAGTCCATTAAAAGATTAATTTAAGGAAGCGACTGAGCTCCTTGTGGACTTATTAGAAGCTCATCAGAATATGGTGTGTGAATTTGATTTATGAGCCCATATGTGCTGAGATTGGACAGTAGTTTTTTCTAGGGGAAATAAAGTGAAGTAGCTCGAATTATTTAATTCGGTTACCTTATGACCATCAGCACATTAGAATTTGTATGAACGATCATTCTCATTCATTTCTATGAGAGTTGTTTGCCTGATGAAACTGCAGGAACCATGACATGGCATTGCATGATTGGCTGATGGCGAAACAGGGTTGAGTTTCAATCCCAAAGGCTCTTGCTAGCTGAATTGTCATTGGCAAAGCATTTATTAAATTATTGAAATTATTACCACTAGATGTAGCTAGATTTTATACACTGGACCTTTAAGTACAAAAACGAAGATGTACAATGAAAAACAGCCTTGCTTTGAAATAAAACCACAATTAGGTGTTCTTAAGCTATCGTTTTAATATGTATTAGTGTTCGATCGGTGGCAAGGTGGCAGGCACCTCTGATGGCCGTCCCCATTATTAATGCACATGGCACAGTGTTGGCATTTGAGGAAGGCAGAGTTTGCCATTATATGCTTTTAGTAACGATTTGCTGTCAGGGGTGGGCGGCGATGTTGTTTGAGTCTTTGAAAGGAGCAGACGAACCCTGTTACTCTCAGCCAATCGCTCCGCCCCTTCTCTGCAGAGCTGAAGTCCCATCTCTCCGCGTCTGTGCCCGCTGACCCCTGGAACTTTTTTTACAATGTCGCCGCAACTTATTATACAGAAGATATTGTAATATTTCTTGTGGGTCACTTTGACAGGAGGTTGGCAATAAAATGCATTTAAATGTAATTCCTGACGCAAATCGACGACTGAAATATGCTGCTATCACATCACCGCCTGTGATCTGATTGCACCCCAGACCCTCGCTGCTGGCGTTTGTCTCTCTGTCTCACTTACTGCCGGCCTGTTTAATATTCCATCATATCAAATTTAATCTGTGGACGCTGCTCACCAGTCGATATCCAGCAGAAAGATGAAAACCATTGCTGAGCGTGAGAGTGAGCTTGTGTGCAAAGGGCAGACTATAATATTAGAACTGATCCTTAAATGACTTATTTCAGAGAGAAACGGGATGTGAAACCAACGGCACTTGATTTTTATTCCGCAGTAATTCAATGGATTGTGGGAAGTTTGTGTTCGAGTAAAGATATTATTATAATAATATATATTCTAATAATAACTATTATTAAATGCATGGTGGTAGCAAGTTGCTGCATATATATATATATATATATATATTATACAAATGATCAATTTGAAGGGCATTTGTTTTCTTTGATGCTTTCTGTTAGGTTGTTGTTTTTTCAGCAGGGTTCTAAGTTGGCAACAGCACACAGAAATTCTAATGGTTTCCATGAATCCTTACAACCCAATAGCTTTTCCCATTGAAACATTCATACCTGGATACCATTTCAGATTGCATTCAAACCAACACAGATCCCTTGTATATCCCAATATAAACTATTAAGGAAGCAGGGAACACTATACTGAAAAAAACAACCCTACGGAAATAAAACTAGAAACTCAACAAAAACCATGACAGAATGGTTTCTATTAAAACCATGTGGTGTTTTTGGCATTATTCCAATAGGATTTAACATCCCACCAATAGAATCCATCACATACCAGTAGAACCGTTGTAGTTTCCATTAAAACCAATAAAAATCCCTTTTAAAGCCATTATTACTTCTATGGTTTCTGTGGTACAATGATTTTAACAATTCACATGTTTCTGTCAGGCAGACTTTCTAATCGACAGATGGGGTTCAAAATCTTCTAATCTTCCCATATTGGATGGCTTTTGGGCACATAAGGTGCAGTATGGGTACAGATCCCATTATTTCTTCCAAACACAAGACTTGTTTTTCTGTTGTGTGATCAGTGGTCAATGTTGGATAATTCTTTGTTTTTAATGAAACCCTATGGACCAGACACTTAAATATCCAGAATATTCTTATTAACTAGTCATTGTGTGGAAGGTGTGTAAAGTTTGCGTTTGACCCGGGTCTTGCTCTTGTCGAGTGCGTGTCTCGACTCATTAGCCTGCCTGCTGCTGATGTCTCTTTTGGTCTGGTGGCTGTTTGTCTGACCTTGGCACGACTAAGCACACATTTACACCTCATTAGCACAACGGTAGGAGAGGCCAGTCGAATGCCCTCGTACATCATTCCTGCTTCAAAGAGTTAATTTGATGCAAGTTCGAGTTGGGAAACAAGCTTAGTTGTTAGATGCTTAGAAGTGTGTTTAAGACATTTGCTCAAGCGACATTAAAGCCATCGTTCTTTCACTGAGGTTTGTGGAGAGCAGATTACACCTCGAACCCCACGCCGTAATTATCCTGAAGACTGACTCTACAGTATTCCATCATAAAACCTTCCTCATAATAAATATTTAAAGGGGCTAAACTTTTATTACAGCCCTTTATTCTAGCTTTATTGAAGGCCTTTAATTTTTCCCACAAGTCCACTTATAACGTGACTCTGGGTTTCGTAGGCGGTTTACATTAATTGCATAACTTTTGTTTTGCATTACATCCCTTAAAATTTAACCGGCTTTTTTTTTGCTTTTATATGTAAATTACCTCCATTATAATTGGCTCTTTACAAGTGAAATATTCAGCACTTTTGGCGAGACATTGTTAAATATGGAAAAGGTATTAATATGCAAACCTAAAAGATATCTTTTTTTAGTCTTATTGTGATGACCCTATCGAATAATGTAAGACATTTTTTTACATTTATTTTTCAAATTAAGCAATATATATGCATACGTATTTACGCATTAAACATTTCATATACAAGCTGTGAAATGCTCACCTCTCGGAGCTGTTGGCCTAATGATGGTGGGCTGCAGCCCTGGTGACGCGCCGTCGTTGGGGCAGTGAAGGTCACGGATGTCCGCAGGGTGAACCGAGGCCCAGTCAGAGACCGAAAATCAGCCATTGCTGATCTATCTGTGATCGCTGTCTTTTTCAGGCGTTTGTTTGTCATTGCTGTTGTCTGGAGGTCGAGGTATGGTCAAGAGTTACAGACCGAAAAAGTCACGGTGACTCCGGTTGCCTTGGAAACTCTGCAGCGAGACGTCAAAGCCAGTTTTTCTTTTACTGCTTGAGCTCCAGCGACAAATGATTTGACACTGAAGGGGGCGATTATTGATCAAGTCTGTCTGCCTCCTGTCCGTCCCAAATGTGCAATCCCAGAATGCTTTGGGGGTAGAGAGCATTCTAGCTTGGGTTGCAGATGTCACTGGGGTTACGAATCACGAATGTGTCATTCACAGTGGAGGGAAAACCATGTACAAAACTAATACTTGAAAGCCAATATGGTTTTCCTGCACGGCTGTTTGGCACCGACGTCATGTTTCTATGAAATCTACAGAGCCATAGCAGACCGAAATACATTCTAACAGAATTGATGGTTTTCACTTCGTCAGAATTGAACGTGATCGCAGAAAAACACCGGGTACAGCGACAATGAATAGAAAACCTGTTTCTTTAAATGGTCTTCGGTTGAATTTACTGAACATTTACAACAAACTAGTGTAGTACGGTTTGATTGAAGGATTTTGAAGGAAGGTTTTGTTTGAGTGGAAATACAGAGGATCAGAAATCAAGTAGATTAGAAACCAGAATCATAACAGCCCTCTACAGAAATCTATCTTGCAGTGGACATTAATACTTCAAAACCTGGGTATAATCTGAGAAACCGTCTGGCTTTGGAGTTTACCTGAGCGCAAACTTTGTTTCTGTGTGTTGACAGTGTGTGTCTATAAAGAGGATTTGAGATTCACTGATCTCACGGAGTGTGTAGACTTTGCCCAGGCATGCAATTTATTGCAGCTTTCAGCAAGATGAAAGCGTTCAACATCCAGCTGTGTGTTGAAGCAGAGAGGTGCGTGTACCTGCGGCCGCTTCAGCTATAAAACACACGAGAGCGCTGACTCTCGGCCTGCTGGAGCTAAATGTTCATCATGGCAAATCGCTTGTTGTGTCAAAGGGTTCTGTGTACTGGGTGGAACGATTGTAGGGTGCTGCTGACCCATTTTCAGGGTTTATTTATTTATCTTTCAGCTTCAAAGCGCGATATTTTACAACATGCTGCAAACTTTGAAAAGCAGATGGTTATTCACAATATAGCAATACTTTCTCTACCCTATTGCCTTGTGATGATGAATGTCGTAATTCACACTAATATTGTTCAATCCTATTTACGACTCTGTATGAGCAAGACAAAAGAGGTATTTTGAGAGATGTATCTGTGACTGTTTTCATACAACAGAAGTCAACGAGGTCCAGTGTCGTTTGGCTATCAACATTACTCATCAATAACCCATTAAAGCAAGACTGGTGTATTGTTCTTACGATGACTTTGTGTATTAAGGACACTTTTCCTCATGTTCACGAGCATTCGCCTGTCGTTCGTTTTAGCTGTGAGCGGATTTGAAATGATGTCTAGTACTTATAAAAAATGTGACCATGTAGTCGCAGTTTGGAGACCGGTAATGGCTTTTTTTTTTTCAAGGACCGGTCCTTACATATTGTTGTCCTGAGATAATTTGTTGGATGCTTGTAAATTCATTGGTTGATCCTTCAACACATGGTTTTCTAGATTACATTTTTTCACATAAACCTTTCTCAAACCCAACTATACACGTTCCTCTTATTATTTAACGTAGCTATTTAAATGTTATTATTTGAAAAACCTGGTTGTTTCCATCAGTTTTTATTTAAAAGAAATAAGCCAAAGCCATAATTATGTGGATATACAGTATATACATGTCTGAATGGCTAAATAATGACTTGGCTGTTCTTGCTCTCGGGCTGTATGTATCATGTTCAGTTAATGATCTTTTCTGATATTTGTTCGGTTTTGCCCTCATTCTTTGTAATTCAGCTTGTTGCCTACAGACATGAATTTTCATATTTCTTGTTTAATTTCATTCGCTTATCATTTTCAGATAGTCAACCATCTTGAGCCAGCGAGATATTTTTGCAGACGGGATATGTTATTGATGTTTATGGTATGCACCAGGACCACGTGCAATATAAAAGCAATATATTTCTCAATCGTAATGTGCTTTTGATTGCTTGTGAGAAATCCCTTTTTCAGAAACGAGGAAAGACTAAACTACTCTTCAACTCTTTTAGTGGTTAAGAAATCTTCAAGTTTATGCAACGTGCAAATACATTTGCGTAACTAAATGTGCAGTAAAGTTTATACACTGTTGGTTGACAGCTGGTTTACCTGGTTCAGCGTCGAGCGCACAAACAAACTCTGTGAACGCTACGGCCCCTGCCATTAAAAGATCTCGTCTCCACGCACCTGATGGGGCTAAATAACACTCTTGTCTTGGGTTCAACCCCAGGAGACAGCAAAACAAAGCGTCAGCGAAAAACAAAAGCTGCGCTTTACGCCTCGCAGGGTTTGTCACCTGACAGGAATCTAAAACAGGCCGGAAACTCTTCCTTTCCTTTCCCTCACTTTCCCGGCCTTCAGTGATGCACAAGATGTATGAGCGTGTAGATAGAAGCCAGGGCTCTTAATAAAAATCATCCATTTCTGTCACAGTCCAGCTGAGGGTGGTGAAAAATGCATTTGCACAGTATCAATGGGTGATTTTCTTTTCCTCTTGCACCCTTGTCCTCGTATTTTCCTCTTTGTAAAGTGGATTCCTGAAATGGGGGCATTAGGTGCCACTGTCATGAATCTTCTCCAAATCGCTCTGCGTTATTGTGCCTTTCATACCGGCCTCAAGAAGCTCTTATTATTAGTAAGATATGAGACTCCCATCTGTTGTCACTGGCATTTCTTACAAAGGTGAGTGAATCTTAAGAGGAGGGCTTGAATTTTCACAAACAGATCTTCCCATGTTAGTGAGGACCTTTTGAATATACAAATATAAGTCTTTTCTGGGTTAATTAAACCCAACACCTGGGTGTGTACCTTTCTGACCTAATGGTTGGGTCTTGTTTGAAATTAACCCAGAATTGCAATTATTAAACATCCCGTACCCAACATTTTTCACCCTGTAATCGTAATGTTTTTAAGAGATTTGGCCACCAAGAACACACAATTGTAGCCAGCTGGCCACATAAAAAAGAGACTTTACAACGGACCACAAGCCAATGCCAACTCCACTCTTTTTTTGCTCTTGCTTCCTTGCCGTTCAGCAGAGACCACTGTTACATCATCTGATTAATATTCATGAGCCAAGCTGATATTGCATATCTTCAAGGGTGTAAATCCCGGGGGGACTGAGGGGGACACGTCCCCTCCCATCCGAGGGTTGTCCCCCAAAATCATAAAAATCATTGGTCAGGTATGCGGCTCAGTGGTTGTTGAACTCCAGTAAGTAGGCTATTTTATTCTCTTTAAATTGAGTTTTTCTCTTTAATGTAGTTGTTGCTGATTCGTTAATAAATGAGTTGTGGCAAAAATGCTGATTACCGATGTGTTTTTCCATGAATCTGCTGTGTTTGCGATTTTAACGTTAGCTTGTTTACAACAGCTTGTTGATTAATGCGTCACACACTGCCACTAACACGCCAAAGCAGTTTTATTTGTGACAACCTGGCATAATGTTAACATAACAGCCACAATTAGCCACAGAACCTTGCTGTTCAGGTCCCGTGTCACAGTCACGCACACATCTGTGACAATTTCATGACTTTAGTACTATATTTTGTGAATTTGAGAACACAGCTTTCATTCTGTGGGAAATATTCTTTCTCAGCAATTTATTTTGCACATTCAGTTGACTGAACTCAAGCGACTCATCAATGAGTACAACACAGAATTTAAGCATCTGTCACGGTTACTGACTGTTTGGGTCAATGAACATGGTGCATCTATGTTGGCGGAGGCTATTGCACTACATGGGAAAATAACCACCACTCTGTATTTTGTGTCCCATTCAAAAATGGCTCTTGAGAAATGTGGTGTTTATTTCCCACCTACTGTGACATGAAATTAACATCCATCCTTATCTACACGCCTGCTTATGAGGACATTCGGTCCACAAAATGATATGCGAACAAACTCTTATTCAATGCGTGTCTCTTGGGATTGGCATAGTCAAAGTAAATTTTAGTTATTTGTTTAGCACAAGGATATTTCTGCTCAGGTTCACAGGTGATTTGGCCCTGTGCATGCATTTGTGCGCTCTCGTTCTCGTCTGTGCGAGAGCACTTGGACTGATGGATAGAAAATTGCAGGTGAATGGTAATGTCAAAGAATAAAAGCGTTTTTTACCGCTGAAGAGCTCGAAACCCGATTGTGTCGTTGCATAGACAGTCTGGCACTAAACATCCTTGAGGTCACTCATAAAATATGTTGTATAACACAAATGTGAGTCACTCTTGAAGCGATATTTTACCAGGGTTCCTGGCGAAAAACATTCTATATTAGCACCACCTGTCAACTTCTCTCCACCAAGAGATCTCTGGAATAAAATGTCTTTAGGAGGAGCTAAACGTTTTTCTTAATGCTGAATGTGACCACATTCACATCCTAGGATGTTCACAAGGCACAGAAATGGCCCAAGCTTTCAACTTCTATTTCATTACATTTACTAAATTGTCTGGTGGGCAAACATATGGTTCAAAACCAACTCTTTTTCTCAACCCTCCCCCCCCCCGTGGAAAACAAAATGTATTTTGTATACAAACATCTTTTCTGCTCAAATTCGCCAAAAAAGAATGTGTGTCTGTCTGTGCGTGTGGTATTAAGGGTTGGTTGTATTCTGAGAAACAAGCAGATATTTGGTTGAGCTGGAGATCGGTCTCGCTTCGCTTCATCTCTTCAGTTCTGCTGTCAACAGAAGAAAATCCAGACTCCGCGGTGGCACGAGCGCGAAATGAGACGCCCCAGACACAAACAAATATGATCTGTCAAGGTCTCTGGGATAGGAAATAGGCGCAGGTGGAGTTTACTCGGTCCCTGAGTAAAGCCTCTCTCTCTCCCCAATGAAATATGTATGGTCTCTATAAATGTGCTGCATTTCAAGAGACCCCTCCATCCCCATTTTCATTCTTGCTATGAGTGTCCTGCATCATGGCCTCTGGGGAGGATGAGGACGATTCTAAGAGCCCTTGTTTCTCTGGAGGCCCAGCAGAACCCACATGTATGTGCGTGTTCCCTTAAGACAGATGCCGGTGTCCCCTAAAAAAGACGTAAGCTGATCATTCAGAGAAGCGGCACTGGCACTGCAGTGCTGAACAGTTCTGTACGTGTTTCGACATGGTGCAGCGGCAGACAAAATCAGGATATCAAAAGAGAAACGAGAGAGCGGTCGAGACGAGGAAGACTAGTCACCCAGTTTAAGAAACAAGGTGATTTAAATTTGTGTGTGAAACCTGTTATGAACATTATGATGATAATAATATAATACAAGCTTTGGTCAAGCATTTCTAGATCTAGTCTTATTTAAGGGAGAAAGTAAGCTTAATTTAGTGAAGAACTACCTCCGATCCACAATGTGTCAGGAATGACTAAATGGTCTTGCCATGCTGTCTATTGAACATGTTTTTTGTCTCTTATTGAAAGTAATATGCAATAACTCTTTGGGGGCCAGGAGCACCAGTAAGCCAGAGGGCCCAGAAACCCTAGCGGCACCCGCTCCACCATATACTCACTTTGCGATTTTAGTTATTTTCCCTTCCTGCTCTGTTGGCAAGCATCCATGCTCGCAGATTCAGCTCGCCGTTTCTTATTGACCGACATCTTGCTCTGTTGATTCTTTTAATTTCTGATTCCCAGAACCGTTTATGCGCTGGGTGGCGTCATTAAAATCACATTGTGTGGCATATCGTTGTTAAAAATGTGCTTAAAAAACCCTCATTAGCATCGCAGCCGCTCGTTTTTTGTTGCGCTTGGTCGCCTTAAAGAGCTGCAGTCACAGAGTGACGAATGGAGAAACAACACCTCTGAACTCCAAGGTCTCTTATCCAGATGCCATTCTGACCGTGCGCGCCATAACTGCGGCAATATGACTGTGACGTATAGGTGCGGCGCGAGCGCACAATCTTTTCAGATGTTTCCCCGAGCATGACAGGAGCATGTTTTCAACAAGAGCTTTTGTAACAGCAAAATATATTCAGAAGAAATTGCACAAAAATCCACAACTTGCACTCTTGCCTTGGCTGTCACAAAAAAATGAATAGGTGCAGATCAGTTTGACTTATGCCTCGAATAAGAGAAAATTAGAATGCTCGCCATGTGTCAGGATTGTAATGCGTAATGGCGTAGACAGTGCGCAGCGATGCGTGTCTCTCTTCAGTCGCGGGGGTGGAATTATTCAATATCCGATATTATGTGCGCTGAAAATGAGTGATGCATTATGTATTGGAGGCTAAGATCCATACAGCAATAATGAACTGAGAAAGTTGATAAATGCGTTGCGAAACTGTGCGCTTTGTATTAAATGAAACTGACACACGATTCGCACTGACCTGTTGACTGGTTTGCAATCCGTCGCGCCTGTTGCGTCACTGTGGTGTTGTAAAACGATTTTGTTTACCGCACTGACCTTCTGATGTGAGGTTTACAACATCAACGTGTAAAAGTGTCACTATGATCGTAATAATTTGCGTGGTTGTGTGCATGCATGCGTGAGTGGCAGGGAATTGAAACTATGAAATGACAAAATAATTGAAATAATGATAACTGACTGTGCGCAAGTGTGTGCGCGCTTTGTTAAAAGGTGACGGTTTTGGACGGTTAAAGCCGTAATCTCTCTTGCCTCAAGCGCGGCTTAGTCGTGTCCTTTGCCTGCTCCAGTATTAAAAGGTCACTGAAATATTTATCGCTATGTTTTCAAGGCGAGATGGAAAATTGCTTTGTGGTTTGTGCACTTGACATCTGACAATTTTTAATGGGAAAGCACAAATTGCTTTTGTAAACTTAATTACGAGATGGTAATAGGTTGAACGAGTGGTTTAAGGGTAAATGCGTATACTACATGTGCTGCCTTCTCCCCATGTGTCAGTTTTCACATATTCATATTGGCTTTCGTTTCTCGATTTCGCTGGTTGGCATCCCACTTTGTTCATGTGTGTTCTTGAATGGGGCCAGGAGGAAGTGAATGTAGATGGAGTCAGTTTGTAATGCATTTAGATGGCCAGGCTGATGTTATCCGAGCAGACAAGGTGGTCGACTTCAACTTCCAGATAGCTTTTAACCAGATTATGCGGCTTTCTGCCACATCCAAATGGATCTGCTGTGCTCACAGGGACAGCACGCTGATAAAGTTGAAAAAAGCTGTGCGAAGGCATGAACGGTGAGAAGGGAATAAATAAATAAAAGAGGAAAAACTGCGTCCAGATGGTGACTGCAAGAAATGTGAGTGACACCTGCTGATAGACAAAACTGCGAAGAATTGTCAAAACTGCGAAGAATTGCCAGACAAGTTTAGAGAAGTTGCATGTTTACACTAATGAAAATACTGGTGCTGTCCAGAACAATCTGTCCTCCAACTTAGAATTTTCCTAGTTTTTAATTGACAAATAACATCACATTGATTTTGGAAAGGAGTTAATGTGTCATAAGAATTATTAATCATATTTATTATTTTTGTATTCCACTTCATGTCCGATACCATTTACATTAAGAGCCCGACATTAGGACTTTCTGTCTCGGTCTTCTCTCGTAAGACATGTACACGTCTCCGCTATGTCTACAGTCTCAACAGCTTTGTGTCGGGTCAATTAACAGTGCTGGTATTACATTTTTGACCTGACTTTTCCCATTAGGGCAGCTTAGGAAGCAAAGACCCCGCAGCTGCATTGACTGCGTGCCGTTTTACTTAAGTTTTCCATTTTTCTCCTTTATTCTGACAGTCAGGACTGTGTTTTCCTATCTCTTTTTCGCACCTCGGCTGTCTCTTCTTCCTCTGGGGTTTAAAATGCCGCAGTGCAACGAATAGGCCACCTGCCATAACGCTCCTCTGTTGTCATATTTTGTAATTACGGAGCCACAAGAAACAGAAGTTTGGGGTGAGGTGTATTATGTGTACTCTTAGCTATGGGCAAGGTTTAGTGCAGCGGGCGAGGCCACATGGAAGGTGCGTTTCTGTCATCCGGAAGCCAAATTTCAAAGTCGTGCAGAATAAATGGTTTCCAGTCTTTTTGAAGTGTGTGTGGTTTTGGTCGACGTGGGGATAAGTGAGGCTCGCTGTGCTGGTGTTTACTGCGACTGGTGAGCGGAGATGCAGTTTGAAACCATTCACAGGTTCTGTTTGTAGTGATCTAAAAACAATAGGAAACTCTGATGGTAAAAAGGCAGATAGTAAACTTAGGCTGCATCCCATTTAGCTATTTCTTTGCAAAATATTAACAACATATTAAACAAATTATACAAAAATTCAAAACAAAAGCTGATTCAAAACATTTATAACATGCTATAAAGTCACTGTTTATGTTGAAAATAGTTTATGCACGAAGGTTTAAATATTTATATTGAAGCGTGATGCATGATTCATGCATGCTTTTTATAAGAGTTTTATGAATTAATTTCGAATGAGCCACAAAACCAAATAAATATAGGCAGTTGCAATGATATCAAAGTGCCGTACTGTGATATTTGTTCTAATAATAGCATGCCGTCCATGCACCACATACAAAAAAAATGTTCTCTTCTCCAAAGGCATAGTATGTGGGAGAAAAATATAATTCAGCATGCTTCTGAATAAAAAACATCCTTATTGTGTTTTATTGGCACAATGTTCTATCCACATAAATTTTGTTTCTATTTTGTTGTTTGTTCACAAACATCAGTGTACGTCACCAAGCGCTCGCGAGCTAATCTGAACATGATTTAGAGAAACTGAGGTTTGCGAGGTTTTTGCATTATGGAAAACATCAGAGTAGCCATCTATCCATGCTTTACAGACATTTACGTTGATTGCTTGTTTCTCAAACATAATCCAAAATGTTCCTCAACAGAATAGCGATGAGATTGAATGCGAGACCCAGTAGCACATCTGGTGGGACGCATTACTTAACGTCAGGTGGGACGTTAAGATCTATGGCCATCACGCCCCTGTTGTTCCACAGCAATGCACGGATGACTAACCCCACAACAAATAAATTGCCCTTTCTCCCTTCAAATGGGAGAACGTCGCAATCCCTCTCGTCCAACGTTGGCGGTGGCTCCCGTCTGCGCATATTTATGTCCTGCACAGGCCCGGTTCAATAAAGGAATAAATGAGAGAGGAGCAACGCTGGACGGTTGAGTATGAGGAGTAATGGTCTGGAATGGTGAGGAAGAACACAACGGCCTCCAGTTTGAGGGGCATCCATCTCTCTCTCTCTCTCTCGCTCTTGCTCTCTCTCTCTCTCTCTATATCCTTTTCTCTGTCATTCCCTGGGTTCCTAAATGGAGGGTTGTTAATAGTTGCCAGGTTGGAGCATGGTAAGGTGTGCCAGAAAGCGAGAGTGACAGATGTTCTGGTTAGAGATGAGGGGTCGCACACTGTGGTCGTTTCCTCTTTGAGCTTCATTTTTAACAGTGTTAAACTTTAGCGAGAGCAATGGAGAAATTTTCTGATTCAGCAAGAAAGAGGATTTCTGATTCATGGGTATAAAAGGCATCTTGTTGAAGGATTATATTTCTATATTCACCCCAAAGGTCAGCATTCCTTGTAGTAGGACAACACACTCAAAAATGGCACTTGAAGGGATAGTTCGCCACAAAAATAAAAATCCTGTCATTTGTTGTTCAAAACCTGTATTAACTGTTTTTTAGATGTCTGGTTATGTTTCTATATAATGAAAGTCAATGGGGGTCCAATGTTGTATGGTCACCAACCTTTCAAAATACCGTCTTTTGTGTTCTGCAGAGGAAAGTCATACAGGTTTGCAATGACCCAAGGTAACTTAAATTAAGAAATCTTTTTCATTTCGGGGTGATCTATCCCTTTATTGATTTTTTTACTATTTCATCCACGTAGAAGTGCTCTGTCTGTAAATTATTTGCAGTTGTATGATGTTTGCTGACATGTCTTTGGGGGATGATGTTTCTGAGAGAGAGCATGTGTGGTTGGCAAAATCTGAACAACGCCTACTGTAGAGCATCTTTAAATCCTCAAATACGATTTTAATAAAGAAACTGCAGAATAACACTTGTTCTGTGTTTCTATAAGCTGGTACCGAAACGCAACGACCTGATAAAGCTACGCTGTATTCATACTGCTCCCTGGTATTATCGCTGGAAAATTTACATCTGTTGCACTTTGCGTTCTCGTTCAGGGTTAAATAACAGGAAAGCATCATTGTGAGGATGTATACTAGACCACTGGAAGCTCTTAATACTTGAGTGCGATTCAGTCCATTTACCTGAATTTAACTTCAATTTGAAAACGGCTATTTGGCTTTGTGAGTACAGAGGAAGATAATTGAATAGCATTCTTACTGATTTTTCATGTCACCGTAAGTAAGCTTTAAAACACTCCGTGAAGGCTTCAGGTCTCTCTGTTGTATAGCTTATGTATAGAAGAGAAGCTGGTTGCATTGTAAATTATGAGCACAAAACCATGCAAACCCAATGAAGTGTTATCAGGAGCTGTTAACATTTTTTGTGACGGATTAATCCGAATAACATAACTTTATCACCAAGACGGTCATAACAACGGAGGAGCGATTTCTTTTCTAATGCACCCTTCTGTCCAAGAGGTCACAAAGATTCGTATTTGAATATTTTCTTTACTAGAAAGTGATATTTCTCTGAAGACGAATGTTCTTGAAATTCATCTTTCGGTCTGACATGCGTATGCGGGCTGTAATATTCAAAGCTTTCCTGGCTCGTCATTTAGTCGTGATATTTCAGGCAGAGGGAAGGCTGTCGGTATACTGACTGATGACTCCAAGAATAAATTAATCTCCGGCTCTCCCTCCGGCCTTCCCTGTCAATCAAAGGTTTCTTTTTTCAAGTTTGTCATAACATTTCCAGACCAATGCAACATTGGTCTAGCTCCAATAGTTTTGGCTCCGGCGAATGTTTTTGTAAGCATATACCCTATACAAGCTATACCTTTTAAGCTTACTCACATTTCCACTTTTACTACAACTTTAATATCGTTCTTTATCAAGTACATCAATCTTATCTGAATGCATGCCAGTGTGTATGTTTTTTATATTTTGTTTACCAGCTATAGTTAAAATATATAAATTTAAGTTTGGAATAATATATATATTCCTGATTTTTGGTTCACTTGAACCACTACATACTATAATATTTATATATATATATAAAATAGTAAGTATGTAGTGGTTCATGTTTGTATAATCGGACTTGGCTAAAACTGTAACACCTGAACAATATGGTTCTATTACATAACATTGAAGCTTTACTTGGAGTAACAGCCAACAAACAATAGACAATGTGTTTTTACAGCATTTATTAATGTTAGTTATTGCAATTGCTCCTTTTTTGTTCATGACTCTGCATTTTAGTTTTTGATTAAAAATACTTTATTTTAAATCAATATTAGATGAATACATGTGAATACTATAATTTTTTAGATTAAGTTTTTATCAAACTGAATAGTATTGTAAAAAAGTCAGATACAGCCCCAGTTAATTATTGTTGTATTCATTTAAATGGTATAAAGTTAAATTGTAGCTTATGTTGTTTTAATCCATAAAGCATTTTTGTCATTCTTGAGACAAACGAAGTGACCGTGCCTTTCAGCGTCAGGAGTTAAACCTGACTCGCTATGCAACAACGGCTAGTTTGGTTTATTTCATACAGACACAGTAAGGTAGCTAAGTGCTCACAAGCGCTTTAGTTGATTGACTTGACAGTGTATTACTTCAGCTGAAGCACTGAATCATTCAGCACTCCGTCATTACAGCCGGCGATGAGTGTGCTACCTGTCAGCCGTCGTCACAATTGGCTTTATGACATTTCCGTACAAAGCGTGTAACCTGAATTTCTTACAGTTCCAGCTCTTCAGAGAGTTCTGATCCCTTTCCTGGGATTTTTGGTTCAGGTCGGATATCTGCAGACATCCACATACACCGCGATGCCTGGCGTTTCCCATCATTCATGGTGCCACACTTGCTTTTTGAGCAGGGCGTTCATACGTGACCTTGACTCTCATCCATCATGATGACATTTCCAGTTCACGACTGGACCCAACAAACAGAAAATGCTTTTTGGCTCTTAACCGGGTGCGAATCGCTGGCAGGCTTTTTTAATGGCCTCAATCTCATTTACACCCACAAGCGCTATAAAAAAGGTATGGCTGCAGCAAATGCATGCAAGCTGTAATTATCTATAAAAGCTTTTCACGATTGATAGGAGAGGAATGGACCGGTTTTGTCTCGTGTTCTCTTGATAAGCCGCTCAGAATTGACCGTGGTCAGACTGTGACTTTCGGGGAAAAGAGACGACGTGGCCCTGTGCCAAACAGGGAGAGAGAGTTTAATGATAATCTGTGGCTTAAATGAGGTCATTATGTGGCGGTGTGAGGTTAGGTAAATAGAGCTCCTAATGAGGTGCTGTTTTAATAGCGGTCATCGCATGGCATTCTGGGGCGTGTGTTATGAATCACCTTGGCGGAGGAGTAACGCATGGGGCTCTGCGTTGGATCCAACCGGGTAGCATCAAAACTGAGCTGCTGTTGCTGAAATGTGCTGGTTGTCACGCCGTAGAAATCTAAGATGAGCAAATCATCCGTGAGTCTGCTGATGTCAGCGGACCGATGAGCTCAACCGAGGACTTGTCAAGCTTTTCTCAGGACTCTTGGGCGAACAATAGACATTTCAAGCAATTTTAACCATTTATCATATTCCATGCATTAAATATATGACAAGAAGTTATCAAAATATTGTTATATGCACAATGGTTTGCAATAACTACATTCTTAGGTCGGTACATTTTATTCTAGAAAATGTGCAGCATGTACGTTTAAAATGCATTTCAAATTAAATATAAATGTCATTTAAATCAAGTGTTTCAAACTTAAGCATTATTGCTTCGTATAACATGGCATATTGAATTGTTCTTCACTGCATATCACATTGTTCTTCAACATAGTCACCCCAATATATATTATTTAAAATCACACACTTAATAAAGCTTATTAAAGCCAGTAATACATTTCAACAGAAATGGTTTAGATGAGTGAAATTAGTTTAAAATGGATCGAGCATCATTTGTTTACATTGTTTACTCTGTCCTCTGTATATCACAAAAGTAAGATCATCTGATTTATTGAGCTGTCGGAAATCATTACATGAACAAATCAAACATGCAAAGTTAATGAGAAACGGTGTATTATAATGTTTGACTACCATGACAGGTACTGTATTTGACTGATGTGGTTGAGCTCCGTCTTGTAATGAAGAACATCAGAGACAGGTGCAGCTAATATGTAGTAACAAACATTACGCCGCTGAGATTTACTTCAGTGATTGAAATTTGCATGTGCGTGCTAGTCTCAGTAGTAATTATAAAGAGCAAATGTAAACAAGCTTTTAATCATTATTTGTGTGACTGCCTGCTTCCATTATCTCTGCTTTGTTTGATGCACGTGGAGTGCTCCGAGAAGCTTTGATTAATGGTGAGCTCTTTCGGAAACTAAGCCGAGTTTCGGTTGTGGAGTACTGCTGTGGGTAGCACAGTATGCGCTTCAGATTGTAGGAAGCTACGTTGCCGTCACATGACCGGAGCAGGTAACGTGCGAGTGGAAATAATGGTCGTTTGGCATGTTCAATGTCATTTTGCTTAACTTTTGGAGACTTAGTGAGTTTCGTTTTCTTAGCTTATTGAGATTTGTACACGGTGTGCACCATACAGCCAGTATGAAGATATCCCATAATCCTCAGTGTCTGGATTGGAGTCAGATAAAATGAAAACATAATTTTATGATTTAAAGGAGCAACATTTACTTTGAATGTATTTAACAGTTTAACACTATTTTCTGGCGTCTGTATTCATTTGTACCTCTTGAGCAAAACATTTATACGTTTAGGGTCTTTTGAAGGCCTTCTCAAACCGGTTTCTTTGGCTTGGCAGCGACGCAGTCGCTCTTTGTTTGCTTGATAGAACTGCAAATCATAAATGATTTCTCGATTACACAAACGTATTGTACAAGCACGCTCCAATTAAAACTGCCGGCCCCAATATCATTTAGAAGAGTCGGCGTGCGGATCGGATGGTGTGGGAATTCTGCCGTGGCTCGTCCTTTTCTGCAGAGTTAATCTTGCTTAGGGAGCCACTCGGAGGCAGGTCTCTGCGCTCTCCGAAAACGCCTTCATCTGCGAAATCTGCTCCCACTCCACATTAAATATGGAGTCAAGATGAATTATACACAACATCTGCTCATCTGACATGCCATTACGGGTTGAGGAATCTTGGCGTTACACCTGTTTCTAATTTGAGAGCGATTGCGTTCGTACGTTATAGAGATGTTTCTTTAAATTTCTCTTTATACTAATGAAACTATTGTGTAAAATTCTTGCCCAAACAGTCTGCATTTATTGAGCCGTCTTTTGAAGGAACTTCATTTACAAGTTTACCTCGGAGGGCTATGTTTAAAAAAGAATTTAGGCGTTTACTTTTTACTGTTTGGTTTTAGGATATTTTAGGTTTCGCAGTATGTGTAGTGCGAGTAAGTTTGCATGTAACTTTTCTGCTTACCTGGTCATTTTTAAATCTGAAGCGACTTTAATACATCAGCATCGTTTGCATAAATGGTGGCATTTTAATATCACTCTGAAATTAGGGCATCCTACAAACTCCTTTATGAGAGACAGATGTGTGGAAAGTTTATTAAGACTCTAGGGACGTTTATGAATGACATGGTTCTTGTCTTGATGCTCTGTGACCTTGTTGCTCTCAACCTCGGGCTGCGTTTCAAATATTTCTACTACATACAAAAATGTACTTTGCCGGTGATGGTACACTTACAGCATATAGCAACCTGGTTTCAGAGACGAGATTTAAAACTAGTCCCAGATTAAAATGAAAATCTCTCACCCAAACATATCTTAAAACATGTCACTGCCATTGTTTTGTCTCAAGATGCACACCAGTAATGATTTTATCTAAGGTGTTTTATCAAAAGCAACTGAAATAGCATAATCCAGGACTGTGCCTGTATAACCGTGCCAAGATTATTCAGTTGAAATGTTTGTTTGTTATTTGGTTCACACATATACAGTACAGTTTGGATAGAATATGTATTAGGTTACTGCCTTAGTTTAAAAGAAACTGAATCATTTGTGTCCTTCAACCACGGCTCTTAAACTGGTCGGCAGTTCCCAACTGGCAATCCAACCTCAGTTGAAGGTTTTCGTTTTATCTTGCAAGGATCAGCCTTGTGATCAAAAAACCTGTTGGATCTGTTTAACACCTCATCCATTCAATCCAAAGACCTGGGAAGCGGGAGATGGAGGGATGTATGAGAGGAATATCAAAATGATTTGTAAACATATTGCACACTGTAGGCTTTAAGTGTGTGTTGCATGTTGTATATGGACAAAGTGCGTTTACCTATGGGTAGATTTTCTTTGTTTCCTCGCTTCCCTTTATTCAGTTTGAGACCGGTGGTGATGCTAGCGGTTCTGAAGTGTTTTGTGGAGTTTAGTGTGACCTGACGCCAATCGACCACAAAAATGGAGCGACTACGCCACCCTGGATACTTGCCAGAGACAAGATATACAAATTTCTAACTTAAAGCACACAGGTTCACTTCAAGAAGCGGCAAGAGACGTGAGCATAGAAATATATATACTTTTATTTAAAAGACTCGTACACATAATCATTTGAAAATAAAGAAATATAAAATACAAACAGATGAAAGAATGCCACCGGAGATGGCAAACCCCTCTAAATCCGGTATCCGGTAGTCACACAAATGTTCGGGGGGACAACACGTTCGGTATGTTAAATACACACACTGCCAACCCCCAAAATATTAACAACCCAAGCTCGACTCCAGCTCACTCACGGTTCACCTGTAAACACAAAGCCTGTCTGGTGTCACCCCTAGCCAATCTTACACCACACCACCACACCCAGTACATTTACCTGTAGAGGGGCGACGCCAACCAAATGCCAGTCACAAGGTTTCTCAACGCGCCGTTCTGCAAAGAACCGCTAGCATTAATCAAATACAGGCTATCAATGACATAGCCGACATTCCTACATACCTGTTGGACGACCGGATGTACCGCAGAAGCAAAAAAAAGAAAGGGCGGGACTAGTAGAACAACCAACCTCTTTTACGTAGGATATATATACCCTCCCCGTATCAACGGATAGGACAGCTAATAATCGGCCCCACCAATTGGTGACATGGAAAATGTATAAGCCCTACCACATTAGCATCCCTTTCTTGACTAATAAATGTTCAAAAGTGAAGTCTTTTATTGGCGTGTTCATCCAAATCTGTATGACATTCAAGATTAATCTTCAGGAGCCTGACAGACCACTATTCACATTCATTTGTGGAGAAAGTAAAATTCTTTAACGTCATGCATCCCATAGACATTTGACTTTTTTTTTCCATCTTGATGTCTGTTTCTTTATAAAAACTATGCAGAAATGAACTTATTTTAAAAATATTCAAGCATGGTTTTGAAGCAACACGCATCTCAAGTACTAAATTTCTAATTGTGACAAGACAACCTGTCAGCGGGAAGAAGCATCTCCCTCAGCTTTAACACAGCTTTCAGTTATTCTTAAAAGCCTGCACCATATTTCTCCACATTTAGATACGTTTTCTCCCTACTGAAAGGCGTGCGGAAAAAGCTGGTGTTTATAGTTCATTAAGGTTTATTGTTTCTCAAAGGTTCATTCCGCCTTACTAATGGAGGTTCTTTCCAATAAGTCAGCATGCGGCTGACCCGCGTGGCTCTTAACAGCTTTTACAGTTGACAGTTTCAGTGCTGGCTGTTAAGTGAGAGCCAGGTGTGGTTTATTGTCGTTTTTTGACCTAATGCGTGCTGGATGTGTTTGCTTAATAAGGAGGCATTACATAGACCGATGAATACTTGCGGGCGCCTCGGACGCCCCTCGGGGTGAC
Source organism: Barbatula barbatula (assembly GCF_947034865.1). NCBI lineage: Eukaryota > Metazoa > Chordata > Actinopteri > Cypriniformes > Nemacheilidae > Barbatula > Barbatula barbatula. The sequence goes on along the minus strand of NC_136768.1, from coordinate 2,487,350 downwards.
CTTTAGCCCGTGCAGAGTGTCTGTCTTCAAAGGCAGGGGTGTTGGAGCCTCTCTCGCTGGTGATAAGTGGGACAGTGGGATGTCTTGAGCCAGAATGATGAGCTCCGGGTTGCTGTAGGAGATTTACTACGGCTCAGATGTGTTGGGTCACAAGTAGGGGTGATCCGACGTGGACATTTTAGCTGGTGCAGACTGAGTATTAAAGGTGCAATTCGTAACTTTTCTGTTTTATTGCCTTTTCAGGAGATGCAGGGAACACAAGCAAATGTTTCCATTTAATCTCCGTAGACAGGTTTCCAATACAGATTTTCGCAAAATTTAAGGGATATTTTCTAAATGTCAATAAAAAAAATATTGCGGAATGACAGCGTTTCCATTAATCAATGTAATGCTTTCAAAGTATATTTTGTTTTCAGGCCATACTTTGTCCTTTTTATGGCAGGTCGCAACCCAACTTTATTCCATAGTGCCACCTGCTGTGATGAAAGAGTGAATAGAAATATCTATATTTCCTTATATATTTTCATATTAAATCACTGTTCCTAATTAATCACCATACTGCATTTGGTCCAACATATAAAATATACCATTATGTGAATGGCTCACACCATATTTTCCAAATGGTCATGTGATATTTTTCACATGACTTTGATATGACAGCATTTCCATTGCAGTTTTGAGATGACAATTGCATTTCCTGAAAAAAAATGTTTCCATTGGCTGTATTTTCAGTTTGCGCATTTTGTAGGGTAATGGATATCTAGAAAAACAACTGCGATATTAAACGGATTTCATTTGTGATTTTTTTAATTTTTTTCAAGTAGTTACTCCCTAACACTTATCCAAAAAAGTTTGAGAGGGAGAACTCTTAAGCAGATGCCAAATTAGTAAAAAGCGTCGAACTCTTGAACTCTCGTCAGACACTAAACCGAGGAAAATGTATCTACTATGCATCAAACGCATCCAGAAAAGACTTTCTGCATCAACGTCAGACATCTAATTAAACCTCCTTTCAGTCCTGAGTCTCCACCCCCGATTCAGGTGCCACAACCTCACCACGTGGCTCTCGCATTTACTATTTTTGGCTTTCGTCCTCCCCCCTCCTGCCGGCGAGCGAGCCATTTTTCATTCTCATGCCACCGCAAAGGTGAAACTCAATAAATGTCAGGCTCCCCGCGGGTCCGCGTTTGTGGAGCGATCATACATTTAGAGCTTGCAATTATGTCAAAGCACCAAAATTAATGAAATGCCATTCCACGTGAGACGGGACTTCATTTACATATTAATTCCACTCTGACGTTTTTTTATTTTAAGGACATTTATATATATACCTGCAGTGTTACAGTATTCCAAGCACAGTTAAACGTCAAGCGCACAGGGGGCTTGTTTACTTCTGGACGTCACGCGCTCGTTTTTCACCCGCCGCTGCTTACGACTGTATTACTTAAGCTGCACTCAGGAGCACTTTGCTTTTCGCTCTGCGTTTTAAGGCTAAAATGGGTCTTCTGATAATTCTCAAGAGTTGTGCTATGCATTTGTCTCTATGGTTTTATGGGGCAGGTGCCTGAGGGATGCTGAAACGGTCAGTTCTTGTTATGGAGATGAGTGTTCAAGGGGTGAAGACTTTTCTCCCTCAATTTCATCATTTTGACCCAAGAGCACCCTTGCCACTGGAGAACACAGCTCTCTTGTGATTTCTATACGTCTAAAGAAACATCAAACGCTGAGCTGGGGTAACCTAGGTTAGCTGGATTGGACGACTTAAGTGGATTGGGATTTTTTTGTTTAGTCATGAAAGAATTGAAACAAAGAGATTGTGTAAAGATGGATTTAAAGGCCGGGAAATTTTGTTTATGGAAGTTTCAAGATATTACAGACAGTTTCATCAATTTGTTGAATGGGACGTGTAACTGTCGCATTTGTTTAGCCATGTAACGGTTCTTCTAATGGTAACCCAAAATAATACTGGCTAGACTCGCTAGCTGATGTATCTACTATTTACTTTATTCTTTTCAGATGGGTACCAGAAGTATCCAATAACTATCTTAAGAAATGAGTCCCTGCAGATTAAGTTAAGGCCGTGAAAGCGCATGCACAGGAAAGCTTGTTTGTTGCTTTACACCTTGCAAGTAGTCTATAGATGGTTTTAAACATTGGTCCAGAAACGCTTCATTTTGATTTCATTTTTAAATCCCGCTTGTCGTCGCTGTCTTTCTGAAACCTTGGATGTCCAAATTCGCTGTTGGTCAGGAAATGTAGAAAAATGCTTTTAAATACTGTATTAAGTTGACAAGCACTTTTCAATGTGTGTTTAAATGGCAAAACATTTTAATCACCAAATATGAAGATTCAAGGTTTACGGGGACAGCAGCGATATAGAATTAAACCTTAAAAATATTAGTTTAACATTTTGATTTGGTAAGCTGAGTTCCCATGGTTGTATTTTGTTCAAACGTTTGTGTAATGTTAAAAATACTGAAACACGGAGTTCTTCTGGACCAGCGTTGCTTGATGACCTGTCTATGAAAAATGAATACTTCTAAAATCGAAAAGGTGTCAAGAATCGACATGAAATCAAAGCATTTCCAACAAATGTCTTTATTATGGCACAGAAGTTCAATGCTGTTTTAGTTTAATTTTTGTTTATCTAAGGCGTAAATACAGGCAGATGTCAGGTGGTCTTCAGTACCGGGGCTTCCCTGGTGTAAATCGGCTCTGTGTGATTCCAGGGGCCCGTAGACAGTCGCTTCATTACCATCTGTGTCCTTGGAGAACTTCCTTTATAATTAACATTTGCGTGATGGATTACGAGCGCTGCCTCTCGACGCCAGCTCGTTTTTTCGCTGCGTTTTGTTATTTCGCCTATAGAGTTTAATTGACGTGTTTGCTTTCCACCTCCTCCTGACAATAAAAAGGATTTGTGAGAGCGGATGATAATTACAAGAATATTTCACACCGGAATGAAAATACTGACATTGGTTATCCACCCAAATCTCGCTCACTTTTTCATAAAGTGCGCAAGTTGTCGCTTTTTAATTTTAGGGCTGTGGCTCTCTAGAGTTTATTAATATGTATATTTTTTATTAACAAAGACTCAAAACATCCTGGTTTTGGAATATAAGGGGGAATGCATAAGTTAACTTTCCCTTTAGGAAAACCACACTATGTAGCCTAGGAAAGGGGCTGTTCAAAAATTCATTAACTTCATGTTTTGATTCACCGTAATTTTCTATAAACAATAGCGAATGGGTGCCCTGAGGATGCTGAACATCGATGGTCTTTATTGTGGTACTCACAGGTTGCTTCATCCGGCCTTTTTCCCATTAATCAACAGCATCATTACTGACGCAAAGAGGCGAGTCAGCAGATTCAAGCGTTTAAGTACAGTTATCCTGCGCCGCTGCATCCAGCGGTCATTTATTAATGTCAGAGATGCTAAAACATGCTGCTTTGATACACAGGCCGTGAGATTATATGGGTTATAGAGATACGAAGATCTGACAGTTTGATACAAAGACAAATGTCTTTTGTGTTTGCAATTTGTCGAGTCGTATCATTAGCATATTTTTGAGAATTTGATCAAGCTAATTTAACTGTCTAAAGCACCTGTGATGTCAGATTTAACACGATTTATCATATCCTTACATTGTCCGGTTCCCAGAGGAACATTGTAGCCTATTGCTCAGAGATTTCTCTATTGTATCTTAAGAGATTTATGGAGCTTTTAAGTTTCAACTTTGTCTCAGATGATCCTTAAATAAGAGTTGTTAAAATGCAGTATAGTAGATAAGATGAGATCTTTTCCATTTCCATTATTTTCTTTCTTGCTATTAAAAATCTTATCATCGAAAGCCATAAAACTTGTTTGACAATGGCCGTATTTATAGAGCCTTGACGCATTAAAAATTGTTCCACATTGATAAGTGTTCATTTGTTGGCATTTTGATGTGCAAATGCATGGACTTAATTCATAACGCTGCAATCTCTGTCAATATCGTCATCTCAGTTTTAAACACAATCGCAGGCGTCTTTATCTACTCTCTCCATGTCAGTTTGACATCGTCTGACTTCACTTGACCTCAACTGAGATGTGACCCTGCCTGTGAAAACCACAGCTTAAGTCTTTTTTTTTTTTGCGATTTACTGGTTTCTACATAAAATCACTGTACATAGTATATAGAACAGCCTGTGAAATAGAAACTTGATATCTTTAATATTGACTTCGTAAGGTCATCTGAGCGATTGAAAACCTATTGAAATTAATGCTCAAGTCAAACTTTGGTGCTCGTATCTCAAAATTTGACTTTGCAGACTGTGTAACAAATTATGAATCATTGAACCCGATTTATGTATTCGCTTTCTATATATATATATATCAATTTTTTTATGAAACGATCCGGTTTGCAGTTTTAAGAATTTTCTTGTAATATTTATTTAATACTTATTTGATATTTGTTTACAGTTTGGACCGACTGGCATTGGTTATTACTGTAAGACCCCCACTGCTCGCTCGCTCCTCATCCATCAGTAAGACAGAAATCCAGTCAGTGCTGAGGTATTCCCAGCTTTACATATTTCACACCCCTGTTGTATCCTGATCTCTCATAAATGAGGTCTTTCATGTGTGAGGGGATTTCTCACCTGTCAAAAGAGAGAGATCCAGAAAAGGAAATACATCTTGGCTTATCCTTTCTCATTTTTCTCTCGCATTGTTCCCACTCCTCTACAAAACACGGTTTCTCATTCTCTAGTTGGTTGAGATTTGATGTGCTGGGTTTGGCGAAGGAATAATTTTTCTCCCCCTTCGATCCCTCTACCAGACCATGTTTGGAAGAAATTCTCAAGGTTAAATGGTCTTCACTTAGTCAGACCCCTTTTATTTTTTCAAGTCAACTTGAAATTAAAATTTGCTTTGGACAAAAGTCAGATTTATTGAAACCTTGATGATTTAGAACAGTTTTACTGTTGTGGGGTCTTGTTTGAACTAGAGATGTAACAAAGACACAGTTCTGGGTTGTAATGTTCTTCCATCATCATCTTTTGCTTTCCAACTTGTCAGAGGTTTAGTCTGTGAAAGGAGTAAAAAATATGTTGAGACGTAGCTCATTTCTCACCTGCTCCCAGAAAGCAACAGTACAAAGTAAGTGTTGAAACCGTTGTGAGGAAATAATTGACAGCTCAGAGTAACATTCATCCGTCTGCCGTGGCAAATACATCAGGAAGTTCATCCTCGAGATGTACACTACGGCGAGAATAAAAACAGGAGGGTTTTCATTTAAAACAAATTAGCGAATGTGATAGTCTTAAATTAAGCAGCGCTTCTGTCTCTGCGTGTTTCACCTCGACAATTCTACTGTACCTGTCCGTATTCCACAGAGCTCATTCCCGCCTGCGGTTTTTATTCTGTCAGTCCCGCTTTCATTATTGTCCTCCAAGCATCTGAATATTTGAAAAGGTGCGAGTTTGAAAAGGTTCCTTTTTAAATTTGAATGCGATTGTGTATGTGTAAATACATGCGTTTGATTCAATATGACCCTTGTTCTACTAATATCCAGGCTTTCTGTTACCACGGCGACCCAGGGCGGGCCAGTTTGATGATCACAAGTTAAGTTTTTTTGTTAGTTTGCATAAAGATGAGATGTAAGAGGAATGATAATTGGTGCTGTATTTGACGCATTAATTTTCAACAATATGCTATATATATATATATTAGAATAAAGTAACAGAAAAAATTAAGAGACCATTTTAAAATGTTTCTATGTGGTTTTGGGTATGTGTTTATGTAAAATGATCATTTTTGTGTCATTCTGTGAACTACTAACAATAATTCTCCCAAATATATCCCAAAAATATTGTTTCTGTTTGCATTCATTTGCAGAAAATGAAAACTGTAGAAACCGGATAAAATAACAGAAAATATGCAAATAAATTTCAGACCTCAAATATTTAATAGAGCAGAGTGCTAAAGTGTTATTGATAGCCGAGTGCATAATGAATCTAGACAAAATGTTAAAAACAAATAAATAACTCTTACTGAACACATTTAATTGCAAATGTCAAATCAAATAAACTTGATCGAAGCTGATGTGAATCATGTCTCTAGATTTTAGTATACATTGCTCAACTCGCATAATTCATTCCAAAAGGAACGTAATGTCTAATGAGTTTTGGCTGGAGTCAGCTGGAGAGACGGATCTCACTGTTATCTTGTCGATCGCATTACGTTCTCTCAGCCCCTGGACACTCTGTTTAATTGCCCCAGACAAAATCTAACACAAACAGGTGTGCACCCTTGAGGAGAGGGTAATTGGGTGTAAATCAGGCACGGATGGGACGGCCGAGGGTGCTGTGGCCCGACCCGAGCCATTGAGAACGAATGGACCTTTCGTTGTCGAGGCGTTGTGACAACTTCCATTTCATTATCATCGCGGAACCAAACAGGAGCAGTGTGTCGCACAATCAACCTGTCACCTCAGTATGTGTTTTTGTGTGTACCTGTCAGGTATTGCTTACGTGTTGGGAGCAAACTGCATCGAGCGGTTGATGTCTTCTTCATTTTGTCAAATTGATCGTGTTTCCGCTTTACCCAGCGTCAAGGTTTGCTGCGTTAAACTTTAATTGTAATTGCACTTCAGAATAGCTGACTGAATCTTTTCCTGCCAGCTGTCAAAAAACATCAGTCAGATAAATGGAGCTGTTAGCCAGAGGATGATTATTAATATTAGTCTTACGGTGACCTTGTGGCGAACTTTGAGAATTCAGTTTTATTACTTTGAGCTTTTTCTTTCTCTGAGGCTTATGTATTTCTGTGACGTCTGACTAATTGAAATATACAATTCCCAAAGTGAATTGACGGCAGGGTCAGATTTAGCCTTCGGCAGAAGTAAGAGTAGTTTTAAACACTTAATGTTTATATATATTTTCAATAAAACATTTGTCGATTGTTTTTAAGGGGTTCATGGAGCTGTTATGTGTCTGGTAAATTGTCGTCTTGGTGTTACTGTATGTCAGAATATTCTTGAACGGGCTGGGCGGTCAGCTATCACTCTGTGGAGGTGTTGGTGCTTATGCCGCAGTGTGAGTAACAATCCATCACAATCGGTCATAAATCTGGAGACTTTTCCATCCTTGTGCGTCGGATGCAAACCTGTAATGCGCCGTGTCCTTCTGGAATTTTCTCTCGTATGAATTATTTTAAATGAGAAAGCTTGTATGTTCGGAGTCTCATACTATCTTGCTTCTCTCTCTCATTTGCTGTATAATATAGCAAAATGTGTACAGTATAGCCATGGCATATGAATGTTTTGATTAATGACCATATGTCACAAGCAAGCAAGGCATCAAAAGACTTAGTGTATCGCTGGCTTATACTTGGAAACCCTGTCCGTGTATTTAAGCTCAAAGCTGTAGGGTTGATGGTCATGAAAATGTTGTGCCAGGGCTGCCCACCTCTGCGGGCAACTTCGCCAAATTGAGCTCCAGATTAGAGAGTGGACACGTGCTGGCATCACCCATCCACGTGGGGGTTGTGTGTCGGCTAATATTCGCCTGCTAATATTCGCCTGCTCTTTTCTAATTTGCAAAAACTTCTGCACGTTTGCAGCTCACGGAGTAATCGCAGGTGTTCCCTAATAGGCTGTTTTATTCACAGTCCTGACCCACAGCACAAATGCCAGTGTATCAATGAGGGGTTATTTATGTCTGCTAACCGATCTGATAACACGAGCGAAGACGTCGCTTTGCGATTAATTGAACGCTATTGGATGACATCAGGAAGAAATGATAAAAAGCCCAGAAACACTGACAGGTGGTGAGGAATATGTAAACGCACGTGAATCGAGAGACCGATAATAAAAGAATTACACTGAGATTCTCACACTGCTATCATTTCTTCAATTACAGTGACAGAATCAATCATAGACATTTGTTTAGCAAAAATGGAAAATAAAGTTATTTAGACCGAAGAGGTCTGTACCCATAAACTTGATTAAAGCTTGACTTAAAAACCCACTGTAGGGCTGTGAAATGTGCAGTTTTGTTTTATGCATTGATATATTCCACTGGAACAGGAAGTTAGAGCAGGACATGTTTTTCACCCCCCCATAAACTAATCCCTAGTGTTTATTTTGCAATGTATTATAGTGTCCGATGAGTATCCGCAAGTGCAGATTTATGTCATAAAAATTGTTCACCTGTTTTGGCAGAAGTCAGAGACCCTGAGTTTAGAGCATTTGAGAGTTTTAGAGCTAATAGTGTTGTGCTAATTTTGGAGCATGCTAGTTTATAACTTTATATATAGAAAGCCAAAAAGTTGAGTTTGATTTCAGATAGGGAGGGACTAGAAACCATTATTCAAACCTCTTATCTAATATCCGACTCTTTACAATAGCTGTCATACATTAGTTACATGTTTGCAAATTTAGCCACATCGCGATAAGACAATTCAATGGACTGGAATTGAATTGAATCGAATTTATCTGAATATCAAAAGGGGCTTCAATTGTCCTAATTTTGAAATGGAAAACGTTTCCGCTTTGCTTGCAAAGTTAGTGTTTAGACTGTGTAAATCTCTCAGACGCCATGTTCACAGGATAAGATATACATTGATGAATTTTGTTTGAGAATGTGAATGGGTTACATGATGAGAACCATTTTAGCAGCCATCTGCAGAGACAAGCATATAAAAGTGAATTATCATCTTTGATGATAACCGCACACCTGCAAAGCAAATGATGACGGAATTAAACGTTTTTGGATGAACTATCCCTTTAAAAAACATTTGTAGCATGTCTGCTGACACTGGGAAGTGTACTAGGTGTGTAAGCTAGCGTGTTTATAGCGTGGCGTATGGTGTCGTCAGATTTTTAGATGTGATGGGTGAAATAATGAATATGGAATCAAAAGCCTCTCAGGCGAGGCGCTGATTGCCTTTTTGATGCATTAAAGTAGCCCGGGTACAGATAATGAATAGTGTGTGATTGTGAGATGGCGCTGAAACATTGCAGTCCAGGCGAATACGCTGTTAATGAAATGCTGGCAAACTCTGCAATGTTTCGTACCAGACTCATATCCCAGGTTTCTTCCGACTACAATTTGATTCCCTGTTTTTATTGATCATAGTGCATGCTGAGCATACGAAGGCGTGGGTCGGTGCTAAATTGAATATGGTTCTGCTATTTCTTTGGGAAAATGTGAACTGGCCTAAGTGGTGTCTCGGTCACGTACTGAACTTGTTGTCTATCAAAATTAGTCTGCTGTTCATTTGGCTTGAAAACTAGCGGTTTAATTCTGTATTGTTTCCTGGGTTTGTATGAAAAAGCTGAATTTGTAACTTTAAAATACACACACAACTCTCCCAGTCTTTTGTTTGAACCGACCAGGATTTACCGGCATCCTGATGTGTCATTTAATGACCTGTGACGCAACAATGATTTGATTAGAATAGTCTAATTTCCCACATTTAGCCAATCATTGTAAAATAAATCATGCTTGTAGCAATAAACACACAATTGTCTCAGAGGGCAATTACATGCAGCGTTTTTTCTGCCAACTACACAAAAAATCTTTCGCTGCAAGGCCTGTTTTCTTATTTCCTTTGTATTTTAGTTTAATGTATTATTATTAGCACTTGTTTACTTCATTGAATTAATTATCCACCAAGTCCTTAAGAGCAGAGAATAAAACACATCCGTTATCAGTGAAGACCATCAAACGTGTCTTAATGGAACGGCATCAGCTGTGACCTCTGACCGGTGATTTACATCATTCACACAACTCTGGTGATCTGCTTTTGTTTGTAAATGCAATGGAGAAAAAAGTTGATTTGTGTGTAAGTGATGCTCGCCCATGCACAACTGACTGTGTTCGTGTTCTGGGCAGTTGCTAGCGTGTTCTTTGATGGTTTCTATGGGTTTGCATTGTGATTCATATGCATCCGTTTATATTTCTGCTTGACCTGTTGAATGACAAATTCGAGACTGAGATATGAGACGGGTTACATATTTAATAGTTAGCAGCAGGGATTTTTAAAAACCTTTTTTCTAGCTAATGCTCATCGAGGTTGTCTCTTTGTCATCTTCTGTTGGGTAGAGTTCTTCAGTCTGCATTAACGGTTTCTTTGTCCCTGACTGACTGACAATGGCAGCTCGGTTGATCCTGCTCTAATGTCTGTCCCGTTCTCTCTGCCTTGAGCGTTACACATCAAACCTGTCGTATGGGTTCTTATACGCTGGTGGCTTATGCTCAGATTGCTTTTAAGGAACGAAACGTCTGCCTTTTCCCTTTTCAATCTCTTTCAATCTGTATCTTATAAAGAGGACGTTCGTTTTCTCCCTAGTGCCTCCTGCGACTCTAATCTAGCATGACTTTTCAAACCATTTCTGATTTGTAGAATGAGGTCTCGGTTTGTATTTCTCCTTCGCGGCCTGTTTGAATGACAATTTCGTGCCGACTCTAGACCGAAAGTGCGACAGAAGTTTCTCAATTGTGGAAAAGCTCTGGAGAGAAAGTTCTCCATTTGAAGTCCTGGTGTCTTTTAATAAGCGTGACACAATTTTTCGTTGCGTTCCCTTACCTCATTAGGAGATTCGGAGATCGTGGAAGTAGAAAATAGCTTCAAGTGTCTTGGATAATAATGTTTCTGTTGAAGACACAGTTGTCTAGAAAACTGCGTGGGGTAGGGCTGGATTTGGCTAATCTTAAAGTGGCTAGTGGGGATTGTGAAGGTCACGGCTCTGTGGGATTCCAGGCTGTTCCAAACCATAACTGTGCCTTGGATCTGTTGCTATGAAGTGGTTTCTTATTTTTGAACTAGAAATACATGTGTGAATGCAAAAAGTCCCAAATGAAGATGTAAAAAATAAATACTATAAATATTTGTTGAATAAGCTTATACATAGCTTTTCTTTGTTTTATTTGCACATTGATGTTCACGATTCTTGTCCACCCTCAGTTCCAATATTACTCAATAGTACTCATATCCTGGTAAAAGCCTTAATGTAAATGGCTATATAATTTCAGATGAGTAGGAAAGGGATCCCTATGAGGTCTAGTTTCCTGCGCCGCAGTATGTGGTCTTGCAGTTTATGCAGCGTATGCAAATTTCTCCTTTCTTATAACTTGGTTTGTCTTTTTTGTAGAGAAGAAACAGATTGATGGGAAGACGGCGGTTCTGCTGTCATCAGCATGTGTTTACGTGGGGTTGTTGGCATTGGCTCCGTCCCACCACCGAAGCGCATCAGCGGATTGGTTTGCTGGATTCATAGTCCTTATCAGATGTTTTTGAAGCCTATTCTCTGTCTCCTCGGGCCCTTCCTATGATGCCCCTGTGTTTGTTCAGAGAATGCAATCTGTGGCAAACAGCCCCACGCTCCAAGTAAGGATTAGCAAAGCCTGTTTTCTCCCCCAGCTTCCAAGAATATGAAAAATGTACATTTTGCTTTATTGCACGAGATGTTTGGAGGTGTGGAAGCGTAGACCTACATACGGTATAAATCTCTATAAAGATATATGACCATGGGTTATGTCTGCAATAAGATTGTGGTCCCAAATGTGATTCTCAGCGCAATTTTCTCCATCAATCTATTTACCCGCCGTTTCTAAAAGCGTGGATCTCATCTAGCCCTGTGATCTAAAAGGCTTACTTTTATCCTTTATTCCAAACACCATTCCGGTTCCCAAGGGCCGATGCACGAGTCCTTTTCAGGAACCCCAAGGACAGCCGGTCAACCTTTACGGCGGCAATGACAGCTTTATAGCCGGAGTTATTGCCTTCTATACCGCCCGCCCCTTCTATTGTTCTTTAGATTAACGCTTTAATTAGCGTGCCGTGTCTCACACCCGCTCTCGATTTAAAAACGGAAGGTGCGGAGGTCACTCGTCGGACCGTCCTCTCTGGACTGTTTGCAGGGGTAGACAAAGCTTTAGCTTAGAAATCTTATTTGAAACCTAGCCAAGCAAAATGATCGCAAAATCTTTAGATACCCCAGGCTGATTTCACCCGCTATGACCCACGTACCTAGGAGATATGATTTATTCAGCATTGCCAATTTTCCCACCTGTCCCGAAGTTATTGCAGTTTGAGAAAGCAGATCTCTGACCTATTTTCTTAAACAGGATTTGATCCATTTTATCATAACTGTGCTTTAAGAGTTTTAAATCCTGTCAGCCGAGAGGCCGAAGGAAAGCATGGCCTAGCCGAGAGACGTTTTTGCATCAGTTTGAGACCGTGGGTGGGTTCTGCCACCGTTTGCAGGGGTCCTCTGTGGAGTTTAGAAATAGAAACTCACTCCCCTGTTGGTCCATCATGTGCTGATTTAGATTTTCGAGTCTGCAGGAGTTTGAGTGTGGAGTGTGAAAAACACTCGGGGGTCCACTCTGTTGTTTGTTTGTTATTTTGAGGCCATTTTTAGTGCAGCCTCTTGTAATGGAACTATACACAAGAAAGAATGGCCACAAATGAGATTGAGAACTGCTTCAATGGTTCAGTTTAATATTGTTTGGTTACGAAGATTCTTTGTTCTTTTTGGTTGAACTCTCCCTTGAATATTTGAGTTTTAACGCATGTAACGCATGTTTCAGATTTTTCTCCTGAGAACAAACAACCCGGAATCTGAAAATTTTCTCCACTGGTAATGCACAAGACACCTCAATAGCGTCACACACTTAGAGAAATGTTTTGTTTTTAAAATCTTGACTAAATAAAACAAAATAAGGGGTTCCGTCCAATTGTCGTTGTGTTTTCTGACTTTTTATTTTGTTTCCGGAATTGTTGTTGTGCTTTATGGTTTGTTAATCTGTTTTCAGATTTCTAGTTGTGATTCAGGATTAGTTTTTTGGTTTAAATATTTGTTGTTTGTTTTGCGATTTGTCTCGTTTGGCACGTTACGGCTTCCGTAATTATCGAATACTATGGACAAACCCAACGATTTCAATGATCCTAGAAAAAGTAAAAAATGTGAACCATAAATCTAAAAGATTTGAAAGACGGTCAACCCTGTTGTGAAGGAAAGCCTCTGCTTAAGAAGAGAAAATGTGGACTATTGATTTCTCTTATAGACCTCTATAGGGACACTATCAGAAATGTGCGTTGCATACTGTTAACTTAAAAAATCAAAGGTGAAGTGTGTAAATTCTCTCACACCTGACATCAAACAGAATCACAACATTAAAGACTACAAAATCATTTAACAAACTGGTTTCAAACAGGTAGCCCCTCCCCAAAAAAGGCATGACTCCGCCCCTGAGATCCATCTGGTGGTACCAACCTAGTCGGGCCTTTCAAACAAACAATTCCTTTTTAGCCTGTTAGTGGCTATAGTCACACATTCCCACACTAAGGTTTTGCATGTGACTGGTATAGTACGCCTTTGGTACGGTAGTTGAATGCTCACTGAGGGAAAGCAGTTGTACAAGACTGAGAGAAGGTGTTTTGCAGAACATGGTCCTGGCTGCTGTGGACTCTTGGTAGTCCCTCAAATCTTTGTGACCTTGCACCTGTTTTCATGCAGCAACCTGAGATTGAAAGTGCAATCTTTGGTAAGATCTTAAACCGCTTGACCATCTTAATACATGACGCTGCTGGGGTTTCAACCTGGAAGGTTGTGCTAAAATTGGTGGCATCCATCATCAGACACCGCATGGTTGGAAAAAAGTATATTTACAGTATGGGAGGACTGGGTAGATGGTTCTCTTTCATTGCCAAAAAAGACCTCAGGGAAGCCGCTGGTACTAGCATTTATACGTGTGCCTGTTATATTCCTCTTCTAGTTTATCTAGGGGCCTAACGCCCCTGCTGTGGACTATTGTAATCGCTCTGTCATCATAATTCAGCCACTGGTTCAACTACTCTATTAAAACAGCTTGCAGCTGTTGCTACCTGGGGATGGGTAATTTCTCGGCAGGAGTCCGCCCTGCCTTCATGCCTCATTAAGCGATTTCGCGAGCCCCTCTCCGCCACCCCGGAGAGGGGAGACGCTTGGCTGTCTTCTGCCTGGCAGTGGAATACAACCCAGCCAAGATCAGCGGCGCATTACCAACCTCGTGTCAAATATTCACACGCGCCCCGGATCCCTTCTTTGGTCTGACAGGCTCGCTAAATTCATCAGAGAACAATGACCCACATGACAATAATTCAGGGTGGCAGAACTTTACCTGAGTAGAGGATTACACCGGCTATACGTTATTCATTCGCTGCAATTTGCCTTTGCGTGAGATGAATGAATCGAAGTGTTCAAGGGTGCTATGTTTATACGTGATGTCTTCTGCCTCGGGACTGTTTATCGTCTTTGGAAACCAATCAAACGGCATTTAATCATTTAATTTTTGGTCGACAAATGATGAATCAATGTTTTAAACAATAGTATTTACTTGTTTTCATTTAAAGGGATACCTCACCCAAAAACAACAATTCTGTAATTTACTCAACCACAGATGGTTCCAAACCTGTAGTCATTTCTTTGTTTTGCTGAACACACAGGAAGAAATTTGGAGAAATTTCAGGTCTGGTCCCCCATTGACTCCCATAGTAGGAAATATGAATACTATGGAATACAAAAGGGCGAGAGCTGACATTGTTTTGCTTAACACACAGGAAGATATTTAAAAGAAAGACATTTATTCAGGTTTGGAACAATCTGAGGGTGAGTAAATGATAATTTATATTTTTAGGTGAATTATCCCGTAAAATGTATTATCATTTATTCACCCTTGTGGTGTTCAAAACTGTAAATTACTGTGGGAAAACAGTAGAAGTCAATTGGGGCGAATGTTGTTTGGGTGCCAATGTTTGTCAAAATATCATCATTTGCGTTCTGCTGAAGAAAGAAAATTATTCTTTTTAGATTTGGGAAGACATAAGGTTGAATACTGAAAGAATTTCTATTTTGGGTTGAAATGTCCCTTTAACTTATTGTAAAGCGGCTGCAATCTGTAACTTTGGTTAAAATTAAACAAAAATCTGTGCAATTCACAACTGTGACCTTAGAATAAATGTTGGTTTGACTTTTTTTTTATTTTAACGCACAGAAAAGTACATGATATAGTTTTATGTTTCAGTAATGGCGATATAGAGAACGTTACGGATTGCAGCTCTAATATGAAAATGTCAAACATTAAAACTATTCAATGACATCATCTTTAGGAAGCATATTCAATTATTGTAGTGAAATTTCTAAACCTAAAATGTGTATTGCTTGCAAAATCGTTGGGTAATATCACCGTCGGTATTCGTCATAATGTCCAGCCATAATAAACTATACATGCTTCAATATCAAGATCCAAGAGGTTCAGTGAAGTTAGTGATCCTGCGAGGTTTTATTTTCTCAACCAAGGAACAGGAAGATGTAAAATCCATCCGTCTTCCGAGAATGATTTTCCCATTGGATGGGAGAGCCCCTTTGATTCGTGAGACAACTGTGAAATTATTTTCTGAGGAATGAATCTGTCTCTTTGCGGCGGAGCTCTGTATCTGACAAAAAGGAATGGTAAAATCACACAGCAATCAGTGATCAAAACGGGACAGAATTGAATTACCACGGATCTCCTCAACTCCCCTTCCTTATCCCCCTTTACAGCAACACAGAAGAATAAGAGAGAGAGGAAATATTCTGAAGGAAAGCGAACGCTTCAGAATAAACTCTCCCCCGGGAGTTGATTATGGAGCATAAAATTGCATAATGTGGTAATTTGGAATACAAACGTGGAGGACAGGCGTTCCAGCATCTGACTTCAAGGCAGGTGCTGAATGTGACCTGTAAGCATTCTTTAAGCATAATCAGACTGTTCAACCTCGAATATATTCACTACATTTCATTCGTGCCACAGAAACTGTCCACTAATGTGCGTGAGGATGAAGCCATGATTTGGTGGTTGTTTTTTTTCTTGCTCTGCTGTCTGATGTAAATATTACATACAGGTGCTGTAGACCTTGTTTATACGAGCAGAAGAATACATCTGTGTTGACTGCTTTTGGGTGAATCTGACTAAACAACTTCTCATTTGGTTGTTCTGTAATCCGGAAATCCACATTGTTGGAAAATGTTTTATTATATTATACAGCGGGTCTGCAGGATATATTGAGTTATTGCAAATGTGCATATTGCAATGTCAAGTCAATGTTTTGGGTTGATTGCAGATATCAGAGAGACTGATGAGACCGAAAAATAAATGCTTACCCCGCAAAAAGTCATTGATGTTGCCTATATAACGTTCAGGTTTTCTTAGTGTATTAAAAATATATTATGAAATATATTTGGCAAGTTATTGCATTTTTACGTCAAAATTAGCCATAATATACATATATTTGTTCCATTTAAAGAAAGCAGGCACCTTCCCGGAGACGCGATTAGTTTCATGCGTTTGTATGTGTTAGTATACAGCTCACAGATCTGACCTCTCTGTACACAGAGGTAGTGCTTTATTTTGAGCCGTACAGCCCCCCCACTGTGGAGTTCTGTCACCTTTGATCTGAACGCCTCTCCATTATGCCATATTCTTCACACGAAGCCATTGCCTCCCCACAGCGGAGCTTTATCAGCCCTGTGACCTGCTCCAGTGTTCCTGTCATCTCCACCCCACCGACACGCTGGAAGCTTTCACGCACAACGGCCCAGGTACATACAGTATGTGCTTGCATAAATAGAAAAGTGTGGTTGGACGGGGAAGCTCGAGTAAATAAATGATGCTCATAGTGTGATGTGCTAAAAAAATGCTTTTGTGTGTGGACCCAAATGAAAAGTTGAATAGCAATAAGGTTTCTGTGAGGGCTGGCTTTAGTGTGTGTGTGTGTGTGGGGCCTTGATTTTATATCTCTGTGGAGACTTAAACCCGAATGCACAACAACGCATGGGGACTCGTGTCACTGTGGGGACCCAAACTCAGGTCCCCTTGGGCAAAGAAAGCGTTTAAAATGTTCAGAAAATAGTTTTGACAAATCTAAAAATGCAAAAAGTTTTCTATGATCTTTAGGTTAAGGGCTAGGGCGTAAGATATAGAATTTAGTATAAAAATCATTACACCCATGAGGATAATAAACCAGACGTGTACATTGGTAATACGGACGTTTCTTTGCTCAATTCCTTCATCTCCTCTCAGCGACTGTATGCGTATGTGTGAGAGACTCAGTAATGCATTTTTACAGTGATGTCTTGACGGCAGTATAAAGGAATTGTGCTTCTGTCATCCCATATAACCCATAATTGACAGAGATCTGCTTATAACCCAGGCGGAGCTCACCACTGTTGGCAGTGTATACTAATGGAGGGTTTACTCTTTGTACCTCACTATCTGCTGTTTTTATGTGCAGTACATTAGTTCATTTAAAGGGATAGTTGATAACTGGACAATGGCGGTACACGTTCACTTCTGTTGTATGGACACAAAACCAACGCAAGTCAATGGGTGCTGCCGTTGTTTGGTTGCCTACATTTTGGGGTCAATTATCCCTTTAAGAGGGACCTGGGTTCATCTTTCATGCATATACATTCACACGTGCGTGTGCGATTAAAACACAGCGGTTTTCTATCTGAAGCATGTTATCTCTTCTTGTCTCTGTTATTGACAACCGAAGGCTACATTTGTATCACCGGGATAATCACAAGATATTTCAGAGAACACGGATCAATAGCAATCTCCTTGTGTGTTTAATTTCTTTGCTTGTGCTTTTGTTTGTGTGATGTTCTAGTGCTTTCAATGAAAGCGGAATCTGAGAGGACATTGGTTATGTGTGGTGCATGTGATGTCCAAATAAAATGCAAATTCAAGTACAGTCAAAGCCGTCTGTGTGTTTAACAAGCATTACAAATTGTTTTATTAATAAATGCATGATGTCTTCTCTGTTGAATTTCAATACCCAATTGAATATGAATTCTTCGTGTAAATCCATGCGCTTGTTTAAATAAAAGCCAGGTTCAGCTGAAATTGGCTTGGTTTTTAGTCGTGCAGAATGAATAATACAAATGTACTTCTGCATACAGATGAAAAAATGAAATGCATTTCTCTCTGTGGATCATCTTGGAAATGCCAGAGGGCCGAATCAAACCTGGATGATGGTTTTGACTGTTACTCAGAAGCTCCTGTAAGATTCTGAGATCTTCTACCGGGCACGTGGCCATGCTGATGTACGGCAGCCATTTTGCTTTAGGGTATCACGTTGTATAATGCGTGTTAAATGTAATGAATTTACGAGGATGTGAATGCATTCTGATTGTAATTTTCTTTGATCCTGTCTTTCACGTTAATGTATTATTGTCTTGCGTGATGAAGAGAGAAGTAATGACATTGTATCTGGATACGGCTCAATTTCAGCCCGGCTCCGTTTGACGTACATGTAACCATGTGTTTGATATTTGCCATATCCGCTTGGTCTGTAAGTGTCAATAAAGGCTGACAAGATGATTACAAGCGATTAGATTGCCAGACGCCAGCCGCTAAAGTCAGTCCCAAGGTCTTGGTGCAAGGGAGAGTCGCCAGGGACACGTCGAGGGGTGAGAAGATGGATGAAAGGTTCATCCCTACATGACGGCGAGTGCCTGGGGAAGATAAGCGGGACGCTCTCAACCTGAAGGAACACATAGGAACACGCAGGTGTAGCCACATTCATGAGCACTGCATGGAACAATGAACACACTTTTGAAGCCTCACAGGAGCGAGGGATTGAGGACCAAAATAAGAGAAATTAGAGGATCAATACTGTTCACCGCATCGAGGCGGCTTGTTTGTACAGAAACAGAGACGATTATGAACAAAAAGCAGGTTTAACGCAGGCTTTACCATCTCCACATAAATTCATAACGCAGTATGTTTTTCTCACTTGGTAGCCCAGGAAGTAGAAGGGATTTTCAGATGGGTTTCTTCCCATGTTCAAACCTTTTGCGTTTCCCTTTGAATAATTAGGTCATTAAAGGGACGTATTTGTGTTCTGAGGGTATCTTTCACACATATCTGCTGCTTTCCAACATCCGTACGCCAAATGTTCCAATAAAAAAGATTGCTGCTCCTCGGTTCGGGCACGTCCACAACAACACGCATCTTTAATTTATGAATTATATCATTAAAACTTGCATGCGAGTCGAGATGCCAAGAAAGCACTTAAAACTGAATTCTTCTTCTTTGGGCTATTCTTTTTACAAGCATGTAAATAAAACACTACAGCGAGTACTGACCTTCTGTCCTGTTTACTGTTGCCTTCATGTATCTGCTTTGTTACGCATTGTGTTCTGACTCTGGGCTCTTTCCAGGTGGGTTATTGTGCTATTGATCCATGTAGAGTTTCACCACGTTTGTGCTGTATTCCAAACCTCATTGATTTTTAGGACTGCTCTAGTATAAATGGGCAGAACTTTATTGGATTTGTTGGTGGTGGAATCCCAGGTCTCAGAACCTGAAATTGGAGCTGCATTTATAGCGTCAAGCGCTGCTTTTGCCCTGTCAGTCAGAAGATCAATATGTTGAGGGATCAATGTGGTTTTGTTTACATGGAGGGTTATTTAGCCACTTTCCTATAAATGACGGTAAACAACAAATGTGTAATTATCCACTTTGTCAGAAGCATAATTGTGTGATTTCCTCATAATTTGTTAGTGTGTAGCGTACTACTGTTATCTTCGGTTACATAAACCAATTTTATGTAAAGGCTAGAACTTATTTTAAACGGCATTTATTTTGTTTCTCAATTAACTTTTTTTTATTCTTTGAGCTCTGAAGTATGCAAATGAAGACATGAAAGCCTGGCCAACACAATGCAGCTAATCGGCAATTTTCACTACGGCGTTATCGCAGTTATCAAAAACGTTGAAGAAATGTTAAAAGAGCATTTTATCAATGTTATTGCTAAACATTATATAATTGCTGACGTTGATATTCCTCTAACAACGTAAAGATCACGTTTTTGTTCATATTTTCATAACACTATGGCAAAACATTTAGACATGTTTTTGCATACGAGGGCTTGTGCAGGCACTCATTGAGCCTGGGACAAAATTCTGTTTTCCACTGAAGAAATTCAACTTAACGTAAAGTATACTTTGAACATTTTAGGGGAATGACTCTTAGTTTCAGTGAGATCATCAACTAAAGGTTCAAAATTAGCATACTGGAGGCAAACTTATAAATCTAATGAAATCCAGCATTGTGCGGCGTCCATAAGCTTAATTGACGCACTAAAAATGTGCATAACATTTATTTTTTTATTGCAGCTTTAAAGGTGTTCCCAACAAAAGTCTATGGTGCAGACCGTCTGGTTAGCAGCTCATGGCTTCATCTGATCCCCTAAAGGACCGACTTGACAGCCTTGTGAAGCCCACGCCAGAATCAATACAACAAAGGTCGTTTGCTATTCCAGTCATAGCCCGCTCCATTCCCACCGAACTGTATTTGATGCATACCAAAGATGCACACAATGACCGTTCTCCTCTGTCATTATTCCTGTGAGACCAAGCATCTATTCAGCAGAAGATAATGTCATTTGGTCGTCTGTCAACTTCTAACTCCGGTTTGGGAAGGAGGGAATAAAGAGGTTGTTTATGTGTGTATAAGCTTAGGTAGTCACCATTTCAAACACGGTCAATGGCTCATTTTTATATATGCTTATTCTTTTTTTATAAAACGCGCTACGTGACATGTTCACCTGGGAAGCATTTTTGTGAAATGTCGGTCTTTCCGATGCTGCGATAACGAAGACACACTTCGTGACCATTACTTTTGTTTCTCTGAGGGGAGCAGGTGTTGTTTCTCTAACCTACTCCAGCAGACGTCTCTCGCATGAGCGCACAATTCGCTTAGACACGATACTGATGTTAGGCATCGACTTCTAAAGTAAGGCCGACTAAGGGTGCTCGCCATCTGTTTGTGTGACCTGCCAAACACAGGCTCATCATCATCATTCAAAGAGCCTACTGAAGGCACCTTAACACTCATTTGTCCATCTGCCTGTGCAGGACTAGACCGGTTTTGGCACGGTCTGATTGGCCCGCTGAGATGCCCATCATCGTAGCCAATCGATGGCAAAGAAGCGAAATGGAACATTACCGCATGATTTGTTTTGGAGTATGATATAGGGCCGGTTTAGGCCAGACCCTCTAAGATTGTTCACTGATCTTGTATTTATAGTATATGCATTATTTTCATGTCATTTCAAACCTGTATGGCTTTCTTCACAACACCAAAGAAGCTAAATGGTAATTAGAAGATATTGTTAAGAATGTTGATAACCAAACAACATTGGCCCCAATTGACTTATGTTGTATGGACATAAAACTGCTTAGACATCATCTGTGTTCTACAGAAGAAAGTCTTATAGATTTCTTTTGGGTGAACTATCACATTAAATAAAATTTGCTACATTTAGCAGTACCACGTTGTTGTTGTTTTGCAGGATCGTTCCAAGATTATTTCATGGTTGGTGCAAAATGTGGTTATTCTAAACGAGATGGAGTTATTTTTGCACTGAATTAAGTAATGGATGGCTAAATTACTTCCATGGTCCATGTCGGGACGAATAATTATCCAGCGCGGCTATTGATTACAGGGCTAATTTAGCATGACGTATTACATGAAATACAGCTCAATTCAATTCCGAATACCCTCGCTACCTTCAATTCTATTTAGGAACGCAGAAGCGGAAGCCTGAATGAATAATTCCCTTAGGTAAGGAACATAACGTACCGCTTGTTCAAAATAAGATTTCCATTGATTAACTGCCATTGCTGCAGGAGTAGCTTGATATTCTTTCAAAATCAACATGTTCCACGTACTAGGATTATCGGAGCCTCACGGAGGGTCTGAGGTTAGCGCTCTAATAGGATCACGCTCAAGTTCGTCTGGCTTCGGGGAGCATCATTAAGTAAGCAAGGTCACAAAGGTGCAGAGCGGTGCGGTGAGACTGAATCTCCATCATACTCTCCATCTTTAATGCGTGTTATTTGTCATTCTCTCTTAAAGATTCTCTCTGGAGCAGAGTTGGTGAATTGGCGATCAGATTTGCTAGTCTTTTTAGCTGGGCGATACCCGCTTTATCACGACCCGCTGTGCAGGGAAAATCAAAGGTTTGTGGGGTGTTTTGTGTGATCCTTGAGTGGGATTGCTGGGTTTGAGAGAGTTTGAGTGCATGCCTACACAGCGCCGTCAATAAAGAAACTGTCTTTGTCTGACAGTCAATCACGCCCGTGCCTGCCAGGAGATAGAGACTGTATTATGTGCTGTGTGATGCGGGGAGAACATGAAAAGGTATTTTAAAGTGTCAAGTGGAGTGGGCAAATGAAAATGTCTAAGCTAAATTGAATCTGATGGGCAGTCCAAGTCCCTCCGCAGATTTCTTGATATAACGCTACTGTCTGCTGTTTTCTGTTCAACTTCTGCTTCAGTTGTTGCCTATTCTGTTTTTTACTTCCTGACATAACAGTGGATTTAAATATGCATAATGACAACATATGTTTTTTAAAGGGAAAGGCCTAGTTAAGCCACAAATAAATTGTCATTAATTCACTCATCTTGTTAAAAACCTAACTCTTTATTTTGCGCAACACACAAGACATGCTGAGAAATGTCTCATACAATTGAAGTCAATGGGGGTCAATGCTGTTTGGTTAATCAAAATATCTTGTTTTGTGTTCTGTACAGACCAATAGTCATACGGGTTTGAAATCACATGCAAGGTATTACATCACTAGACCGCGGTACATTAAGAGTTCGTTTTTGTTTGTTTTATGTGTTGTTGTTCACATGCACAAGACAGATTTGATTCAGATTTGTTGACTTAATATAGTTTTATATACGTTGCCATTTTCTTTCACTATCTTCAATATTTCTACATGCCCGTCTCACATAATAGGCCACGTGTAAACAGCGCCAGCTTTGTTGTGCTGAGAAAGCCGTGTCTAGTGACATCACTCAAGATTGTTGAGAATGGTTTTGAAGTCTCTCAGCGTTGCGTTGGCCCGCGGCTTGCCGCTGCGTTGTGGCATTCAAAGCATGCATTACACGAGTCATGGATCATATGCCAG
The DNA here is from genome assembly GCF_947034865.1 of Barbatula barbatula. NCBI lineage: Eukaryota > Metazoa > Chordata > Actinopteri > Cypriniformes > Nemacheilidae > Barbatula > Barbatula barbatula. The sequence goes on along the minus strand of NC_136768.1, from coordinate 2,464,353 downwards.
TTATTGCATCAGAATCATAAAATACTTCTGGAGTAGAGAAAGTAGGCCATGCACTTTTAAACTGTTGTGTTATAAGTTTTGGAGCTTTGGCGCCGTAATTGATGCAGAGAAGTGCTTGGACGTGATGGATTTCGTTTGGCGGCAGATACAGTGTGGGTTGTGCTCATTTAAAAAAATAACCCTGTGGCATTATCTAGTTTTTGTGACTGTGAATAACCGTTGGAACAAGCGACATGTCAAAACAGAGGCTCCGATTAATGTTTCCCTTGAGCAAGAGCCTTCGGCTTTAGGGAAGGCTGTGTTTGATTGATTCCTCTCATTAGCTGCATGGATACACCCTCACGCACTCCAGTTTCCCAGCATGCTCACTTCCATCCAGTTAACTCGCGCTGAGGGTTGTGTGGAGAAGCATCTCTTTAAGATGGCACATATTAACATGTTCCTTTAAAAGCTTGGAACTGTAGCAATCAGCTCGTCTGATATTAATGATGGTGTTTTAGGAAAGCGCGGGGATCCGTGTTTGAAGATCTGGGTCTGGGTTACACTAATGGCCTGAAAGATGATAGAGAGTAACAGTCACCAAAGTTCCTCCAGAGGCAAAGTAATAGACTGCAGGACTTCTATTTAGTGTAATTGTGACAGGAGAGTGACAGCAAATCCACACTTTCTGGCTACTGTGCAATGGAGATAAACCAAGCTTGTGATTGGTTCATTTATCTAATAAGCCATGTCGTTATAAATTGGCATTTTAAGAACTTCACCAGATAACTGGTGGTGCCTCAATTTTCACTGATTTTTCCAGATGAAGCATAGAAAATATAGTTCTGTCCTCATAGATTAGCACGTGGCATATATTGCTGTGCCTTGTCAACAATGCTAACATACCAGCAAGCCTAAATTGAATTGCTAAATATTAATAGATAATTAATGTTGAATGCAATTATGATTCATATGAAATTGCAATCCTCCTTTGTTCAATTCAGAGGATACATTTGATCTGGGATGATTTGAGGCAGCTTGAAGCAGTGAGAGGGGAATATGGGAGAAATCAAGAGAAAGGATAATAAACATGAAATACGTTATTTCTACAGTGCAGGCAGTTGTTATTGTAGTTCTCAAGGAAGCGTGTAATGAACTGAGGGAATATGGCATTTCTAATCCTCTTCTGTGCCAAAAGGTGCAGAAGTGTAAGGAACCCATAAGGTCTCAATGCACGAGACATCTTGAGGTGGAAATGACAGGAAGTTTTGATATTGTCAAAAAACTGAGCAATGTAAGGTCGACCTGTGCAAACATTCTGCTTGAATTATTTTACTGAATGAGTCATTATGAGTTTTTTTTGACAATCTCATCTTTATCTGAATCGTAGGTTTATGGATATCAAACTCATAATTGCTTTTCTAAGTGGGTCACGAGGTAACATGAACAACTGCCTTTGAGATGAATAACAACGTTCATAAATCTCTTCCTTCAGGTTTTACAGACTTCTTTGTGTCTGATTCAAGGGTCAATATTTGGAATTAATGCTGATCCCCATGCAACAAAAAATTTCAACATCAGAAGGTAATTGTAAAAGGCTCAATATTGCCAAAATTGTTGGCACTGTTTTCCTCTGTTGGCCACTTTCATTGGTGTTGCTTGGCAACACTCTCTTAAAAGCTGCCCTGTGTATCATCATTTTACAAAAAGAGGGCTAGTGTTAGTATTTGTAGAGCGCACATTTTTAAATCACAGGGCTCCCATTTGAAGTCTCTTTAATGTGCCGTTACCATAATGCAATCCAAGACAATATTGGATCAAATTGAGCTCGCTCCGTTTAATGGCTGGAAAACACTTAAAGAATTGTTCAGATTTTAAGTCTTCTGGTGTATTCCAGCCATTAGTTGTTCACGCCAAGTGTTTGAAATTTATGGCTTGTTGTAAAATAAAACCGAGGATGTCATGACTCTTTAATGTTGAATCTGGTCTGGTGCACGTGTGCCAGGACATGCGAGAAATTGCCTTTTTGTCTGAATGTAGATGCTTATGAACAGCTCATTAGCCCATCCATTGATTGTACTTCTCAGCTGTCTCTGGGATTCTTTTTTTTGTGAATGCAGGGACTGAAAGACAAAGAGATCGATCAATGATCAGGAAAGTAATGATCCATGCAGGAATCCGATTGCCAGCTGGCTTAAAGGCTCTCTATGGAATCCAATGTTGTCCTCATTTACACTTTACATTTCTTCCCTTACGTTAGCCATGTTTCCATCCAAAGTTGCATATTAAAGTTATGCGCATAATTACAATGGCACATTTAACATTTGCAAATAAAGCAGCTTTTCTATCCAATGAGTTGAAGAGAACAAATTCATCACTTCCTGATAAACTGGCGCTATATATCAGTAATAAAATCTGATAACGCCACTGCATTTAATCCTTTTCGTTTATAATCCGCCTCAGAGCAGGCAGACGAAAAACTGTCTGCTGTTTGAAAAGTCAAGTAGCCCAAGACCATTCTGTAAAGTAATATTACAGAATCCCGAAGATGACAGATGAATAAACATGACAGGTGAACATCCAAAAACCGCATTCAGATGGTGCGTGATGAGATCTGTACTCTGGTTAGTCCAGTTATGCCGTCTACGTTCAAATTCACATGACTTTTTATGCACATCTACGGATTTATTCGGTTATAAGTGTTTCTATCGTAGTAAATGCGCATTTTTTCTTATCGATATGAATTTTATACGACTAGATTGAGCGCATAAGTTTTCTAATGCACATATATTTTATTGCGCATGTTGCTGTTTCCATCCAGCGTTTTTTTTTATGCGACGAATACGAAAATGCACATAACATGGCTATAGAGATTTGACGAGCCAGAATATTATTTATATATTCATATTTCCACGTTTGACCTCAATTAAAAATTATTAATAGCAAAAACAGTGTCTACAAACACTGTGCTTATATTTATCCAAGTAACTCTATTGTTTTAAAGTTTATTTTCTGTGGTTTGTTTACCTCGTCTTGATGTTTAATGTTAACTGGCCTTAAAGGATGACAGCTGCGCGATGCCTCGCTCAAGAGAGAAACTGGCATAGACTGAAAATGTATTTTGTCAAAACATAACATTTATTTTTGGTTGTGGTTTATTATTTCACTTTCTTCGGAATATCGTATTGATCTGTCATTGACTTTTTTTTCTTTTTAGATCACATTAGTAGTGTTGTGTTGACATTTCTCCCCCTGAGTGATTAACAATGGAAATGAGTTAGCACTCTATCACACAGTCTGAGATTTTATTTCAGGTTGAGGACATATTTTACAGTCCAGATCCCATCAGGGTGAGCTCGCAGAGAATCAAGTTTTATAATTATCCAACCCGCAGGGTGTCATTGAGAATTAAAAATGATTGTTGTCAATTTAGATTTTTACTGCAGTGGACGCCTATAGCAGTGAAGACCTAAGTGCAAACATGTAGTCTTTAATAGGGCAATAACTTAATAGTCCTGCTGGGTTCCACTCATAAACAAACAGAACTATGGGATGTTTAATTTCCCTTCAGTTAGGCTTCCTTAAGCGAAAACATCAACGCTGTTTGTAATTTCCCTGCAATATTAAACCTTTTCAGGCCCCATGGAATTGAATTTCATAAAAAATTTTGGTAACGTATTCAGAAGCAATTTGTTTCACAACATGACGAAGATATCATTGTTATATCGTTTCTATGGGTTTGTGAATGGCAAGCAGTGAGCTTTTCTGACTACATTTTTAACAAGTTATTCATCTCCAAATTGCCCGATATGCAGAGAGAAACACTGTTATTGTATATGGCCTTGGAGTTTATGTGTGCAAGATCTTAGTAATATGTACATCGAGCATTTCTTGCTAGATGTACAGGCTTTTAATGCAGCTAGCTTGAAATTTAAAAGCATGTTTTAACTTTGTGTTTAACCTTTGATTTTTCTGGTCATTGTAATAACATCATTTTGGGGGTTGTTGGGTTGAATAACACTTCTGCTAGCATTCGGTTTCTTTTAATGCAGTGCTAGGAACACAGTGACCTTGTCTGTGAACTTCAGAAGCAACTCAACCTGTGATGCGACAGAAAAGGGAGTGCAAAGACCGGTAGACTCCTGCCTGTCTGAAGAACGCTGGCGCAGACTTGGAGTTATAATTTAGCTTTGTGTTTGACTGATAGCCGGTCTCTAAAAGGCCCGTCTCCACTGCTGAAAGCCTCGCTGATGTACGAGCACGTCTGGCTGACAAATCCTCAGTGTCAGTCAGCGGCTGACAAGCATTCATCATGCTTGCAATGTTTTGGGTTTTGAGTCTGTGCTGGATCTCAAATGGAGCAAATACAACGTGATTCTGTGCAGCTGATTCAGCTGGCTTTGATTTGAACCATTAGATTTTATATTACCAGTCTAGTACTGATTTAAATATTATTCAACGGTTATTTTTATGCAGATTACAGAAGCAATCCTCAATTTAAAAAAAAAATTATGCTTTATGAATTCACCATAAAGCAACTTAATCAGTAAACATCCTCACTCCAAAAAGAAAAAACGAACGCTGACATTTATTTCATTTTTGTCACCTTAAGCACGTTGGTCTCCTTGACCAACGTGCTTATGGTAGAACAAACATCACAGTCAATATAAAAATGGCTTTTATCTTTTTACACTCAAAGCAAGAAGGACGCAATGCTTTTAATTCATGTTTATGCTAAAAATACTGAGATAGTATGTCCACAAATTTGCATGTGAGGCTGGAATCATGGCTCTATTCTCCAGGGATCTCTCGAAGTAACATTCAAAAGTGATTTTTTTCTGTTGTAAGATTCAGGAGTAGGCACTTACCCTGTCATGGTCAACCTTGAACAATTTATGTCTGAGAGATGCTTTTAAAGTGTCTCCGTTCAGCAACATCCAGTCCTGATATTAATATAATCAAATATACTATATATTTATATATATATAGATAGATATAGATATATAGATATAGATTCTTTAGGATGTACATTTGTGTTTTAATCAGCAAATGTGTGGTCTTGAATCTTTCGTACTGTATTAATTCACACTTGTTTACTGCCTGGCTACTGCACAGAAGATACCTGTTACATTTCTGGATAGAATATATCACAATTTTAGCCACGAAAAGACACATCTGCTCTTAAATAGAAAAACGACAGTTTTCATCAAAAGTTCACATCATTATCACCGTAATCTATTCTACTAGATTTCCATCTTGACAAACAGTCGGTCACCCTAACGTGCCTATAGTTGTCATACAGCACAGACGGTATTGCTTGTGACCACGAGGACTGTTCCCACTACTCTTTAGACATTTAACAGTCAGTTATGAGAAACAACACCTTCCCGATGTCTTAATATCATCTGTCCTCAGTGAATGACCTAGAAATATCGCCCCGCATATTTTAGTAGCGAGTCTTTCCCTCTGGTTCCCACTTTTCCGTTGCCACTTGCCATGTCTGACAGCTCATGATGAAGGGTTATAGAGCTAGTTATAGATGTACAGACATCCCTTCCTTTTGAATTTCATGTCTGTGTCAAGGCAAAAAGAGAAAGGGCAAGTTGGAACGGTTCTCCGCTCCTGCCTGGTTAGTTGTTTGTAGTTTTTGTGGGCAGCTTAAAGGGCATTGTCCGACACATTTATGACCGTGGCTTGAACCTCAACTGCAGCTGGCATCCCTTTACCAGAAATCCAAAGCCTTGTAAAGGGAGACAGTTGGCTGGTCTCAGACACGAGAGCCATTTTAGATGGGTATCTGCTCAGATTTCCATAAAAGTGGTTCCTCATGAAGCCGTAAATCAGAAAGCAAGCTACTGAGAGCACAACGAAAAGCACACCAAAAGCAGCAATTAGAGCCACGTCCCACCTCTCGGAGTCTGGTATGGTTTGTTCTAATCCTTTAGTTATGACGTTGATGCACTTGGTGTCATGTTTATAGTGAATGTTGTGAATGTCCACACACACTTTGTATTCTGTAGCAGGGCTGAGATGTGTAAGGTTATATGTGGTCACGTCAGATGGCACCCGAGCTGTGAATGCCACAGTTGGATCATTTGTACTAGGCATTGTGTACCACTTAATGTTTGGTGCCAGGCTGCCATGAGTGGCTTTCCAAGAAATCAACACAGAGTTGGTTTGTACAGATTGGATGTTGACATTCAGTGAGTCATTAACAGGCTGTGGGAAGTATCCATTCACCTCCACAGAGACAGATTTTAGGTCTGCCCCGACAAGATTGTGTGCCACGCAGGTATACAATCCAGCCTCGTTTTTAGTGATGTCATAAATATCGAGGGTGCCTTCAGGGTGCATGTAGAATCTGTCTGTGACTGTATTTGAGATGACTTTTCTCCCAGATGGAGTCACCCAGTAAATGTCGGGCTCTGGTTCAGCAAAGGCACGGCAGTGGAGAGACAAAGATCTGCCGCTGTCCACGCTGATTTGTGTGGGGAAGCTTTCGGAAGAGATGAGAGGCAGACAGATCTCCATCATCTCTCTGAAGTGAACTTGCCGTACGTGCTGACCTTCATACTCTGGGGGTTCCACGCAGAACAGCGAATCAGGCTCCATAAATCGGATGTTAGTCTTGTTCATGTTCATCCACCGCATGACACAGTCACAGCGGATAGGGTTAGAATGCATGCTGACCTCCCGGAGATTTGGAAGGGACTCCACGGTGATCCTATGCAGAGCACTTAAAGCGTTACCGTTCAGCATTAGAGTTTCCAGCCTTGGCAGTCTGTAGAAAGCATTGGGATGGATGTAGGAGAGTTTAGGGTTGTTGGTGGCTTCGATTTTAGTCAGCTCTGGGAGGTTGTTGAGGGCAAAACTATCGATAGACACCAACTCGGGCATGCTGTTAATGCCCAGCTCTTTAAGATGGAGCATGTCCACAAAGTCGCCCCTTTGAATTCGTCCGATGGGGTTTTTGTTAAGGTCTAAAAACTTGAGGCTCTTAAGAGACCTGAGGGCGCCATGAGGAACCTTGGGAAACACATTATCGTAGAATGAGATACTCTCCAGATTGTCAAGGCCCACCAGTGCATCATCTGGTACCTGTGACAAGTTCATTCTAGTAAGGACTAGGCTGCGTAGGTTCCTCAGAGGCTTAAAATTCATATTCTCTATAGACAGGATAGGATTTTCCCCAATCATTAGGATTTCCAAATTAGGTAAAGGCTCAAACCATTCACTGCTGATGCTTAAAAGCCGGTTGGAGTTGAGATGTAGTCTTAGCAAGCTTTGTAAGCCACGGAAAGCCTCTGGAGAAATAAATGAAATCTGATTATGATTTAGGTAGAGCTCCTGTAGGTTGGTCAGTTGAGAGAGGCTGTTATCTGGCAGGGCACGTATCCAGTTTTCTTCCATGTGCAGGGACAAAAGTTGAGGGAGGCGGCCCATGTTGACATCGCTAATCGAGGACAGGTTGTTTTGTGAGAGATCAATCTCTGTGATATTGGGAAGGTAATCCAAAGGGTTCTCGATCTTGGCAATGGTGTTGGTCTGAAGTAAAATTACTTGTGTATCACTAGGCAGTTTAATGGGCAGGTTAAAAAGTCCCTGGTCATTGCAGTCAACCGTGGGGGCCTCCATATAGACAGAGCTGGGGGAAAACCAGGGTCTGATTTCACATACGCAAAGTTTAGGACAGTCAAGTTTCTCTTCTGCAGCAAATACAAAGGTTGAAACTGCAAGCGCTACTAGCAAATAATCCGCAAATGATATGTCCTTCATATTGGCTCAGTTCCCAAGAGTAAGTAGTTAGTCCTTAAAGATTTTTTGCAAAAGCACTCAAAAAATAAACATTTGTAGCTGTGGGAATCACTATTGAATCCAACAGAGGGCCTTCCTTAGGCCCTGACTGATGTACTGTCGACAGATGCAGTGCCTGATGCCAAGTCTCTTTCTGATTTAAATTCTAAAGGCTAGACAGAAAAAGGTGAACAGGTCACATTCAAACCTCAGGTGGTACCCGTTTCAGTTAAACGGAGGCAAGGCTGTTAATTTCCTGGAATACTCTCAGACCATCATATGCTGCCATCATTGATCTAGTCCACTTCTTCCTAAAGAAAATAAAGAGACGGATATGAAAAATTATGAAAAATGCAAGGGCATAATTAAGGCAAGACCAAGAGGTATGCTGACATCTGCAAAAGTCACAATAAAAGCACACTGATGTTTGCTGACATTTTATTCAGCGGTACATTGCACACTTAGCCTTTGACATATCAATATGGGCGTTCTTCAACTTTTGGGGTTCTAAATCTGTAGTTCCCTAAAATGTGTAAATTATACAACAACATTCTGACTCGATGTTATGGAGCTGTTAACAAGATGTACTATGGTCTTGATATTAAGCATTTTAAATGGAGATGTGGTTGGTTTTCTCTTAACAGCATCATATAACCTTTCCACATTTTTATTTTTCCACTACACAGCATTAAAAAGTTGCGTCTAACAGAAACCGCATTCTGTGAGAACTCTTGTCCTTTGTTTGTAGATGCTGGGTGTACAGCTGCCGTTTCCGTGGTTGGAAAATGGATGCGTGATCATACCTTTCAGCCATAAATCCAAGAAATTGCAACTAGGTTTCCTGACTGACACAAATGGCCTATTTTCCTGGCATGTTAAATGGAGCGAGCACTGCTCTTTCTTGCTGGTAGCACTGGTTCGCAAGTGCATCTCATTGTGTAAATGTGCATTAAATGAAAACGCAGTGTAGAATATACAGTAGGAATATTTTCTGTTAGTGATCTAGAAAATTTCCTAGTACCCTTGATTTGTCCAAAGGTTGCACAAGCTCGTAATGGTGATTTCAATCAGAACTGATTTAATGCAGCCAGGTATAGACAGATTTAAGGATGCTGAATCAAAGAGCTTTTTTGGCAAAAACTTCTGTGGTGGCAGTCCAGTTTTTTGCACTGCAGTAGCATTGGCGTCACTGGCTGTTTTTGTCATATTGTCCAGTCAGTCTAGGCTTTTTTTATGCAGGCCTGAGTTTTGTTTAGTGATTTCACATCGTGAATACATTGGACCCTTTACCAATGCACAATAAACACATAGCTCAATGGGGCATGAATAATTTGGCACCGCTGTCAGTGTATTAAATCAGGGTCCCACAGACAACAGCATCATCTGCCACTGTTAAGGTTATTTCTGTATCTTTAGCAGTAATTATTTAGATTCAGATTGAGCTAAAACTGCATTTGTGCTTCTGACAACCATATTTACATATGTGAAAACAAATAAAAACAATCTCCACCTTGGAAATAACTTGGTTTTTCTACGATCCCTTGGATTGCCCTGAATTGTGCAATGGTAAATGTCTTTTTAGTGTGTGGTTTTAGTAATGACTGGCTCATGATAGTGTTCTGGAGGCTGTTTCTGTAAAAGCTTCCACTAAAAACTCTCCCAGGAGTGAAGACTCACTAATACAACTAAAACCGTATTAACCTCGCTGACTCTGTTACGGCAATAAAGGTGTGGCGCACCCATTAAAAACTACAGTCAAAGACAAATGAAGGAAATTAGACTTAACCCAGTTAAGTGTAGGTTAGAACGTACAAACCTAAAGCCTTGGAACAATACTGTGGCTCATAGAGCTTAAGTGGCAATAACTTGCAAAGGGCGACGTGCTCGCAGAGACTGAGAGAAATGCAACTAATACCAGAGAAAATGGAATTTCAAGATGGATGCTTCTAATCACCATTCTGATGTACTGCAGAGTCAGTGAATGAAATTAGAAGGGGGGAGCGCGAGTATCATCCCCGTGCAGTTATTTGCGAGACCTGATATCAGAGTTTGCTTCGTCCTCATTGGCCTTTTGAAATATAGGGACATGTTTGAATAAATGTGTTCGGTAGGCAGGCGGCCGGCTGACCCTGGGAAGTAACTCAAGCTGAACGGTGACATCCTGGCTCCTGTGTTTGCTTTGGCCCGAGCCATTTGAGATTGGACATAAATCTCGGGATGGGGACTTGAGATGCTCTTCTACATGATGAAGCAAACAGGGGTGTCACAATATACCAGCATCGACAAAAATTGTGATTTTAATAATTGTGAATATTGATATTGTGTTAATACTGCACATAGTACAGTAGGTGTCAGATTTTTTTCACTCTTAACTTTTTGCCCTGCGAGCTACAATTCTCACACCCTCTCTTTGCCTTTCTACACACATTTTTGAGTCTGATTTATTGGCACAGAAAAAGACAGATTTTTTTTTTATTGTCAGATTTCACAATAATACCAATGCTGTGAATTACTTCGGCCACGATAATTGTGTACTGAAAATCTGATAGTGTGACAGTCCCAGTAGTAATTTGATGCAAACTGTGCAATAGCCATTTTGTTGTAGTTTGTTCTATTTGTTGGGTCGTCTTCATAAATTTTTAATAACCCCAGCACCAGTAAATGCTATAAATTACATATATTTTAAAAACCTAAAGCTTAAACGGGTGTTTTCATCTAGTTAATCTCATTCCATACAGATCACATGTAACTAGAAAATAGGTCAGGGGTGAAATTGCTTTCTGTACCTCAAGATATATTCGTTTGTGTTATGGAGATTGTTCAGAGGGACTTTGGTTGAAAAGTGGGGAAATGGATGTGAAGAATTGAGAATCTCTTTCTCACTCATTCACACACAACGGTCCACAGAAAAACAGCCGTTGTACACCCAGGCTCTTACCTTCTCTTTGTATTTCACTGCTACTCCATTTCCTTTTTCCAAGTGCTCAATAAGCTTTTCTATCAGGCCCGGAAAAGATGCTCAGGGCCTAGCTGCCATACGGTTTGCATAAGCCTCTCAGTGGGGGGTGTAGTCTGATTTGCCACTCCTCCCTGCCCTTTACTTCATTGATTTACCATTACACTATTTCCAAGGTAAGGGAAGAGTTCATTAAACAGGCTTTGCTATGCAATGTGTGTGCATAATGAAGTTTCTTGAGCAACGCTTCCCTTTGCACCTGCTCCTGTGTGCACAAATCAGCATCGAATCGCTGGCTAATACAGAATCGATTTTCCAAATTAACCAGTGGACCTCACAGGTTTAAGATTTCCGGTCGTTGTCCTGTGTTCGCTTCAAAGCATTTGACTGTACACACAATTTAAGATCATTTACTAGTAATTTACTAGCTGGTGTTGCTTTGCTTCGCAAACAATCGATTTATCATGATCTAATATTAAAAATTATAATTTGTCTAATTGTAAAGTAATCGTTCACACAAAAATAACGCATTCAAATTTGATACATCCTTGCATGGTTCAAAACCTGTATATGACGCTTATGTAAAAAACGAGATTTTTAGTAAAGTTTCATTGGACCCCATGAGCACAAAACCAATGTTATTTGGTTACAGTGTTCTTCAAAATATATGTTGTGCTTTGCAGAGGAAAGCAAGTCATACATGTGACGGTGCGCCAGAAATTTTCGGGAGTACTATCCCTACTTTTGTCCATTAGCAAGCATCTTGATTTTTGAAGTGTGTGTCAGAATACACACACAACACACCACTGTCTTTGAAGTGTAATTATAGTTACATTATGATTATGAAATACAATTTAATTTTTAAGGGAATATTATCAAGTCAGTTACCTAGATATCAGCATTGTTCATAAAAAAACTGTCGATCACTGAAGTTAATTTAAGTATACATTTTATAAAATAAAACAACAATTAAAAAAACACTTTGGCTGCAATTATCTGCGGAACAACGTTTGAATGGAGTCTGTATCTTAAGTGGTTCCGCTGAAATGGGTAAATTAACCTAATTACAGAAAATTGTGGAGAAGATGCAACTAAAGTAAAAAGCACTGCTGCTCTGAGTCCGAGTTGAAGCAACCCTCCAGGGGCAAATGAAATGAAAAATGGAATTGTGTTTTGAGCATATCGACATTAATTAAATATGCCAGAGGTCAACGGGCCAGGAAAGACCAAACGATAAATTTTTACGGAACGTGTTTGCCCCTATGGTGCATTTACTTCTGAGATCTGACTGCTGCAAGAGTATTCTGACTCATATGTTCCTTAAAGCTGATCCTGGAAACACATTGCTCATTCAGTGACATGCACGTAACGTAGCTGTTTGCTCTATCATGCATAACTTTGCCTCAGGGTAGGATACTATATAGAACAGTCAAGATGATTAAAGTGCATCACTAACAAGCAACTTATACTACACACTATATATGAAGAACCTAATTATTAAAACTAAAGAAATCCCCCGGGGTATCTGAACAGCGTTTCGCTGTAATTGGGACTGATTGATTGAAGGTTGGTTACCAACAGCAAGTGTAAGTCGATCTATAGGTCTAGCACTGCATGATATATACTGTTAACAGCTCCGCCTTCACTGCTTTTACATAATGAGATCCCAGTTCTCCCAGTATGGTGTCTATGCAGTCCTGGATGCCTCCTCTACAGGTATCGGTCTAATCTGAGAACAGATGGACTGCACAGCAGTGTTTCTCAGATGGTTCTGCTCTGTTTACTCCTGAAAGCACAGAGAGCATATGCTGCTATCATAATCTCTTTACTAAAGTCTAAATTTCGAGTCGAGGCATTTCAAACAATACAAGAGCGTAAGTGCTGTGACCTTTTCGTTAGACTGGGAGTAGTGAGAAGTCATCAAAGATTAGGCTTTTTATATTAGAGACGGCGAGTGCAGCTATGGACAAAAAGTACAACTTGTGTGTGTGTGTGTATGCATGTATACGGTTTGGGTATTATATACATGCAAATATACTGTGCGTGTCCTATGGTGTGATGTAGCAAAATTTGAGAAACTGTTTTGTCAACTACCCATTTATGCATGCATAATATAAGTGTCTTTTGTGTGTCTAAATACGGTGAAACCATCACAATCCCGAGTATATAATTTCCCTATCTAATGCTCTTTGAGGTTTTACTTGCGTTTTGATTTTCAGGATGTCAGATCTGCAAACTGGAAATCAGACATGTCCACCACTGATTTGCACACCAAGCTGTTTATAGCTTGAAAGGAAGCTATTTTTCAGCCCGTTGTCATACAGAGGTATTGAAATCAGTTAGGCACTCCAGCGGCATCTGAGAGCTCCTTAATATTGAGGGGTTTTACTTATTGTCTGTTAATTAGTGAAGCTATCAAATGGCCCATGTGATTATATCTGTGATTAAGAATTGCCCACTCAGGTCTGTGTTTGGGGAGTTATCACAAAAGGGACTCCAAGGACGGAAACTATCGAGAGCCGTTTGTCTGCTTTTAGTGGAGAAGCATCTCTAAATGTTTTTTGCCCTGTAATAAGTCTGTGGTCTGTGTGATGGTGTATGGAGGATCTTAGGTGATAGCTCTTTAAATTGACCATATCATGCATGCAATCCTTCACACGTTAAACCTATACACCGCGTTGCGATTTCCACGTGAAATTGATTTTTAGAAAGTAAAAACCCGCCTGCTGCAGTGTGATGTCTACAAATAGATGTGGGAGGTCAAACACACTGGTTGCATGACTAACAGCTCGGATAGAAGTCTCATCATTTGCATAATAGGTGTTGTGTTGTGGATGTTTTAAATTAGACGGAAGCAATGGATGCAGATCAGACGAATGGATGGGAATCACAATGACTCCTTTCAAGGCGATGTACATTCATTTAACGGCACTTACACTGGACGCTCAAGGCGACTGCCTTTGAAACGCAGGCGCTATAGGGGTGCTGTAAGACATCTTGGACGGCAACAAGGTGATTTAAAGCAGATCGAGAACAGCCAGATGCAAGTCTGCCTGTGGCTATCCTTCCAGGACGTGCCTTGTGTCCAAAAAATACGCATGCCAAGCTGGATCACAGCTTTACTGTTGCTTATGCGCACGTCTTCGTACTCCGACCGCAGCATCAGCACCAAGACATCTTCACGTGTTTATTTTTTACATGGATCATTGAGTGTTAACATTTTCCGTCCCTTTCTGATCCCGCGTGGTCGTTTTGCAGTCTAAAAAGCACTCTGACGCACATTCTCGCAACTTCAATGTGGGTGGTCATGCAGTAAATCCACGTACACATTCATTCGAGAAAACATCGATACTCATGTGATAAAGGTTTCAACTTACCGTTTAAATGGAAGTCATTCCGGTCAATAAAGCAACGCGTATTCCCTTCATCTATAGCGCAATGCTCCACGGAGCGGGGAGCGCGCGACACGCAAATGGAAAGACGCGCGTCGTCGTCTTTTAACGCAGATGGAGAAATAACCCCGTCGTAACGCTTAAGATTTTGCCAAGTTTGAGGCAAAATCCACCAGGTTAGAGCCGTCGGATAGGTTTCTACAAGCCCCCTCGCACTGACAAACCTCCTACTTCTGCGTTCAGAGGCGCATCTGCAGCCGCTCGCTCGGTTGTCACATTGACATGCCGCTGTCTACCCAGCGGTCATTAATATAGGAACAGCCCCACGGTCTCCTGAGAACAGCCAATAGCAGCCGAGCGGAGATAGATTCTCTCACACAATTGGCTGATCAGCAGCGTCAGTCAAAAAAAGGACCGTTAGAGAAGTGAGGAGATGCAGAAGCAGATGGATTACGTAAATATTAATTTACGCTTGTGTACGTTACTATATTTTAATATATTAATCTTTGTTGTATTTTGCAATATAAACTCCGTTGTAAATAGTGACATGACAATTTTATTTTATGGTAATGTATTTATATTGTCCAAGCATGTTTTGCTACGGTTGAACTACAGTATTTCTGGTAATACTAGAAATGTACTATATGACTTTTCTGCAGTAACCATATAGTTTAGACATGATGGTAATACAAATGCCATGTTTAATAATATGCTTTTGCTATATTTTACCCTAAGGCTAGCCATAATTGAACAAATTTACCACTCTTTCTCTATAGTTGCCATAATATCATAAGCCAAAAAACTAAGAAAAAAACTACATAATTTTTACATAACTACACACTTTGAATAGAGCTGACCCGGTTTTTAGGGATGACTTCGCTGTTAAGGTGTTTCCCTCAAATGGTCCGTCTTGCTTTACAGCCCATACCAAGGCCCTTTACAGTCTCACCCTTGGGACTGAACGCACCTTGAGAAAACAGGGGGTATAACTCATAATAAAACTCCCAACAGAGCCGGGCATCGGTCCATTTTTTCACATCTGGCGTAGGGAGAATACTGTGCCAAGAAAAATGTGCATGGGCTATACACAATCATAAATCTGGGGTTTAGTTGATGTCAGCAAGTACTGGGTTTATCATCAGTCCATGGCCTTGTTTACAAAAATTTGGAAGAAGATTCAGAATTTGTGAGGCTGTTTCACTGTGGTCTTTCGTAGCATCCGTTTTTTGACAGACAGTGCCTTGGAGGACATTGCAATTTATTGACTGGGCTTTTTCAGTCATACATAATCTTACAAGAAATCTAGAGAGATAAACTCTTCTGGACGTTGACGAAACATTTAAGAACTCTGAAGTCTTTTGTAAGAGCATCTGACGTTCTTTCGGAAAATCATTAACCTGGGTAATTTCAAAGCTTGAGGCTTTTTGATATACGTTAATGACGACATATAGAGGACATCTTACAAAAAGGTCTATAGCACTTCATTACTGTAAGTAACATTGTTCCAGAAGCACTTCCTGTTTCAGTTTTTTTTAAACATGATACGACCAACAGAATGTATAACCGGAAGTGCTTCCAGAACACTCTTTGACGATGTAAATATTATTAGTATGAACGATATGTGCAAAAAAACATTGTAAAAGTTCAGACTCCAATTTCCGAATTTCTGTATTTGGTTGCCTAAAGTACGGTATGATAAAAGTACGATATGTTTAATCCACAATGGTTCATTATTTTGATTGCTGGTTCCTCATTTTCGCTCCATAAATCAATGGAATGCTACTTGGCGGATCATGCCTGTTATGTGATACATAAACGTTTACACTTCCATCTATTAATATTCAAGGCATCAGCGTGTTTGTTTTTCAGTTTGACTGTGTAGTAGATAAGCAGAAGTACAGCTTCGTACGGAAATGGTAATGACATCGGCATGCCCGTAGAGACGCATGAGGTGCCTGGCAATATATGCATCTCAAACTGTAGCAGCATTTGTGGTAGGGGCTGTCTTCGCCTGCAACAGGCTGCTTAGGTGGGGTTTGCTTAAAGACTAAAATGCACTACAGATTTTCAGTCTGGATTTGTTTCAGAAAGTCTGTGCCAATCTGCAGATTTGATCAGTTAGTGCGTTTCTATCTGACGCTTTCAAAAAGTCTGCAAGTGTAGTCTAGTTAAAAAATCTGTTCAGATTTTAAGTCTTGTAGTGTATTCCAGCCATAAGACTGATGTGGAGACATCCTCACCACCAGCCAACCACAGACACTCCACATTAGGCCTTCATTCTCCCTTTAAAGATTACCTAAACGAATCAGAAAATGGCGGTTAAAAAAACTCTGTCACCACTCTGGCAAGCCTTGCACTTAATGTACCTTCAATCTTAAAACGTCCTTGTAAAAAAGTGTTAACGTCCCGAGAGGCGCCCATCCAATTTTTCGACGCTAAGCAAATAATATTAGCATTCTACCCCTACAGCTGTGCAACACGGCTTTACTTTGAACGCAACAAAAGTTGACTGGTTAAAAAGAGAGATTTCTTTCTGGTTCCGTGCGAAAGAAGCGTGAGATTTCAGGTTTGTAGCCAGAGGATGTTGAAGAGCGTCTCTGAGGGGTTCTGTTGTTTCCGCAGTCCCCCTCTGGTTGTCTTTACAGAGTTCATAAAGTACAGGGGCTACCCTCGCTCTTCTCAGCACATCATGAAGACCAGGTTACAGCGAGCGGCCTACGCCAGAGAATCCATAGCAAATGACTAATGTTGGGGAAAAAAGTGATATGCCTTTGGGAATGAGCAAGAGCAGAGAGGATGTGGAGTGATGACAGGCGAATTGAAGGAAGTGGCACGATGGCTTAGTGAACTGGAAAAGTGCGAGGACTGATCCGGCATATTAGAGTTTGATCTGGCTCGGGATCGGAGCTTAGACCGATTCTTAAAGCTTGTAAAAAGATTCACGGCATGCTGTGGGTGTGCATAGTTAATACTTTGTGCGTGCGTGCGTGATGGCTAGAAGATGAGGGTCATCGAAATGAAATCCTGGCACGTCAGGATTGTTATTTATGAAATGTTATTTAGTCGATTGCGACTGGGTAAAGTATGGAAAGCCTGTGAAGAACATGAGTCAAATTTAAGCTCATGAGCAAATTATTTTTTTAGAATAAGATAAAGAAAGCCTATCTGTATGACATTATTACCTTGAAGAAAAGGCTTTTATGTAGAAAAACCTTGAGTATGGTACATCAAAAAGTAGTAGTATTTGCTGTACACTCTATGAAAGATGATCACCGTAATAAGAATCTAATGACAGTGACCATTACAAAATATGGAGGAAATGTGAGGATGATTATGGAAATGAGAAATCCAAGGATTTGGGTGGAAGTACATGTGCTTAATTGTCATGAAGAAAATGTCACAATGAAAATTGAAAAATCTGATTTTAAATGAGATATATATATATATATTCTCAGAATATGATCTTATCATGTTTTTGATTTACCCAAATCATGGATACTATAAATGTTAGTTGTTTATTTTCCTTTTCTCCTCTCTAAAGCCATGAGAGCAGAATTCAATGCAACATTGTTTTATAATAATGACAAGTATAATTTTTTCTCCTCTAAAGCTTCAACATGTAAATTTGATAGTCATATGAAAGCAGTGGCAGGTATTGTGTTTGACATTCAGGACAGATGTTGAAAGGCAGGAGATCAATGCTCTCTCCATTCTCTTTGATCTGGGGGAAACAGTTCTGTTTTTTTTTTTCAATTGTGGGAAATCATCTCTAAAGGCTGTTTCTGAAGTGGACAGACCAGGCACTGACCTTCAGATTTGTTTATAGCACTTCTGTATCGACCGTGCTGGAAAAACGACATTCAGACTACCCATTATGACAACCTTTGTACTTCAAACTGAGAAAAAAAGCCCAGAACATGCGTGATAAAG
This sequence comes from Barbatula barbatula, assembly GCF_947034865.1. NCBI lineage: Eukaryota > Metazoa > Chordata > Actinopteri > Cypriniformes > Nemacheilidae > Barbatula > Barbatula barbatula. Next base: position 2,446,302 of record NC_136768.1, on the reverse strand, counting down.
TCCCAAAGTTGTACATGAATTACGTCGTGAACTCGTAGAAATCTTTATGATGAGGGGTCTGTAAGAACAACTGAATGCAGGGATGTTGCGGCAAATTGTGCCGGCATGTGAAATCCCCCGCTTTTGTCTTGTTATATTCCTTTGTGCCACCACAGTGAATGTCTGGTGCTGATTATGCAAATCAGCCATAGTAAAGAATCATGGGTAATTATCGCAAGTCGTAGATAGGCTGTGGGAAAATAGACTTTTCCATTTGCCATAGAGATGGTGCAGGACAGAAATGCTCACAGCTTTGCAGCATTCATAGATTTAGAGTACTGGATGCTATAATTTATAATGCCCTTTTATGCATTGATATATTTCTGCCCTTATACAGACTAATCTAACTAATCAATATAAATCCATTCGCTCATTTAAAAGAACATGGTGTTGACGGTTTCCCCAGCATGTTTCTTTGCTTTATTCGTAATGAAGCAATACAAAACTGAAAGCAGTTCTAGTTATTGCTTTATATCCTTATATTCATGCTTTGAATTAAACAATAAGCCTCGAGAGGCAATGCGTTACAATAGATTTACCACGGTTGAGGTGTTTCCACACTGTAAACTGTCATCAGCCTTACTTTTTTTTGTCAAATTAATTTCGCTTTACTGACTTAATCTAGTTCAACCAATTTCAACTTTCATAACTTTTAAATCCATTTAATATTTAAATACAAGTGATGTTTTGATGTAACAAATTTGATGTAACTTTAATTTAAAGCGGCTTTTGAATTGAAATTACGTTTTTTTTAGGTTTTACTTGTCACTTGAATTTAAATGATCGTGAAATTACTTTGTGTAAATTTATTTGGATTTCGTATAACTGGTGAAATGAAGTTGAAATTGGTTAATTTAAACCATAAGCTACGAAAGACTATGGGTAACAGTAATTTTACTATGGTTGTGGTGGTCCTACACTGTTACACAAATTAAATCAAATAATTTTGACTTGACAAGACAACTGAATTTAAATCCGTTTCGGTGTAACTTAAGTTAGTTTAAAATCAACACGAATTTTCTTAAATTGAAATTGGTTAAACTAGATTTCTATTTTGTAATTGGTGAAGCACATTCGATTTTACTAAAGAAAACTTTCAATTCAAAAGCCGCCTTAAATTAAGTTGAAATTAGTTCACATGGAATGTACACTAAAAAAGTCACCAAAGCAATACACATTGAATGTAAAAGTAAAATCTTTACATTACAAAGTCATGTTTGGCAGCTGATTTGGTTACTTAGAAGCGTAGCACATTCGTATGGAACTTGTTTTCGCCAATTTTATTTGGTAGTCCAAATAGTGTAAAATAAAAGTAGAATTTGATAAATCTCAACCAGATTATTGTTTGTGTTCTCTAAAATATTCTGCACTGCTCCAGAGGGCGTGAACGCAATAGCAGTAATATTAAAGCTAAACGACCCATGCCCGGAAATTTGAGTCCTAAACAATCTTCCAGACAAGTTTGGTGTCAAGGCTAAATCTCACATATCTTGTCTAGGTGTTGACCGAAAGACTGCTAACCTAGATCATTATCTACAGTCACTGAAGGATGTCTCGTTGCGCACAGAGAAATGTTTGTATCCCGCTGCAAGGCTAAAACTGAGAGATTGAACAAACCAGAGATCCAAACAGCTTCTACTAGGTTAACTCAGGACCAGTACATGCGCCTCTTTCGCTCTCTCTTTGGAGAATCCATGTTCTTGGATACAATTTGTCTCCTTGTCTTACTCTGGGTAAACTACCGTAATGCGGGTCAATACGGAGCATCCTATACTGCTGCTAAATTGGAACCTCTTGAAATTGTCTTCTCCCTCTGTATTTAGCTCCGCTGCAGAGTTAACGCTCCGCGCACCTAACCGATCATTGACTGTCGGGCTCATCTTATCTCGCAGTGCTGCCGGAAATTAAACCTTTTTTTGTGCCCCTGTTAAAGTTTGGTTTAAAAATATCCCATTGTTCTTGCAAACAATGGGCAAAGATTTGAGCTCGGTGACGATGCCGTGCCCCTTCCGAAAACCACACGCGAAGGCCTCTCCTGAGAACACGATGGCATAAATCATGTCCTGAAATGCAGCTCCCTCAAGAAAATAAAAGCACATTTGTCAGTGCAGTCAGCAGAGTTCATAGCTAACGGGCAGGCGGCCAGAATGTTGCGTCTGATCGCATATCAAATGGGATTATGACATTCTGCGTTCCTCCTTTTAATTGAATTACGTGTCCCTCTTAATGCAATAATCCCTTGAAGATCCACAGCATTATGTCAGAATCAATGGCAATAAAATTAGAGTTTCTTTAAACGGGAGCAACACCACAATTAAGACGTTTGTGAGCGATGGAGATTACGACACAGACGGTGACGCTTGCATTATGCAATGTGGGAGATAACACCAACACTCACTGAGGCCTTGGGTAAAACATGCGAGAGATAGATATGAATCATTTGTGAGTCACAGGGCTGTTAAAATGGTGAAACGCCGGCTGCCGCCCATGTGACACTGACTGGTTTTTAGAGCGGGATCTGCTCCGCGGGGAACCTTTTATACGCTGACAGGCAAATGAAAGGTTGGCTGAGGCTCTTCGCCCATTAACGTCATGTCTAAAAGCAGATTGTGTTGCAGCCGCAATTATACCGCACTGATTCTCAAACAGCATGTTTAGCTATCATTAATCCATCAGCAACAGAAATTCAACCGGACAGCTGCATTTAAAGAAGCCATAGTGTTGGCAATTGTACAATCAGGCGCTTGCTCTCATCATTTTGTGGTGTTGTATTTTACGCTCACACACAACTTGTTTTTCGCCTTTTATTGTGTGAGGAGTATGTGTGTGAATTTACCTTGAATGCAGAATGTGACAATGCGATAGGTTTTCACAAGGTGTGTGTGAATGAACAGCAGAGCATGTAAAAGGAACGGATTTGTGTCATTTCAAATGAAAGTGATTTCCTTGCAATTTGTCAAGACTCAAACAAGCACTAGCAAGCCTTTTCAAAGCTGTTGGTCTTCTAGTCAACTGCAGAACAACCCCAAAGAAAAATGGCATTCATGTCATCATCAATGTTTCGCTGTATGTATATTTTTTGGCATTTCTTTGGGCAGCTGTCAACCGAGATGAATTTTCTTAAGTGACTGACTTGATCTTCCAATCTGATGCATCAGGAGATTGCATCAGACATTGTGTCCCTTCGTGGAAATCCTTTTACAGATCTAAATCTGACATTAATGTGACATCAGATAGATGAGACTAAGTGCAAATGTAAGTACATGTTTTGTGAAACGACCCAATAAAAGGCATCTTTATAAGGCAATTCCAAATCCAAATCGAACACAAAATTTGTTTGACACTGCTCTGAAGTGCCAGAAATCCATGTGCAGAAATACAAATTGAGAGAAACAACGCTTTGGTTAAATTTTAGCTTTTTACTGATTTTAATAAAATGTTTGTTTGCTCAAGGTAATAAATAAAAAAAAAAACATGCATAAAATAAATAAAAAATCCTAAACTGAGTACATGAGTGCAGAATTGTTTGAGATTATTTTTCCCAGAGGACTTACATTTTTAGTTCTGGATACATGTTTCTGATAAATGATAAAATTACAGTAAAACACAATATTATTATCATGCCTACCCTCTCTCTGGCCCTGAGAGTTAAACAGCACATTTTTTTAGCTGGGCAGCAGCACTTTGGATATGCGTTTGTTTTTCAGTTCTTTGTGCCCCTGGCATCGATGCCTTTATGCAGCTCGGTTTCAGCAAACGCTCTTTCCCTTTTGGGAAGGAAGTTTTGAGTTCTGAAAGTTAAAGTACGTTTCCATAGTACAATGAACACACTTCTCTCAAAAGGTTTGGAAAATTGAATTCCTCGTGATATAACCCGTTTTAAACTTCTCAGTTGAACCTTCAGTGTTGTTTATAAAGAATGATGGAATGCTGTTGAGAGAACACAAAAATACCCTTATTTTTTCAGCCGTATTTTCAGCCGATGGGCTTTTATCTGGCCACTTTCTGTGAAGGAATAATGTGGTGCACACATACACACACAAAGTGTGCGACTGTATTTCGCAATAAGGGACAGGAAAGTTAACGTAGAAACAAAAACTACCAAAGATGAATGCAAAGCATTTGCGGCGGGTTTGTCATTTAATTAAATTGGTCCTTAACAAGTTTCTTAGCCTCTATTAAAAATGTTTTCCAGGCTTTGGAGAACAATGCGTGAATCTGTGGGAAACTATGACTGCAGAATGCGTTCTTTTCATCCGGTTTGACTGTACAAATGGACCTCATTGTCTACAGAGAAATTCGATTTTCTGCCATGTGCCCCGGTCTTACACAAACGCCTCTCTGGGGTCTGATGCCACCATGCCGAGGCTTATCAACAGTACTCAGGGTGTGAGATTGAGCTCCGGCGCATATTAAACCATAGGGGTACTGGATTCAGAAATATGCCAGAATTCCTCTAGAGATCCATTTCTTGTTCACTACCCATCTTCCTCCGTCTATCGTCAGTGTGAGGGAAAAACGTTAAGATTCATCCAGAGCGCTGCTTTCGGAGTGTGTAATTTTCTCCTTTATCTTCTGCTCAGAGTCGGGATCCAAAATGAAGTAATTATCATCATTCGTAGCAAAGCCGAGGCGTGGCGGGAAAGACATCCTTCGTGGAGTATTAAAGAGGCTGGATAAAGTAGCTCTGCTATCGATGCTTCGCAGTGAGAAGAGTAAAACACACATGAGCTGAATCCACCTCCCTGCTGAGGTTCTGCTAAGCCATTGCTGGGAATGTTGTAGAGAAAGTGTTCATCTTTAGCATGCTGTTATCAAAGTGAAAATGGAAAAGCTCCTTACTTATTGCTGCTGGATATACAGTTCATGTATGGACCACTTCGCAATATATTGTTCTGAAGGGGTCTATGCTGCAATGTGTAAACTTAAGCAAACTGTCTCTCCCCAAAAACTTTTTTACAAATTAATTTCTTAAATTGTAAGCTATACGTTACTGCAAATGTAGTAATTGGTTTCACCTGGGTATTCCATTACAAAAAACGCATTCTGTGGATGGTATACACATTGCATACAGCATAATATAATGTTATGCCATTCTAAAACATAACTAGCTTTACAAATAATGGCCATTCACAATGGCACAATGGGTTAATATGCCCACAACAAGCCTGTTGCGTGTTGGCCAAATTGCAATACAAACCTTAAATAGTACTCGCACCATGTCAGCTGGGAAAGCTAGTTTTGAATAATATAGCCGAAGACTGTAATACATAGCCTGTTTCCTTCCCACGGAGAAGAATCACATTCTGGTTACTTATAATTCAGTGACAGCAGGGGCCAGAGTAAGATTCTCCACATAGAGACAGCATGAGGTGTGGACTGCCTCATTTACCACAACCCGAGAAAATGACGTGATGTATATCTGCCGTGATAGACAACAAAGAACATGCCTTGAATTTGCACAGGAGATACGCAATGTGTTGTGTGTAATGTGCATGAGGCCTCGTGAGTTTATTTTTAAATAAGCTGGTGATCATGGAGCGTAATCCTGCGAGTCTTGCCTCATTTCAGCTGTAAAGCAAATGTAAATAATGGATGTTTGGAGTGGGTGGGTGAGCGCGTGAGCTGGAGGGTTTTCCCAGCATGCACTGAAAACACATTAAGTATCTTGGTGATGAGCAGGGATGGATTGGGTATAGGAAGCATCGGAGGTTTTCCCTGTGGGTCGGGCTGTTGTTGAAGCCAGGTTAAAGGTACAAAACAAACAATGATTTTAAGTGAGGATAAAGTATTGCATGCTTAGGTCGCTCTATTTATGCCACAATGATGGATCCTGAAGCCGGTATTTGCCCTGTTTCTTAGTGACTCCCAATCCCCCCAGCCGCATCCCACCTCTGTTACTGTCTGTGTGGCCATGACAAAGTCTCTGTGACAAAGTTTATTTGCATGTGCTAGCTATTCAGGTGTTAGATTATGCGTTGTGGGTTGTTTTTTGCCGCATGTGGTCTTGAGGTATGAACCGTGTGTCTCCTGCTCTCTTGGTATAGCTGATATCATTACTTGGAAAATTGCTTATTTGTGGGGGTCCGCTAGTGTACCGGTAATTGACTGTTCATGTAAATTCTGCTAGATTTGATTACCGTACAAAGAAACGTGATAAAATGTCATGAATGTTGATCTAAAAGAACACAGCAAAAGGACACTATTTTTTATGAAAAAGATGAAAAATCATGATTGTGTTACAGGCCGATTTGTAAGGTTTTCTCTTTTTGACAGAAGACATCACCTCTGTGTACCGCAGCTGCGGCGCTAATACGGTGTGCAAATTTCCAAATGAGCTTGGGTACAGTGGGCATCTGGCCCAGATTCACGCTGGGATACTTATCCTGTCAGAAATGGGAATAGAAAACCATTGTTTTCCGATGTAGCAATAATTCAATCTGGTTTTGTTCGGTTTCCTCTCGTTACCATCGGTGAATTGAGCTTTTGTCAGATATGGGCCACGCGAAGAGATCATTCCAGAGGCGCACTCTACATGTACATCCCACAGAAACATGCTTTCCTTGAAATGTCAGCAGTTAAATAAGGCCGTTGCAAGAACATGGTATTTTAATTGTGGTTTAAAAATACCCTGCTATAAGAGAAGCATTGGCCGCTTTTTTAAAGACCCTGATGCATTTCGACATCAAATAGCTTTTGTTTACAATCAAACTTTGCAGATGCTCCTAACAGGTAGGGACCACAGAGAAACAACAGCCTAATGCACGTAGGAAGTAGTCACGGTTGTACTGTAATTATGTTGATTGAGCATGAATTACATTTGTGAGAACACGTCCGCACTTCCAGAACACACTTTACTATTCACAATTGATGAAAACACAAGTATGCATAAACAGAACACCAAGTGAACTAATAGAAAAACACTCTGGAGATGTTACATTTTCATTTCTTGGATATTGCTTAGTGTTGTTTTTGTGCATTGTTTTACTGAAGTCTGAAGATCCAGTTCATTTGTCTCACCGGCCCTCTAAATGGAGATTAATGTCATGCCGGGCATCTAATGAGCACCGTAACGCTGCGCTTGTACCGCTGCGGCCCCAAAATATTCAAACACACAATTATTGGCTTCAGTTTCAGCAATTAAGCCTTGAACTGCACATTTCAACACAAGTCATTATTAAGGCACTAAATTATATAACAAAATCAACATGAATGTGTGCGGTTGCAAGTTAGGTTTGAGAGCAAACAGGTGATAATCTTGGATGTCGTAACGTGTATATTTTTAAATTGCTTTCTTTTGAACAACGCATTTAATGAAAATTAACGGTTGCACTTAATACAGTGTCACCCATCATTTTGGCATGCAAAAGTCACAGTTAAATGAGCCGCATGTCTGTTTGTCGGTCAGAATTAGTTTTGCATTGGTATGTGTTTTATAAGATCTGAATGTTTGAAATCCTTCAAGTACTAGACATTGGTCAATGGTTGCCGGCTGCAATTTCGCTAACAAATAATTTGATTTTGGGCAAAATTGTTTTGGAAACACTTATTCACAGTTCTGCAAGACATTTTTAAAACATGAATATGTAGGTGTCTTTCAAATATTTTCACTTTTAATCGAGTGATTTGGTTTGAGTACATGTTGTCATGGATTTGCCAAGCTCTGCACTTCTAGTTAGAATGAAAAATACTCTGAACATACTTTAACATATTAATTAAAGTCGTGAACAATACCAAAGTACAACACAAGCATATTCATTTCTTAATGGCATAGTTTAAAATGTACCGTGGGACAGATATAACCCAGAAACTCATTTCAAAGATGCTAAGGGTGATTTCTCCTGGATGGTTTTATGTAAAACTAAAGTCCCTGCACAATCATTGTTGTTGTAAGGATTTAGATCAATGAAGTGCAAGACAGAATGCTATTGACTCATTAGTGGTCAAATTTAATGCTCCCAAGTGAAAAAAAGTGCATTATAAATGTATTAAGTGCTTTATTTTAACACACAATTTTCTATTTAAAATACAAAAATGAGTCTCTAATGGTTTTTAAAATAAACTTAAAATGGTACAGTTGAGTACACTTAGATCTTGAGACGCCTTGAATTAGTACATGAATTACTGAAAACGAAATTTTAAGTACATCAAGTACAAATGTAATGTTTGAAAATATTTTGTAATAAGTTTAATTTATTTAGTGTATTTTCAGGCACTTTTTTACCTGGGGTGTTTGTTCTAGAAAAGCTAATTCAGGAATGCAAAAGGCTGTTGGGGTGCTCTTTTAATCCAACAGGCACAATCAAACTAAATTCGTTGAGACTATTGTTAAGGTACAGTGAACAGTTTTAAAGCATACAAATGCAAACCATTTGTCCTAAACCCAGACAGCAAGCCAACATTGAATAAACATTGTTTTTCCATCTGAATCATCATATGGTTGATGTTGAAATTTCAATGCAAAATAAATGTTGAATCACCATTACCATATTGATGAAAATTATTAATGTTGATGCCAATGATATTGGAACAAATTGATCTATACTTATCTGTATGATTGATTAAGCATTGATATTTGGTTTACCGGGCGATCGCTGGATGTGTTGAAAAGTCATTGATTTATAGTTGACCGGGAAACGACGCTGTTGTTGAAGAGTCATCAACATATAGTTGACCGGGAAATATGATTGAAAATCCATCGATTTTTGGTTGACCGGGAGATCAACAACATCCGGACACAGCTCATTTCTGGACCTTGGCAAAAGCGTACAGGTAAGCTTGCTTAATGTTCTTAATGTTATGAATGAATTGTACCAAATCAAAAACATGATGGTTAATGAAGTAACCGACGCAGTGCTGCAGTCACTGAAATAGATTTTTGTTTTACCAATGTGTCAAAATCTGCCAAAAGTACTTGATCTCTTCTAGGTTATAAAGTTAGCAAAACCTCATTAGTCCAGTCTATTTTTGTGACAGCTAGCTCAAAAAATCTATATTAACACAGCACCGCTATTTCTTCTGACCGCCGGAGAGCACCGGCGGAACCAACGCTAGCTAGCGCGCGCTACCCACAGCAGTGACTGCGGTGGGCCAGAATTACACAAAAGACATGGTTTACCTTTACTTTATTCAATGCTGTCTCGAGTTGTAACGTTAACTGGAAATGCAGATTAGACCATCTCGTAATAGCCTACAAATCCAAAATATGAATCCTCGAGCAGGGCTGCGATGTTTTACACAACTCCATGTGTTTGTTTTCAGAAATGATAACAGTAGTTTTATACTAGTGCTTGTGTGATTATCACGATTTTTGATGATCTTCTGCACCCTTTCTGAATGCGGGGAACCGCGCGCACAGCGCCTGACAACCAGGCCTGGCGTCAAGGGGGAGCATAATGCTGCGTTCCAGGCAACCTGTAACCCGTGTTTTTCCAACCTTATACCCATGAAAGTGCACTGGAACGGCAGTCAATCCCGTGACTTCCCACCCGCGAACACGTACTATTGATGTACTCCCAGTTACGAGTTGTAAAAACAGGAGTTACAGGTTGCCTGGAACGCAGCATTAGCACCACATACTTCATTTAGAAACAATTAAAATGCCTCATTAAATTTTAAAGACACAGCCTTATTATTAGCCTGTTTTTTGCGGTGAGATTTATGCATATTCCTCCATGCACCCAGTGTGTGTAGCGTGTGTGTGTATTTGACTTTGTGTAGGCTACTGTGTTCGTGCCATGTTCGTGCCCAATCCTTGACGACAGCTTGATTGAACAAATCATTGATTAAATCATAGCATACTTTAACTTGTATTCTAGATGCCTTGACTCAATGTCTTACAACGGCAAACACCTATGACTTCCCTCAAGCAGGACAGAAGTGGCTGCGCTACGCCCCAGACCGAGCTGGAGGAGCTGGAAGACAGACGCAGCAGGAGTTCTAGCACGTAAAAAAAAGAAATACAATAAAAATGATTGTTTAATTTTTAAAGTATGCGTGTGGTGTCATTTGTGCTAGTCTAGGTTACAGCCTAAAGGTATAATTTCTCTTTTCTAAATCCTGGCTGTCGATAAAGCAGGATTATAGCCTAATAATAATGTTTTTAATATTATACTAGAATTACAGACCTTCAGATTAAACCTGTGGTATATTAAAACACCATTGAAGTTTTGTTGATATGCTGGGATTTCAACATTGTTTCAATATCCATTGTAATCGAAATACCATTGAAATTCTGTTGATCTCTAGGTATGATTTAAACGTTGTTTCAATGATAATAGAGGGTGCAACATGATGAAGAATCAACATCAGAGTTCGACGTCGATTCAATGAATTTATCGTTGATAGCGGGATGTTGATTTAACATAGTTTCAATTACTATTTGCTATCTGGGAATGTAACGCATTTTCTACATCACCCTTGATTTGTGGTTTGATTGTTTTAAAGCTGAGGTGGTTAATGATATGTTGTCTCGTGAAACGGATCTCCGCGTGGGGCCGCCGCTTGTCAAGATCCGCACTCTACCCTGCAATCGGCACGTTGGCCTCCGTTCTCCAAACCGATGGGGTCTTTGCCACTAACTGTAATATTAATGCAAATCTGCACAGCAGCTGCAACCTCATAATTAACTGTCGCGTCACATTTGGAGTTTGTTTATCTTCTTCTTAATGCTGATGTTCTGAAATAAAGATGCCGCGTTGCATCGGACCATTAGCCACGTGTTAATAAAGTCTCTCTGGCTGTTAGGTCACGGTGTTCTCGCTAGTTGAGGGAAGTGAAATTAAACCTTTAAGAACGGCTGTCAGCGTTAATGGAAATATGTTCCTGCGTGTGTGTTCTCCGAGAGGTCTTGAGGGAGGAGGGGTTTTTATTTACTACTCATGTGCACTGACAGGTTAAGTGATTAAATCCATGCCTCATGCTGAGGGACAGCGTATCCCTATAGAGAAGCCTTCACAAGAGTTAGAGCTGCATTTCCTCAGGGTGAGGACAGCTCACTTATAGAGTCTCTGTGACCATCTGTGGTTTTAACCCTGACAACAGACCTGCGCCAAACACCCAACATCAGGAACGGGGTTGAAGGGAGGTTTATTATATAGTAACGTAAAACTTTTGACCAAATATTATAGAAAAAGTCTGACCATTTGAAATCGAAATGTCTATCATTGGAAATGTTGGATGTACTAAAGCCATTAATAGTTTTTTTGCATTAGAAAAACAAGAAAACAAGAACGCAAGAATACTAAATATGCAAGATTTACTGTATTATGTGAATAGAAAAACAAAAAAACCCACCGAAGCATAAAAAAATAGTAATCGACGGTAATCTCCTGCATTTGGCCACATGTTCTCATCCATGTCACATCTGATATCTTCTCTGGCAAGGCACCTTGGGAAGAATCTTTTGGTATGCCTTATCCACCCATGGCAGTGTTCAGCTGTGATGTCTTGGCATGCAGCATCCATTGCATCCAGGAGGGACATTTGGTCCAGTGGACGATGGTCAAAAACCTTCCATCTCCAGGCTGAGAAAACTCAATGGGGTTGAGGAAAGGGCAGTAAGGGGCAATGAAAAGGGACATCATCCTCTGATTGTCATAGCGAATGTAAAAATCGTTAAAATAAATGATAGCAAAGCTGAGACTGAAATGATTAACAAAAACAAAAAAATCTATTCAAATAATGGCAAATCTGAGACTAGTACAATAAATAAAACTAAATTATAAAAAAGAAAATAAGACAATGAATATAAAAATTTTAAATGCTAACGGCTAAATTTAAACTAAGTCTCATTTGTAATTGAACAGCACAAGCTGTCCTCAAAGGTCATTCCCTCATTAAGCACCTTTTTTATTTCTAAATATTTCTGCTTTAAATAGTGTTGCAGTTCACAAGAGGTGTTTGTTTTGGTTCAAGCCTTTGAAAATCGAGAAATGTATTAAGTTCTTTAACAAAGATCTTTTCCTGCAGTATTTGTCATCCGGCTTGAGTGGTCTATGGGCTTGTCGTCTGAGGCTAATACCGCCGTCCTTCATTTATTTATATCGCAAGTGACAACAAGAAATGTGGTAATGATGGCCACGGGATGGAAATGACCCCGGAATATTTCATGAGTTCTCATTTCTTTTATAGCTCTTCTGATGTCTTGCGTGTTGTCTCGAGGTCCATCCTCAGTTCTCCCAGTGGATTTCTGAACGTTTGCTCATCAATTGAAAACAACGCTGAACTTTAATCTGGATCGCTGGGGACTCTGAAACGCGGCCGGCATCTTAAAAAGCTTTAGTCTAATGAGGAAAGAATGAATTCAGCTGGGATTTTTAATTCTGCTGGGCCACGATTAATCCCATCAGTAAACAAAGCAGAGGTCATCTTGTTTTGGAGAACTCCAATTAGAGCCTAATCAGCAGTAATCAGACAGCGTGTGTGTGACTGTGTGTGTGTGTGTGTGTGTGTGTGTGTGTGTGTGTGTGTGTGTGTGACTGTGTGTGTGCGTGTGTGTGACTTTGTGTGTGTGTGTGTGTGTGACTGTGTGTGTGTGTGTGTGTGTGTGACTGAGTGTGTGTGTGTGACTGTGAGTGTGTGTGTGACTGTGTGTGTGTGTGTGACTGTGTGTGTGTGTGTGACTGTGACTGTGTGTGTGAGTGTGACTGTGAGTGTGTGTGTGTGTGTGTGTGTGTGTGTGTGTGTGTGCGTGTGTGTGTGTGTGTGTGACTGTGAGTGTGAGTGTGACTGTGACTGTGAGTGTGTGTGTGACTGTGAGTGTGTGTGTGACTGTGAGTGTGTGTGTGACTGTGAGTGTGTGTGTGACTGTGAGTGTGTGTGTGACTGTGAGTGTGTGTGTGACTGTGAGTGTGTGTGTGACCGTGAGTGTGTGTGTGTGACTGTGTGCGCGTGTCTGTGTGTGTGTGCGCGTGTGCGCCTGCGTGTGCGTGTGCGCCTGCGACTGCGCGTGCGACTGCGCGTGCGACTGCGTGTGCGCCTGCGACTGCGTGAGTGTGTGTTTTATCCTCAACACTGTGTGTGGCCCCTGCTCTGTGATTTCATGTTCAAGGAGTTAGACGTAGAAAACAGGCTAATTACCAGCGCGGCGTATAGTTGCTCATTAAATAAGTTAAGATTAGAAGATGCTCAGTAATATAAAAAAAAGGTGTTCACAGTCCAGAGAGGCTTCAGTCCCAGATTCATTAGTGGCTAACTTTCCCACACAGGCGCAATAAATGTCACGTTTTTATTAGGTTTCTGTTGTTCAGATGTTTTTTTAAAGCCCACGTCCTAGTTTCAAACACATGACACAAAGCCATCTGTTGATGTATTGCATTGACAAGTAGCGTACTGTGGATAATAACAGCAGGTCGTGATTGTAAATGATGAATAAATGAACAAAATATAGAAATTTGTGATCGTCTTTTTTTAATAGTGTTTTTTTCACGCTAATTGTTGAAACTGCCATTCAATTAATAAAAACAAAGCAAACCAGGGCACTAAGCAATTTCCTTAGACAGCTTTCTCTTTCTGAAGTACATTTCCTTAAGACCTGCTAAGTGGTCTTTGTGAACCAATTTATCACAAAGATTGGATAAGATAGATAAGATATTTTGGATGAAGTGTCTGATAAATGTATGTTAATGTAAAGTTATGTAACAACTATGCAGATTGAATAAAGTTCGGATCCTAGTTTTAGAATATGCTTGTCACACCCTAAAAATGTTTGACCGGGCATTAGGTTTAACTGTGTATTGCTGCCGTTTCTGCGTGTTCGAGAGATGCAAGTTGTTTACTTCACTAGAATTGTCGGGCTGTGATTTAACATGTTTGACTTGTTGTTGACCTTGTACTTCAGTGGTACCTTAAATGTTCGGACTACAGAATTATGACAGAGTTAATCTCGCCTCAAAAACTGGACCTGTGGAGCAAATCAATAACCCCCATTTTTTTATTTATGCCTCAATGTTTTCATTATTCATTTTAATGCACTCAAAGTTATTGCCTCCAATAAATGCACCAATGTAGATTCAGTTCACAATTGGCCAAACTGCTTTAAGGCTAAATAGTAGTTTGTTGCCCAAAAAGTCCCTTCACGGCTATCTTGGTTTCAATTACCTCTGAATTCTTTGGGGAGACCCGCTCTCGAACAGGGAGAATTATAACATGTTTTTTTTTTGCAGGCATATATACTTTGATGTTCTTGTCAGTTGACGTGATGTTTATTAAGTGACTGCTGTGGGAGAGCAGCATCTCTTATAAGCGGATAGTCATTTAATAAAAACAATATTCCATACATCCATTCCCCATATGCTTGTCCATTTACTGAAGTAAACATATGCAATATCATCTATTTTTGACGTATGAGGTCACAACCTAAACTTGGTTTTAGGGTATATTTAAAGAAATTACAAATATTTTACTATTAAGATGCACACTATCAATAAGCTGTAGAAAAAGAAATTTGGACCTTGTTTGTCTGTAGTAAACGTGATGAACGCCGGCGTCAGGGACTATATTTGTTTACAGCAGACAGAGTTGAATATTTAATCTACTGCAATGCAAATGAATACATCTGTATACCAGTGCCATGTAAAATGTCTCATCACAAGAAAGATGTCATGGAAATTCTTCTTTCTGTCAATCACTTGGTTTTTGGTGGCTGTGATTTTTAAGCAGCACTTTAGAACTGATTCCCCATGTGGTTGATAAGTGCAATTGTTGGTTACAAGTGTCGTAAATATCACTGTATAAGCTTCCTCGTGGGCAGCGCTTTACATGTGAATTTGTTTTCTAAGATGATGGACCCGGTGAATGCAGAAATGTCGTTTGGAAACCATATCGATCACCTCCGCAGGCAGGGGATGGGCGGGGCTGTGTGTACCGAGCCGAACACAGAATTTGCAGTGTGGTTTTAGCCGCTAGTAGGCTGCTCGGGTAGCAGCGACAGTTGAATTCGTCCAATTAAGAGTTGTTCTGGCACCAAAATAATCTGTCGTTTTTCGACCTTAAAATATCTCAGTGTTGCTTTAAAATGGCTGAAACTGTTAATAGCAAATAAGTGTCAATTTTTGGGAGGCAACCGTATGTTTATCTTGATGTTTATTTACAGATGCAGATGCTACTTAAGTCTTTAAGGTATGTAGACCACTTTGCAAGATGTAAACACTGTTCAAGAAGCACGTTTCAGTTTTTGTTTATTTTTGTACAATACATATAATTCAATCTTGAAGATATTTGTTTAACATTATGAATATTGTGTTGGTTGTATTTTGTTGTAACTCTTGAAAGCAGGAAGTTCTTCTGGATCAAAATCAAAAGAGCATTGATAACGTCATCCAAAGTGGTCTATACCGGATTTGATTGGATGCCATCATGACTGGATATTTTGAGAAATTTCCCGGTGTTTGGCAATAGGGTCTGAAGTTGTACTCTCATTCTTTAAAATATATTTTGTGGGTTCTGCGGAAGATAAAGGTTTGGAATGACACCAGCGATGTATAAAAGTGTTATCTAAATTATTCAATACCTTAAAAAAATAAATTTTGTAGAGTCAAAAAGGAAAGTTTGATTAATATTATTCTCAAGCAATTCAAATTCATACATTGCGTTCTGCGTAAAGGGAACTGTTTTTCTATATTTTTAACAGGTCTTTGTGCCCATACAAGCTTCGTACACGCACACATCCATCATTTTTTAAAACTTGTTTATTTATATTCCATTTAAAAATGCCATTGACCTTGGTGTACACACTGATGATGTTATTTCCTGCGTCGGCACCCAAAGTGATTTCAAATTCCAATGCAACTCTTGATGTAGAAGCTGATTTTGATTCACAGATGTTTATTTTTAAGCGCAGATTAAATCAGCTTGTGCCACATCTGACTGTGTGGAAAACACTCAGCCGTGATTCAGCCTGACAGCTGTACGTAGCGTGAATGTGAATAGAATGGTAACTTATCAAATACTTTTCATCGTTATTCACCGCAGACTTTCAATTTATCATCACTCGCCGCAAAACACATGAACCGTTCCCTGGTGCAAATGACCTTCCTTCCACGAGGTGTAAAAATAGATTGAAATGGAAATAGTCCGAGCGACATGGATCAATTTTTTTGAAGCCCTATGTTCTGATGGCATTAGAAAGGATTGAGGAGGTGGGAGGTGGTGTACGAGATGAAGGGGCATTTTGATGTTTCATTCCTCGAAAGGCAGGGTGCGGCAGGATGGCCCAAACCCAAAAAAGGAGAAAACATTTATGCTCGCTGCATCATGATGGAGGTTGTCGTGGATTGACAGTTTATTTTAGAGGCCAGTGACTTTACATACTGCTCCAAAATGAAATATAGACCTTTTATACAAGACCCAGTAGACTCATTGCTCAGAAACACCTTATCTCAACCTGTATAATGACAAGAGACTGAAGGAAGGTGTTTTTCGCCAACTGTGGTGATTAACCTCAGCATTGTTGTGACTGGGTGGATTTATGGGTTTGCATTATGAGGTTGCAGTCAGATAATTTGGTTTGCCCGGGTGGAGAAAATCTGATAATGATGTTTTTGTTTTTAGAGGGTCTGTGTGTTATATTGTACTTTAGGGAGTCTCAGAAATGACGTATTTTTGTATGCAAAACACGGAAACGAGTTAGCATTTTATGACTTCAGGTTCCTTCGCTCTAAAGGATATGGCTTTTTTTTAATGGCTTTTCGGTAAATCGCCCGAAACCGCTAAATATTTTCACGTTTTATTCTATGACATAAAACGCACCAATTATAAGCCGCTTGTTAGCTACCACAGTTTTTAAGACGCAATAAGGCTTTAAAAAATAACAAGTTGCTAAAACTTTCTTTGTGGGGACGTTAGACGTCATCGCGCATATAAAGCTCACAAATAATGCAAAATAGGCACACATCTCAAAAGAAGACGCGGATTCATTCACGGAGCAATTACTAACCAGGGAACACATTTCTAATACAGTTTGAAAGAGTTGTGGGAGGCTTGGTGGTGGTGACGTTGAGATCGAGCGACCGTTAGTGTAGTATGTTCATAGCATCGTGTTAGCTTTTTACTTGCCTATTGTATTTCGGCTTCAAAAGTAACAAATGTTGTGTTCATTTGTATAGAATTTCTTGATAGGTTTGTTTGTTTGATTTTGTTGTTTTAATCACAGAGCTTGATTTTGTTTTTCCTCGATCTTCCAAAAGTCTATTGGAAAAATGCATAGCCTACAGAAATACGTCATCCCTGAAATACGCTTCGCTTCTTTGCTGAAGGAGATAAAGTATTTACGAAACGCACTCTGTAGAGCAGTTTGTCCGTTTAGGGCTACTGTAGAAACATGGCGAATTACATGCAGGGGACCCCCGGTATGTATATAGAAATAGCTAATCTTAAGGTAATAAAAACATAATGCTTCATTATGTAAGGTCTTTATACACCTCTGAATACATGCTTATGTATATTATATTGCATTTCTTGCAATTTGGTTGACCATAGTCTTTAAATCAACAATTCTCTTCCTCTCTTCCTGACCTTTGTTGTATGTAAATGGCCTTAAGACATATCTTCGCTTTTCCGAAGTTGGTCATTATGTGCCATCATGGGGTCTGGCGGTACATAAAAATGGATTTCCGGTTTGTCTCATTACCTGCAGGCCACAAACTGTGTTCAACATTAGCTCGGAGGAATCAATCGTTTCTCACGCGGACAACAGCGCTTAAGTAGCGCACAGCTGATGAGTCAGCATACAGACAGCTGTCAGGTTTCTTCTGTGCTGATATAAACCTCTGCTGAATCCGGCTTCAGCTTTCATTAAGCGTTGTCATTATTCCCTCGGCTCTGACGGATGGCATTGTGGGATATCGGTTTTTATGGCGGGTCATCTTTCATATTCCATTTCTTTTCCCATTTGAAGAGAAGTTCACAGTCCAGTCAAATTCGTTTTGCGTTTGAATATTGATCTTCCTCCAAGATCCTCTCGTGTCCTTTCTCTTGGCAGTAATTTTGACACTCTGGTGGTTTTCTACTTAATTAAAAGTAGTCTTGAAGGGAAATATTGAATATAAATAAGACTAGCAAGAGTGACACGATGTGAAGTCATTTTAAGATCCCAGATAGCTTGGTAATTTTAGGCATTAAATCCCTCTTTGAGAAGAATGTATTAGTTTAGTAATAAATGCTCTCTAGATGCTACCTGAAGATTTACAACTAGATCATCTCATTTATGCAGTTCTCTTGAGGTTGGAACCCTTTGAAATGTTAAGCCATTAGTCGGCCAGCCAGACATCTGCGTCAGTCCTTGTGTAAGAGTTCTGATGGAGGATCAAAGCTATAGTTTTTTGTCAGTCAGGGTGTCTGGAAATGAGCTTATCCACCTGTTCCGTGTGGAAATGGCACTTCTGCGTCATAGGAGAGAGCACCTCTATAAGGCCAATCCTTTAAAAGCCACATGTGGTGCGTCTTGGTCTTGGTTCAAAATCATCAGTGCAACCTTACTGTAATTTAAATCCTTTGCCTTAAAGTAAGCGATTAATTTGTATTTAAATTAAATACAGTTTAATATATACAATCATGGAATGGACATCAAAAGTCTCAATTCAAAGTCTAACTTTAAAATGCATGCTTTAATGTATAATTTGTAATACTTTGGTCAGTTATTAATACTATATGTAGTTTTAAAATGTATTTGTATAAATTAAGACCAGTTTTATATCTATCCTTGAATCACTTAACTAATCAAGGTTGATACAGAATATTCAAGGTAATTAGTAAAACGTAAACAAATACTTTTTGGACGGATTCATTTGTACAGTAATCTTATCACACTATTAAATATGTAATTATTAACTAGTAATGGATTACTTTTTCAGAGTAACTTACCCAACACTTGCATGGAAACATCCCATCGGATGTCGGAATATCGAAAAATAGATCAAATCTATATTTTGTCAAAATTGGTTGTTGATCAAAATGATTCTATAACCTCTTGTCTATCTCTGAAAGTTTTGTGGCAAAATGTGCTTGTTTGTTGCTGAAAAGGTTATTTATAGTGGCTAAAGCTGAGCTCATGCGAGCCACCTCTGGACCGCAATCACAAAAGATGATCAAAAGTTCAGAGACTAACTTTTGATAAACGATGACCGAGCATTTGCGATAGCAAGCCCTAAACTATGGAATATCCTACCAGTACAAATTTGAACACTGTCATCTCTCTCTATTTTTAAATACAAGCTTAAATCTCATATTTTATCTATGGCATTAAAAATGATTGAACTTATTCTGGGTAATTTTATTAGAACTTTGAACCTGAACCCTTGAATTAAAATAATTTGTAGTTTAATCTTTGTGTCGATTATATTGCTCTGTAAATCGCTTTAGTCAACCTTTGGGTTCTTTTCAATGTAGTGAAATAAATATATAGATGCATAGACAGTTAAGACCATAGCAGCGTGGACAAATACATGCATATGGATGTATAGTTGCGTATAAATAGATTCAAAATGGACATTAGATGCATAGACAACATTTGGCTGCTTTGTATTCAAATCATGGTCGGTCTATCCGTCACAACTTGTCTATACCCGGTTGAATTAAAGGAAATTGACACTCAGTTTTACATATTTTGTCAGCGTGCTCATTACACTCTAGAATTATTCAGAATCTTGTCAGCATTGTTCCAGAACATTAGCATTGCTAGTTTGATATGCGACAGTGTTTTTCAAAACAGAAGTAAACGAATCTACTGGTTTCAACAATTTAGCCTCTGCCCCGTTGAAACTGTCCTCACTACCTTTCAAGGCCGGATGACTCCAGAAGAGTCTCTGCAGACGGTCCTGGAATATGAGTGTTGGACATTCTCTGGGTTCATGGCTAACGGAGTGTGAAAGCAGCGGGTCCCGGCGGCTCTGTTCTCCAGCCAAAGAGATGATGTTGATCAGAAAGGCTCTGGAAACGGGCAGCAAGTTGCCAACCTGCCTGCCAAGTGCCCGGGCCTGGGAACAGGGCCTGCACGTCGCTCACTGGAACAATGTGGAACAGCAAGCCGTTTGCTAGCAAAATAAGCAGCTTTTACAGCCTGTTGTGGATGCACGGTGGTACACAGGACCATAGCAGCTGCCAGAAAAGGTCAGAGTAGAGACATTTTTTCTAGAAATGGGACCAGGAGAGAAAGTGCAGCGTGTTTTAACATTTGGAACTTCAGAGTAATGAGAAGTATGGGTTGACAATGTCAGGAAGGTGAGCTGAAGGGAAGATGTCATGCTTGAGCTGTCGGGGAGATTAAGCGGGTCGAGGAGGCAGTTTTGGGTGTTAGCTGTGACAGTGGGGATTGAGGAAAAGCACAGATCCACAAGACACACAGTGAGTTTAAAACATGACCCGCATTGCTCGCTTATGAGAAACAGGTGAATGCGTTCAGTGCTAATGATGCCCGTGTCAAAATCTGACCAAATGAACACTTATAATTTTGCACAGCTAGGAAAGTTATGGTTAAAATAACAATAAAAAACTTTTGCTGTGTATCTGTAAAGTCTACAAAATTAATTGTATGAAAGACGTAAAAATAACTATGTATTTTTCTGAGAAAATTTTTTTTTGAAAGATTTTTGGGATCTGCTCATGAGCATTTCAACTCCTTTTTCATCACGCATCAGCGAGACAGTTTTCATCTTAGGTTTTAAAGCGGCTATATAATCACACAACGAATGATATGTCATCTTGGCAATTTATATAAAGCTGTGAGTAATATGTATTATTGCAATGGACAATGGACATTTATTCAGTCGGGCGTTGTGTTGTGAGATTTATTTTTCATAAGACACTACTGTGGGTTTGTTTGGCTCATTCATATTTGAGTGAGTTTGTACATCATTATTTCTCACTGATGCTGCGTTTGTATCAAGGTCAATGGTTTGACTAAGTCTCTCTCTCTCTCTTGCTCTCTCTCTCTCTCTCTCTCTCCATCTCTTGCTCTCTCTCTCTCTCCATCTCTTGCTCTCTCTCTCTCTCTCTCTCTCCATCTCTTGCTCTCTCTCTCTCTCTCTCTCTCTCTCTCCCTCTCTTGCTCACTCTCTTTCGCTCTCTCGCTCTGAGCTGTCAGGCGTTGGGGAATCTGCAGAGGCTCATTGTTAAATGAGTGGGCAGTTCATGAAGCATTCATAACAGAGTATCAAATAGATTTGTAGAGGGTTGTTGTGTTTTTGTGTTTCTAGTTTTTTTTTATTGGTACACAAGTGTTTTTGGAGAGATAACTAATTGCATGAAAATGAACTATAGCCTATGGATTTAGGTATTGTGATGCCCATTCTAATGAACGGAGTTGACAACTTTAGTCGTTTCTGTGAGCACAAATCTTAAGGCATCATAAATAATTGTCGTCTTCTGTTTTTATTGCAACAGTTTATTCCATCACCCAAACCCATCAATGACTTGTACACTGTTATTTCAGGACAGCAATACCCTTCTAAAACTGTTTTATCTTTGTTGCAACGAAGTTTTTTGAAATGGTGTTGAATTAATATTTGTTTTGATTGGAATTCCTGGAATAGATAAACGTGTTTATTTGAAGTGGATGTCTCGATACTTTTGTCCATATAGTGCAATTCTTAAAGCTGCAATCTGTAACATTATTAGATTGAAAATACACCAAAGTTATCCAAACAGTGTTTGAAACTGTCCTATCTTACTAAAAAATTACACTGCATGATAATCTTTACCAAGCATTTCGTCTTTTCTTTTACAAATATAAAAAAATTCTTAGTGAAAATAAAAGGATATCTGCCAATGTTTTATTGTTTATAAACAAACTTGAATCGTAATAAAACAAGACTAAACATCTTATGTCAAAGAAAATTGCAAAAATATTTTTAAGCACTTTTTTATTGCTTTTTTGTTCAGTGTACGGATTGTAAATTGTAGATCAAGCTGAAAACAAGAATTCGAAGCCTTTACAAAACATTTGGAAATTTACCAAGATAAAAGAAAGTTGAAAAGAAGTTTTTGCATTTTTAATGAAAGGGTTAAATGGACAAAGATAAAAAAAATTGGAATAAAGTGCACACATGAATCATTCACAATAAGACTGAGTACAAAATAAGCTATCGGCTCTTTTGCTGGGATTGCCGATTGAATATATAAATGTGTTTAGTTAAATTGTGGGTGTACATTAGCATTCGGGTGACCTTAAAGCTTACAGACAGACTAAAAGCCACAGAACTCTAGTTTTGATTTCCCTGTGGTTTTGGAAGTATTCTGTGACCATGATCGACAGAATTTTACTAAGCAATGGATAAAAATCATGTAGCTTTAAATGTCATGGGTTTGAACCCCAGGGAAAACGCACACCAATAAGAAAATCAAATGTAATGCGCTGTTGCTTTAGATAAGCGTCATCCACATAATCTCATTATTTTTAATAATCCCAGTTGACGTTGCAAGTCTCTGGGATGTTTGTTTGAGAGAATACGTTGCGTCACGGCTTTTAGTACGGTTTCATGTGGTTGTGGCATAGCCTTGTCGTGGTGTTACTCATCTGCTCTCCGCATTGAGCATATGCTACTTCGCTCGGAGAAGATGTGATCAGTCATCTGGCTTAGATTTTTCCTAAAACCATGTTTTCAGCGGTGAGCAGCTAATCAGAGACTGATGCATCATGGGAATGTGCTACTCTCACACGGGTGCAGTGACTCATGGATCTGCTCTGGAGCAGTGTTTTTATTGGCATACTTAATTTTTTTTTGTTGCAAAATTTTTTTTTTTTTTTTGATTGGTGTCTGTGGCACGGAGCTCGCTACCAAGTAATAACATTACTGTGTTTTCCCCCCGCATTAATCTGACAGTATGTGGTTTCCATCATTCTAATCAGAGAAAATTGCTTCCCTTCCATCTTCTGTTACTTAAAGGTGACGTGAGAATTTCTGCAGCACGGGCAACAAACTGAATAAGGCTGCTTGAATGGCCCTGTTGGGTGGTTAAACCGATAACCTCGCCTACAACTCGCGTCATTGGTTGAATCGTGTCACCATATTAGATTTGTAGACATGCTCAAACAAACATAGCGACGTTTTGTGGCGCAACGGTGTTTACAATTTACGGGGAATTCTTTTTACAAATGCTTACCTTTAGTTTGTCTTTGAGCGCTTAAAATCCTGTCGTCATTTACTTACCCTCATGGTATTCTCTTCAATTATCCCTTTAGAAATGTGTGTCGTCTCATCCGATGTTTGGGATAAATATTGTGAAACCCAACTTTTTGTTCTCCAAATCCTAGAAAATGTCAAATAAAGGTGCTTCAGGTGTACAACAGTTTAGGGACCATAAAGAACTTTAACATCCGTTGTTTCACAAAAGGTTCTTTGCTGTGAAATTTGTTATAATAAGGTAAGAAAGACATTGGTCTTGGTAAAACAGAAAATGGTTCTATGGCATCGCTGTGAAGCACCTTTCATGCACATTTACTTTTAGTTGTATATCTGACCAAACCATGGGTTAAAATATCCCAGCATAGATTAATTTAATAGTGTCCATTCATTAAAGGGATAGTTCACAAAATATAATTGTCACCGTCAAGTGGTTCTAAACCTGTATAGTGTTCTGTAGCATATAATTAACAATATTTGGAATAATGTCAGCAATTTTCAGTTCTGGGACATCCATCACTACCCTATTCTGTTGAACACAAGATATTGAGGGTGAGTTAATGACAGTATTTTCATTTTTGCGTATACTACACCTTTAACCCGTTAACTGTCACTGTTCCATACATGGAACACCTGAGTTTGCTTCAATATTGTGCATGGAATTTCTCGAATCATGACAAACTATATATTTTTGGAAAGGTCTAAGACTCTAGAATACAATTCTTTTTGGTGTTTTTTCAAATAATTTATTCAGGAAGAGTAATTGTTTCTTTTTTACGAAGAGTGTGCTTAGATTTGTTAATGTCCTTTCACTTGTCACCGTTCCGTATATGGAACAGCCATGTTTGCTTCCGTATTTTTGTGATTATTCTGATCTTATGACAAACTATATATCGTCGGAAAGGTCTGAGACTCTACAATACATACTTTATGATTTTTTTATAAAATAAAGTATGTAAGAAATTAAATTGACGCATAAAGGACGAGAGTGTGTATCAAAAATAAATGCATTCCGTGGAACACCTACATTTACATCAATACTGTGCATGTCAATTCTTATCTTATCATTACAAAGTTTATATTGTTGGAAAAGCAAAATAAACTAGATTACACATTCGATCAGTGTTTAGAAGAACAATCTATTTAGGAAGATAAATGGATACATAAATGATAATTGATTCATAAATTAGTGCGCATCATAAGCATATTATACAAAAATATTCATAACAAATTATTGTTTTTATGTTGTTTCTTGTAATTGTGTCTGGTATGTGGAAGAGAAAAAAAAGCATCTCAATGTCCTTTGTGGTCAAATATTAGTTCAAGTGTTAAAACCAATGGAAGTCTATGGGCCCCCTAAAGGATTTAGGATGTATGGCGGCTAAAAAACTACAGACCCCTCAAAATTGTATGTTTCATGACCAAACTTGATATAACACTTGAAGACCCTTGGGACTTTGACCTTCGGAAAAAAAAAATCTGATTTGAATTTTTTTTAATTGTCTTTTTAATTTTTTTATACCCTAAACCTTTTATTTATTTTTATAATAAACATAACAAAATCCCTTTCCAAAAATACATTTTGAGTTACAGCCATTTTAGTTCCAACAGTGCGTTTTCATGTGAATGCTCAAAAAGGGCCCTGACGTGGAACAGGTTATATCAACCCAGCATTGTTTTCTTTATTCGTACCGCCGGCAGCAACTTGGTTCAGCAATACTTTAATATTCTTCTAGTCCCATGTAGCGTACTTTCATGTTTCATGAGTGTTTGAGTGACATGTGCGGGAGCCCTCACAGCTCTAGAATAAGAAATCGGGATGAACAATGTCCATCCTCCACACTCGATGCATTATTCAGATAGTGAGGGAAGCGACAGTTGCCACTCTTCCCTGTGTGCCTTCACAACAGAACAAGGCAGTCTGTGCGTGTTGAGATTTGCATCGTTTGAGTAATGAAAACGCAATGTTTCTTATGATTTAAAGATGACTCTTCTCCGTTGTGTAAAATAGTAAATGTGGTCACCGTGATAGAAGAGTGTAGAAAAAGATTAAACGCATGGTTTGCATTAAATCAGGAGATTTGAGCATGAGAAACTATACATATGTAGATATGTAAGCTGGTAATTAAACTCAGAAAGTGTCGCTCTATAATATAGTATTTAATAGATGATCTACCCCACTCTGCAGCTAACACCTCAGAACCAGACCCCTGGTTACCATAGCGACCCACACCAAACCATCAAGATCTACCCCACTGAGTTACAGCCAGTGGGGTTGTGGGGTCAGCTGTGGCCTAATGGTTAGATCGTTGGGCTTGTGATCAGAAGGTTGACGGTTCTAATCTCAGTGCCAGCAGGTCATGACTGAAGGGCCCTTGAGCAAGGCACCTTACCCCTGATTGCTCTGCAGTAATGTGCCACTGTATAAAAAAAACTACTTGTAAGTCGCTTTGGATAAAAGCGTCTGCCAAATGAATAAATGTAAATGTAAATGTAAGATGAAACTATTTTACGACTCGATGGAATGTAGGGAGATGCGCTCTCTTTATTCACTTTGGGGACAAACATACCATCCTATATACATTTATATAGAAATGTGTATATGTATCCACAGTACATTAGAACCTTACCATGTATTAATGTTCTTGTTAACATGTCTGTCTTAAACATTAACCCGAAGTCGTTGGAATAAATGTGTATAACTTCTGGAATTACTATATTTGCAGTAACTAATTTAATCAAGATGAAAGGTAGATCATGTTTGGGTTCTATGAGATGCGTTTGTGGTTTCCTTGATGTAAGTGTTTGTTGTGTTTTGGTAACTCTTAGAAGTTTTCTTACTTACATGCAAAACCAGTGCTGGAAGACCAAGGCAAATTCCTTTCCCGCCAAAGGTGCCATCGTCTGATTGGGTCAGTTACATCTGTGGTGCGTGACCTTTTTACAGCTTAAGAGACCACAGTCTCTTCCTTTCTTTTTGCTCTCGTTCTCGATCTTTCGCTTTTGGACCTACATCCTACATACCTGCCTAGACCAGAAACCAGTTCTTGGCGTCTCTTCAGAGACCGCCTTCCACCGGGGTGGAAGGAACAATGGACTGCGGCCTACAACGGGTCCCCGAAGCCAGAACTTTTCCTGCGAGACCGCATCCTGAAACCAATCGAACATTTCCATGTCTCCAAGCGCATACGGATACACATCTAGCACAGAGCTCGCAATTTTTCCGTTTCTATTTATAGAATAGCTGCGTTTAAGTTTGTGCCTCATTGTTAAAGATGATCTTATTGGTTTTCAGAAATCACGGCCATACTGCGTTGTCTATTTCTTCTTTCTTTGCTTTGTGTTTCCTGTTGTGTATTGTTAGTATTTGCGATCGTTATGTGTACCATGTAGAGTAGTTTAATAAACAACCATATATTCACTTGTGATGGATTTTCTGTGCTCAATGCTTACAACACAAAGTCCCTTAAACGGTGTTAGATTGATGCTACCTTTGCTCTAAATTCTGTTTTGGTAAAAGTAACTTATGGCCATGAGATAACGTAAAGTGTATTAATCATTGATGCATTCGATGGACGAGTGAATACCAATATTGTTATACTGCACATTACTAATCAGAGATTGTAAAATATGTATATTTAATCAGGGTTATTATATGTATTTTACTTTAAAGCATCAGTTTCAGTCAAGGATTTAGTTTAGCTCAAATAATTCAGTTCATGGATTTGATCTTGATAGATCTGGTGGAGAATTATATTTGGTGAGTTAAGCTCATTATTTTAACATGCATCAAAAACCGCTACATATGTGAATTAATAATAAAAAAGCAAGGTTGTATGAAAACTTCAGGTGAAAGAATGAAATGGTTTTGCTCGAGTGTCTAATTAAAGGACGTGTTCTTTTGAACTAAAATGTGTGTTTAGCCTTGAGATTCACTGTTTGGTGAGCAGCGCCGACTGCTTTCATCATAAGAGCTCGTAGGCGTTCGCCATTGACTGCGTGGATCAATCGGGGAGGAAGTATGCAGCGGGCTGTCATGTAACGGGTTTAGGAAACATAGATGTGAAAGCGGGCTCTTTCAGAAACCTTCTCTCGTAAGCGTAGCTGTGACTCACTCTTGCGGGGTCCCTCCGGGGGCCACTTTCTTAATCTCCTTTCAAAACATTAAGCGGCAAAGGACAGAACGTGGCAGAGGGGAAGAGATATTTCGGGTCATTCGCTCTGGGTTCAGCTGCCTTAAATGCCGTTTAGATATTTCATTGTGCATTTCATGAAAGGTTGACATTGTATGTTGGGAGCTTCCTGTGCAGTGGACTGGGAGAGCACATGCATGCCGCTCCAAACATGAGATCCCGTCACTGTGGGCTGAAAGTGACTGCGATGTGACACTCGTACTGTATCTGGGCTCGTACAGATTTAAATGTCTCTTTTAAATTGGTTAAACAGTGATGTAATTATCACAGTATACCATATGTATTTTAGAGCTATTGCAATTATTTTTGGATATACATTTTGAGCTGCCAGCATGTGACCAGCATCAACATCATCTTTTTACTTTGTGTTTACGTTTAAACGCGTGTAAACTGGAGGGATGCAGTTTGATCAATTCCTTATTTCAAATTGTTAAAGATTAAAGGCATATTACGTGTTGAATAATTTAAGGTTCAATTAAACCTCCAATGTTATCAGTTCTTTAACAATATAACGAATGTAACAATTCCAACACTATCTCACGGTATTATCTTTTGCGATGTGGCTAATTCGTATGAATTCATACGATCTTATTTGTTCGTTTTTGTACGATTAGCTTTCGTAACCATCACTGTAAAGATAAGGGGCAGGCTTCTGTTTAGATTTTTTTTTAAATACATTGTGCGATTAACATAGTTGGCTACCTAAATTTTTTTTTAACAAAATTCTATTACATACTAAATAACAAATTGCTTTCGGTTTTATTTTTAACATTTTGTTTGATTAAATATATCGCAATTAAACAGTTGCTCGACCAAGCAGATGCTTATATCCAAATTGACATGTACTGTAAATGTGGGAGCATTTATACAGCACTCTTACACCTGTTATTGTTTCTTCTGGGTTATGGTTGTAGATAAATGCCATGCGTCCCATACTAACGCAGACGTCCCATTTGACTCCACAACCGAGTGCAAAAGCCTTGAGCTCATATTTATAAAACCTGACACGCTCAGTGTCGAGCCGTCGACTGACAAAAAAATGTAGATCCTCCACTTGCGGTGTCACCCTTGATGGATGAACGGGTAAAAACTGTATTATTGGTAGACCAACAATGACAGTGTTATATTTAAAAACATCTCTAGAGAAATACATAAGTTCGCTCACTCCCAAGGACACCAAGGAAGAGGGAGGGGAAAACTGAGAAGAGAGAAATTGCGGAGAGCCACGCTTCCCGAGCCATGCGGCGAAAGCTGCAGTGGCTGTAAATTTAGCCGTAGTGAAGCGTATTGGGCAACGCCGAAGGCAGCCATCATTCCAGAGATTGCATCCTTCTCTCCTCTCATACCAGCAAAGCACATAGTTCATTGCCATCCACGCGAATCTCTCGCATTGCCACTTTGCAGGAGATTTGGCGGACTCATAAACAATCGCGCGTCATGATATCTCAAGGGTAGGTGATGGGAATTGGAAAAGTGCCTTCTCGCTAAAATAAATGGGCTAATAACGTGCCCATCCCTGTGTTGACTCACACTTTTGGAAAGTAAAATGATGCCTAACCTACAGTGGAAATAATAGCGGTGTGAATTATGAACTGAAAACTTTGTTTTGAGACTCCCTAAAATCCAAATAAGAGTTCAGATTCTGCACATTGTTTCCAAACATATTTTTAATGCATCGCTCGACTTCACAGCGTAAACCACAAAGCACATTCAGAGTTACTTTTCCCGCTTTCTTCTCTGACAACAGCTAATTTCAATGCCGTCATGTTTATGGGCTTGACATTTTGAAGGGTCCCCGCCACATCTGACCCTAACCACTCCATCACACCTCCCCGCTCACTTCACATCTTTCACTTCAGCCTTTCAGAGCGGCTGGAGAGATGTAAATAGTGTACGTCTCTCCAGTCGACCGCTGTCAGTGGTTCAGGGCGGGGTGTTAACATTGATCTCCGTTCAGGAAATGAAAACTTCCTTCTCCCTCATGTGCATTGTAATTATGAAGTGCCAAAGAAACAGTTTACAGTTTATGCTTAAAAGTCCACTTGACAAAGAATAAGTGAACTGTAATGATAAGCTTGTATAATGACTTCATTTACTGCTTTTGTATGTGTCGAGTGAAAACGAGCAGGTGCTTATTATAATTAGAAGAATGGTTCATGTCTCTTTGTAAAATTGTATCTTCAAATGTTGTGAATATTTTGGAGTAGATCATTTGGGCCACCCGTTGCTGTGGGCTGGAGTTCATTTCAAGATTCTTTGCTTTTGAGACACTCGCTTGTCCTCTTTCTTCCGATGTTGGGCAGGGGCCTCTGGGATTGTGTTTTGCAGATGCTTTGGGGACATTCAGATACAGTGAATAAATAGGTTGTTGATGTTTGTCCTTCAGAAGCATTTTGCCGCACTATTTTACCGCATCCCGACTAGTGTAAATCAAAGTAATGGCTTTTAAAACTGTTCATTTGAGGTGTTGCGCCTTTCAATAATTTATCTTTGTTAGAGTTCGGAGTCTGGAACAAAAAGGTGCACTTTTTGGAAAGTTTTTAAAATGCTTTTTAGTCCAGACTTGGTCTTTCTAACCCTGTAAGACTTCAATCTTTCCACCATTCAATAACATTCAGAGCCAAATCCGAAATTATCTACTGTTATATGGCTGCTTATCTCACTTCTCCCAGAACCGGCGCTTTATTAGTTTGATTCTCTTCCCCGCGTGTCCGTGTCTGAGTGAGTGTCGGAGTCGTGGAAACAGACTGGATCGGCGTCCCCACTCAGCAACCTACGCCCTTGAGTAATGCAGGCCATCTGCTTCCGAAAAGCTTTGTCAGCAAAACGGGGTCGGCCGAAAAGATTTCAATTATCAATATACCATTTAATACATCGCCCGCAGGCCAAACAGTCTGGCGTGTAGACAGCGCGAGATGGAGGATGTTATTTCTCAGCTACATGGGTGGATTCTGCAACGTGGCAATTCGAAGTTCAAAGTCGGCTCTCATCCATCACATCCGGAGAAATGATCATGCCAGAGTTGAAGCAACCGTCCCAGCTCCATTGGAATGAAAAATCACAGATGAGATGATCTCAGTATGTCAATAGTTTATTCTCGACAGCGTTGAATTTAAAGAGTGTTTGGAAACATGTGCTCTTTCGTTTTTTTGTCTAAATTTAATCGTCACCTGTCTCTTAGATATGTATAATGAAACCGATCCATAAATGGACAGTTCAATAAAAAAATTTCAATAATTCGGCAAAGAAGCGAATACGAGACCACTTAGTTCTGTGTCAGCCACCGTAGTGCTTCGAAAGGGAGGAGTGGAATAAGCCATTGGTTGCACTTCGCAACCTCAACGCTAGATGCTGCTACATTTCAGACACTGGACCTTTAAAGGAATACTTCACCCAAAAATGAAAATTCTTTAATTTACTCACCAGAGTTGTTCCAAATCTGTATAGGGTATTGTTCTGTTGAACACGGATATTTGGAAGAATGCTTGTAACCTTGTAACCAAGTATCACTTTAAATGGCAACCTAATTGTTTATAAAGCAGTAAATGAAAACCAAATAGTAAAGTACTGTAGCACGTAGCTTGCACTTATTAATGCCTAAGCGGCACACAAGAAGTACGGTTTGATATACAAGCAAAAACAAAGTGAGTAAAAGACTTTAATATCACACTAAACATCATCTTTTGATGTCTTTGTACTGATCTGAGCGGAATTCTTCAAAGCACCTGCTTGGTTGAACATCATTTGTACAGAGAAATGCAAATGGTTTTGTTTTATCAAGATTTAAGAATTAGCATAGTGTTCCAGGAATCATCTGATAATGGCGGATGTTTTTCTTTTACGCAAATGATCGAAGGGAGTGTTTTAGTTCCCAGAATGTCATTGTGCACTGTACTGCGTACATATGCTGCACTATAGTGATGGAGGCTGCATGGCATTGTGAATATTTGACAGTTGGCCCTGTGCCTTTCCATAATAGTCAGCTGTGTGATGTTGTTTTGAAAGGGTTTTTTGCATCCGATCTGTCATTATCCATCTATCACGTCCCTGGCATTGGGGGAAGGTTTCACCTTCACAGTGAATATACTTGTGTGCAATATGAAACTTGAATGGACTACACAACCACAGCTATACTCTAAAGAAGATGCTGTGAATGTCTTGAGAACATTTTCAGCTAACCTTTAATCCGATGAGTTGAAAAAAAACACTTAAACCTATGTTTCTTATAACTAAAACAAATCTCATTTATATTAGAGAATCATATCTATTATTTGCACAACATTGTTGCATGTACACCTGAATGCCTCCATTCATCTCTCTGCAAAGATTTCCATTAAAAATTCATTTGTTTTCGGTTCAAAACCGTAATAGCGTGACATGAAATTTTAAATGGCGTTTCTGTGCGGATGGGATTCCTGTCGGACGATAACTCTGGAAAGGTTTATTAAAAATTCACGACGTGCAGTTCTGTAATTGACAAACATTTGCCGATGTATCCATCCATCCATCCATTTTCTTCCGCTTATCCGGGACCGGGTCGCGGGGGCAGCAGTCTAAGCAGAGATGCCCAGACATCCCTCACCCTAGACACTTCCTCCAGCTCTTCCGGGGGGACACCGAGGCGTTCCCAGGCCAGCCGGGAGACATAGTCCCACCAGCGTGTCCTAGGTCTTCCCCGGGGTCTCCTCCCGGTCGGACGGGCCCGGAACACCTTCCGAGGAAGGCGTCCAGTAGGCATCCGTAACAGATGCCCAAGCCACCTCAGCTGACCCCTCTCGATGTGGAGGAGCAGCGGCTCTACTCCGAGCTCCTCGCGGGTGACCGAGCTTCTCACCCTATCTCTAAGGGATCGCCCAGCCACCCTGCGGAGGAAGCTCATTTCAGCCGCCTGTATCCGGGATCTTGTCCTTTCGGTCATGACCCAGAGCTCATGACCATAGGTGAGAGTAGGAACGTAGATTGACCGGTAAATTGAGAGCTTCGCCTTGCGGCTCAGCTCTTTCTTCACCACGACGGACCGGTACATCGACCGCATTACCGCAGAAGCTGCACCGATCCGTCTGTCAATCTCCCGTTCCCTCCTCCCCTCACTCGTGAACAAGACCCCGAGATACTTAAACTCCTCCACTTGAGGAAGGAACTCTCCACCAACCTGAAGTGGGCAAGCCACCCTTTTCCGACTGAGGACCATGGCCTCGGATTTGGAGGTACTGATTTTCATTCCAGCCGCTTCACACTCTGCTGTAAACCGTCCCAGTGCATGCTGAAGGTCCTGGTTTGAAGGGGCCAACACGACGACATCATCCGCAAATAGCAGAGACGAGATCGTGTGGTCCCCAAACCTGACACCCTCCGGCCCTTGGCTGCGCCTAGAAATTCTGTCCATAAAAATTACGAACAGAACCGGTGACAAAGGGCAGCCCTGCCGGAGTCCGACATGCACTGGGAACAGGTCCGACTTACTGCCGGCAATGCGAACCAAGCTCCTGCTTCGGTCGTACAGGGACCTGACAGCCCTTAGCAAAGGACCACAGACCCCATACTCCCGAAGCACCCTCCACAGGATGCCGCGAGGGACACAGTCGAATGCTTTCTCCAAATCCACAAAACACATGTGGATTGGTTGAGCAAACTCCCATGCACCCTCCAGCACCCTGTAGAGGGTGTAGAGCTGGTCCAGCGTTCCACGGCCTGGACGAAAACCACACTGTTCCTCCTGAATCCGAGGTTCTACTATCGGCCGTATTCTCCTCTCCAGTACCCTGGCATAGACTTTCCCGGGAAGGCTGAGAAGTGTGATCCCCCTGTAGTTGGAACACACCCTCCGGTCCCCCTTCTTAAAAAGAGGGACCACCACCCCGGTCTGCCATCCCAGAGGCACTGTCCCCGACCGCCACGCGATGCTGCAGAGGCGTGTCAGCCAAGACAGCCCCACAACATCCAGAGACTTGAGGTACTCAGGGCGAATCTCATCCACCCCCGGTGCCCTGCCACTGAGGAGTTTCTTGACTACCTCAGTGACTTCGGCTTGGGTGATGGACGAGTCCACCTCTGAGCCCTCAGCCTCTGCTTCCTCAATGGAGGACGTGACGGTGGGATTGAGGAGATCCTCG
Source organism: Barbatula barbatula (assembly GCF_947034865.1). Classification (NCBI taxonomy): domain Eukaryota; kingdom Metazoa; phylum Chordata; class Actinopteri; order Cypriniformes; family Nemacheilidae; genus Barbatula; species Barbatula barbatula. The sequence goes on along the minus strand of NC_136768.1, from coordinate 2,412,840 downwards.
AAGTACTCCTTCCACCGACCGACGACATCCCCAGTTGAGGTCAACAGCCTCCCACCTCCACTGTAAACAGCGTTGGTAGGGCACTTTTTCCCTCTCCTGAGGCGCCGGACGGTTTGCCAGAATCTCTTCGAGGCCAGTCGATAGTCCTTCTCCATGGCCTCACCAAACTCCTCCCAGGCCCGAGTTTTTGCCTCCACAACCACCCGGGCAGCAGTCCGCTTGGCCTGCCGGTACCTGTCAGCTGCCTCAGGAGTCCCACAAGCCAACCAGGCCCGATAAGACTCCTTCTTCAGCTTGACGGTTTCCCTTACTTCCGGTGTCCACCACCGGGTTCGGGGATTCCCGCCTCGACAGGCACCGGAGACCTTACGGCCACAGCTCCGAGTGGCCGCTTCGACAATGGAGGCGGAGAACATGGTCCACTCGGACTCAATGTCTCCAGCCTCCCTCGGGATCTGGTTGAAGCTCTGCCGGAGGTGGGAGTTAAAGATCTCTCTGACAGGAGACTCGGCAAGGCGTTCCCAGCAGACCCTTACGGTACGTTTGGGTCTGCCGAGTCTGTCCAGCTTCCTCTCCTGCCATCGGATCCAACACACCACCAGGTGGTGATCAGTTGACAGCTCCGCCCCTCTCTTAACCCGAGTGTCCAAAACATATGGTCGCAGGTCAGATGAAACGACCACAAAGTCGATCATTGACCTGCGGCCTAGGGTGTCCTGGTGCCACGTGCACTGATGGACACCCTTATGCTTGAACATGGTGTTCGTTATAGACAAACTGTGACTAGCACAGAAGTCCAATAACTGAACACCGCTCGGGTTCAGATCAGGGGGGCCGTTCCTCCCAATCACGCCCCTCCAGGTGTCACTGTCGTTGCCGACATGGGCGTTGAAGTCCCCCAGTAGGACGACGGAGTCCCCAGTCGGAGCACTTTCCAGCACCCCTCCCAGAGACTCCAAGAAGGTCGGGTACTCTGCACTGCCGTTCGGCCCGTAGGCACAAACCACAGTGAGAGACCTAACCCCGACCCGTAGGCGCAGGGAAACGACCCTCTCGTTCACCGGGGTAAACTCCAACACATGGCGGGAGAGCTGGGGGGCTATAAGCAGACCCACACCAGCCCGCCGCCTCTCACCATGGGCAACTCCAGAGTGATGAAGTGTCCATCCTCTCTCGAGGAGTGTGGTTCCAGAGCCCAAGCCATGCGTAGAGGTGATCCCGACTATCTCTAGTCGGAACCTCTCAACCTCCCGCACCATCTCAGGCTCCTTCCCCGCCAGCGAGGTGACATTCCACGTCCCTAGAGCTAGCTTCCGTGTCCAGGGATCGGGCTGTCGAGGCACTCTCCTCCGACTGCCGCCCGATCCACAATGCACCGACCCCCTATGGTCCCTCCCGCACGTGGTGAGCCCACGGGAAGGTGGCCCCACGTCGCTCCTTCGGGCTGAGCCCGGCCGGACCCCGTGGGGAAAGGCCCGGCCACCAGGCGCTCGCATACGAGCACCGACCCCGGGCCTGGCTCCAGGGTGGTGCCCCGGTTGCGCCATACCGGGCGACGTCACGGTCCTTGTTTTTGTCAACATCATATGGGGTTTTTGAACCACTCTTAGTCTGACCCGTCGCCTAGGACCTGTTTGCCTTGGGAGACCCTACCAGGGGCATATAGCCCCCGACAACATAGCTCCTAGGGTCACTCGGGTGCTCAAACCCCTCCACCACGTTAAGGTGGCGGTTCAAGGAAGGGTTTGCCGATGTATGTGTATTATATTTCCAGATCTGTAATCAGGGTTTCTCCTGTATTTTTCTCTTCCAACATCTGCTTCAGAGCCTCAAGGTTAAATTTGCCTCCGGGGTGTCCGCAGTTGTTCCTGGCATATGTTGTTTATGAGCGGCTTCAAACCAGCTGCCCTTTCCCCCGAAACAAAGCCGTAAAGTTTACGAATTCCGCTTTAATCTGAGATACCGAAATGTCAAAGTCAACAGCACGCAAACAGGTTGATCTTTGACTTGCTCATTTTGGACGCTCTTTTGAATATCTCCCAAGTGTATCAGGCGTTCTGTACAAAATGAAGCATGGATGCATAATGGGCGCATTGTAAAGCGCTTCCTGTTTGTCTTCAAAGCAATTGCGAGGGAATGATGAACCGTGCCAGTCTTTTAAACAAGTGACAGATAATTGTAAACGCTGCATCCGGTGAGACAAAAGGAACGTGTTGTATGCCAATTTGACATCCTTCTCTCAAGGACGGCCTAACACCTGCTGAAAAATCCTGTTTTATGTGCATGTTTATGGACACCTGGACTCTTGAGTCAAGTCTGATTGATGGCTAAGAGCTCTAGGGAAAATCCTGCCCTACCCACAGACACACCTCTGTATCCATTTATCACAATCACCGAATCCGAGAAAGAGAGCGAGAGAGAGATCTCTACCAGGTAGTCAGACAGACAGGCAGACAGACAGACAACAGCAGCCTGTCACCAGGCGTGCATCACGGAGGAAAGCTGGGAGATAATTGGACAGTTGGTGGAAGACAACGGTACATTGGCAAGTCTTTTTGGAGATGAAACCTGTATGGGCAGATGGATAGAGAAATGTGTGAAAATGGCAGAAGAGGAGGGTTAGAAGAGCTGGATGTTGGGAATTGCATGTGGAGGAGCGCTGGGGCACAAGAACCTGATTCATGAATGATAGTCTGCTGTGCCATTTCTGTTAAGTGAATCAAGAACAATTATGAATGAGTGATTCCACTGAATTCATCTGACTCGCTTACTAAACTGTGAGTCACTCTCTTAACAGGTTTTGTTATAAACCTGCACTTCCTCTGAACGTGTGAAACTCAAGTTGTATTGCTCAAAACTTGCTGGAGTTCTCAGTTGTTTAATATACGTATTAACTTGGTCTCAGGGAAACAAATGAGACAATTGTTCAGATACAAGAAGAGTATGGAGGTGTAAAAGTAATATATAGGGGTAAAATAATCTGGATTGGGATCAATTTAATGAGAAATTGAGTTTGTATTGAGATCTTCAACAATATAATACTTGAGATTGGATTTAACCATTCTGAGCTCAGTTTGAGACTCCTTTCTCAATGGGGACATTTTTAAGATTTCCGGGTCTTTTTGCAAGAGAAATGTGAGATCCAGCGTACTTGAAAAAAAACGTTCAATTGATGTATAGGAGAAATAACAGAGATGTTAAAAAGATGTTATTAATGGTCCTGTGTAGAAAACTGTCATTATGTACGGGTTTATATGAATGCATAAACGTTTTATTTTTCTATATAATAAATATAGCATATGTAAACCTTAGTTTATTTTATTATTAGATAGTTTTCAATGTACGCCAACTTTGTCCTGCATTACCAAATCCATATTTGGCAAGGATTGTTAATACGGTACATTCATTTCAGTTTTCGTACACCATAATCAGTTTTACTTTCCAAATTTTGTTCCCTCAAAAGTACTAAGTCTCATTAATAGCAACCAGAATCTATAAATTGCTTACGATCGCCTGTGACGTCAGTCCCGCTAGTGCATCTCCATTAGCGGTGACCCACGACCCTTCTCACCGGCTCCAAGATTTCTCTTCTCCTGTCCTTTGTTACTGCACCTGTTCAGATGTCATTTATGAAGGTGAGCTGGACGCTTTCTGATGCGTCTAACCGTTTTGATAGTTCCGTCTCTTAGACATCCCAATCGTTTGAAATGCAATTATGCTAATGGGAGTGGAGTTGAGGGTCAGCGCCACTTTCTGAACACTCTTCACCTTTTGGAGTAATGAGGCTTAAAAGCATATCGTTCGTGCTTGCCCAATAGATGTGTGGTGGGCAGCGAAGCACTGCATTGGCGGTGGAGCTTGTGAAAATGTTTACCAGTTAGAGATGTGTCAGGGGTGAGAGTGGTCATACAGTCCATCAATCTCTTTCTTTCTCTCTCTCTGATCTAAAATGTGTTCTTTAGAGACAGTGTTTAAAGGCATATGTGAATAGCAAGCTTTATTTTGAAGGATATTATTTGCAGTTCTGACGAATCTAATGTTCTATAATGTTTACTTAAGTTTGGTGGAAGAAATCTCACCTGACATTTTGTCAAATATGACACAGAAGGAGTATATATACAGTATGTCTGGAGGGCATATTTGTAAAAAAATGTAATTGCTCTTCACAAACCTACGGGTGCCGTCGCAGACACTACATCCCTGTTTTATACAGTCTATGGTCTATCTATTATGAACAGATGTGCAAACATAATCATCTCTATAAAGTTGGTGTCTTGCTCTCCTTTTTTAAATACTTCAGTCTGGTCTGAATGATTTATTTGCATTTGTTTGTTTTACATTTGTTGGATTGCATTTCAGTAGCTTCAGTGCATTGCGGAGTTCTCTATTTTAAAGACTGTTTGAATTGATTTTATTGGCTTTATCTTGTAGTTTGATTAACTGATTATACCAAGAGCGCAAACAAATATTTACCCTTCTCATTTCATTAATGTTTCCCTGTGCCAGCCTGTGGCCCAGTTTGGCTGCTCCGAGCTCCACGAAATACTGCTGTTGTGTATGTGAGCGTCAGTACTTCAGAGATTTGCTGTAGCCCTCCTCTACATTACTCACACATTAAAAGTAGAGGAACCGGCCCCCTTAGGGCCCACTGTGCTCACACAGCGATAATTAGCTTCAAGTGTTCTATTCTGGGATAATAAAGCAGCGTGTCACATCAGAAAAACCTCCACAGGCAGCCAAAACTGCACCTCCTATCGCTGTTTGAGCTCGAGCATATTGAAATGTACGGGTACAACACAGCGGGCCGCGTTATAGCGTCTCCTGCCAAGTCAACTGAGGTCAATTTGGAAATAATGTTTAATCGCTTCCCCCCTCAGAGTGTCCCGAAGACATTCATTAGGGGATATAATTTGATATGATATCAGCAACCCTGAGAGTGGGCCAAAGTCGACTGTGTGTGATTTCTGTTCCCCCCTGATGAGAGAGAGAGAGAGACGCCCATCGCGGTCAGATCGAACGCAGTTCTAACTAGGCCCGAAATAACAGATGGTGAGAATAAGACGGGGCTGGATTTTATCATCGTGTCTGCTGAATGACAAGTGAAGTTAGACAAGAGCATGATTTCAAAAGTTTTGGGATGGTTTGTGAAAGGGTGTGCTGGAGTTAGTTGATTTCTCGGGGATTACCAGGAAGTGGCGCTTTGGTTCGGTGTAGCAAGAGCGTGTCGCCGGCTGGAAATGCTAAAACTAATAAATAGGATGGCCAAAGGACAATAAGGGTGCTTCAATAGATTTTCGTCTCTCTCTTCGCTTTCTCTCTCTCTCTCTCTCTCTCTCTGTCTCTTCGCTTTCTCTTCGCTTTCTCTCTCTCTCTCTCTCTCTCTCTCTCTCTCTCTCTCTCTCTCTCTCTCTCTCTCTCTCTCTCTCTCTCTCTCTCTCTCTCTCTCTCTCTCTCTCTCTCTCTCTCTCTCTCTCTCTCTCTCTCTCTCTCTCTCTCTCTCTCTCTCTCTCTCTCTCTCTCTCTCTCCCTCTCTCTCTCTCTCTCTCTCTCTCCCTCTCTCTCTCTCCTCTTCGCTTTCTCTCTCTCTCTCTCTCTTCGCTTTCTCTCTCTCTCTCTCTCTCTTCGCTTTCTCTCTCTCTCTCTCTCTTTGCTTTCTCTCTCTCTCTTTGCTTTCTCTCTCTCTCTCTCTCTTTGCTTTCTCTCTCTCTCTTTGCTTTCTCTCTCTCTCTCTCTTTGCTTTCTCTCTCTCTCTCTCTTTGCTTTCTCTCTCTCTCTCTCTCTCTCTCTCTCTCTCTCTGTCTCTCTCTCTGTCTCTCTCTCTGTCTCTCTCTCTGTCTCTGTCTCTGTCTCTCTGTCTCTCTGTCTCTCCCTCTGTGTAAATCCCACTCTATTCATTACAAGTACTTCATGGGCATGATTCTTTTACGTAAAATATTGCCAAAGCATCTATACATGTACATTTTCATAAGGATGAAAGAAAAATTTAGACAAAAGGGAGAAAATTATGATAATCATTGTAAAACACAACGTTATGTTGCTATAATACTCTATTGCAATAATTAATCATCTGAAGTATTAAATATAAAAACCAATAGCATTATAGCTAAAAAATTATTACAACCAGACTACAAGTATAATGTATAATAAATGAATAAATAGATAAAATAACTGTAATGATTAGAATGACAACAACAATATGATGACAATAATTAAGATAAGGATAAAGTTAATGAATGGTTTTCACAAGACTCAATGGAAAAGACAAAAAATACATTGAATAAAAAAGATACATTTGTACTGGTTTTAAATCTCAAGGATGTACTGTTGTGAAGAATGTTCTGTTCTGATATTTTAATGGATTTATTATTATGGGATTTTTTATATATGGGAGCTCACCTTGCAGCGAACTCCTTTGATTAAATAGTTTTTTAAATCTCAAATCTGTCTCTGTATACAGACGCATTTCTCATTCTTCCATCTCTGTGGAGATGGTAGACGTGATCTTGTAGTTGAAGCTCAGATAAGATCTTATAAGCTCACTCCTCCAGCTTTACTTTCACCAGCACTGACATGTCTGAGAACAGTAGGCTAAGTGAAACACGGATGTGGCAAGAATTGGCCATTTATCCACCAACGTCTGATGAGAGAACCCAATATATCAGCTTTAACTTCACAGGGCCTCTGCGCTCACTGCACACGAGGAGCTGATGAGATCCAAAAAGTTATGCAACTACAAAGGCCACTTAACCCAATTTTGTCTTGCGTCACTTTATTCTTGGCAGTCTGTTCTGCTTGGTTTGGCTCGCTTATATAAAGTTTAGCGTTGTGGGTGGCCAGGACAAATTGCTGGTGCAATGAGAGAAATGAATTGTCATTTATTTAGCGTTGATTGGGTCGCCGCTGGCATCGCTGTGCTCATTTAATTACTGCAAAAATAGCTACTTAATTCTCACGTCTTCGCTATCTGCCCGTACCGGAGCTGTGACTCTCTTCTCACATGTAATTAAAGTGCTAATATTAAATCTATTAGACGCAAACAATTGAGTTGTCAATCACCATGAAAATTTGGAGTTTGGAGGACCTTTGTTTTTTTCATATTGGCTGTTTGACGTCAAAAGTATGTTTGTCAGGTGGGGCTGAAAATATTTAGCTGTACAGACATTAACCTCGAATTCTGTACAGTCTGTACACTCACTGGCAATTGACAAGAAAAACTTTGTTTAATAAACATGACTGGTTGATAACATGAGATTTTTAAACCCATTTATCCATGACTGATTTTTGTGTTTCTGTATCAAGAGGCAATTTCTTGCGCATCTCCTGATTATGTTTATGGTGAAGTAATGAACGCAGGATTGCATTTGACACACCATCAATGAGCGATATTAAATTGGACACGCTTTAAATCAAAAAGCAACCCCAGACAAATGACAGTCACATCTCAGTCTTGGAGAACACGTTTAATTGCGGTGATTTACGGCCGAGTGTTTTTCAGTCGCCGTCACGCGGCGCAAAGCCGCTTGGAATGAGCTGTGACCGACTCGAGTGTTAAAACATAAACTGGCAATTAGAAAAGATAACACATTCCTCACAGGGTTCGCCGGGGAACTCTTCAGCCATCTGGGACAAATGGAGCATTTGGGACCCGACTGAAAAGCTTGCGCTCGGTCTAAAGTAAAGCCGCCTTGGTTATTTTTGGAGGATTAGAACGGTGTTGTTGTTAAAGGGAAGATCCTAGCGTTTGGGAAGAAAAGTTTTCCATCTGATAAAGTATTTTTACGTTTCTTCTTCACTTCTGTGCAGTATGTGAACTCAGAAATGGAAAACGTTTAGTGATTTGAGCAATGTGCTTTTTCACAACATCCACTATATTAGATTATGTATTTTTTTTCTGCATGGCTTCTGGAAGACCTTAAACAAGAGTGTTAACCTGCAGCCAACAAACACACCCGCATACCTAATTTAGTTTATGCTGTCTGTATAACTTTCACTTCATGTTATGTACTTTATGTACTGTAATTGTACTAGTGGCCCACTTTTTGGTTTCTGAAAGTGTACTTTAAAGGGATGGTTCACCCAAAAATGAACATTCTCATTTACTCACCGTTTACTGACCCTCAAATAGTTCCAAACCTTCGTCATTTTCTTTGTTCTGCTAAACACAAAGATATTTGAAGAACGTCAGTAACCAAACTTATTTTCCCTATGGCAGTAAATGGGAATGAGATTTGATACCGACATTGTTCCAAATATCTTCCTTTGTATTCAGTAGAACAAGGTTTCGTTTATGGATGTATTATCGTTTATAGATATATGAAGTATACTCTGAATGCCAGATTAGTCATTTTTGTACTGCAAGCACTGTATACCATACAGAGTCATGAACACTCGATCAAAACCGTGAACATAACTTGAAGCCAAGTGTATTTATAATACTTCATTATACAAGTATATAAATGGCCTATGTTTGTACTCAATCTGTTGATGGAGATATAGCCTAGGCTAAAATTTGAAAACTTAAATACACTTGACTTAGTGACAGAAAACTTAAATACACTTGATTTACAGAATGTTTCTGAAGTGCACAAAATGTAGACAAAGTGTCCTTTCTTATTTTCATGCACTACGGTATATGAACGGTATATGTGCCTCGCTAGCTATGCTAGTTTAAGGAATAAAGCAGTTTCACATGAGACAGATGTGCGTGTGCTCTCAAAAGATCATGCCGTGGGAAATCTGAGAGGTTGTCTTTGATTAGCATGTAGCACGTAGCTGATGAACTATCCATCCGTGCAGGAAACTACCTGGATTATCTTCACAGCTATTCTCTTAAAAGGAATCGTTCACTATCTGATTTCCCATGTGTTACTGCTTAGCATTCCATCCGTGAACGCCGTTGAATACTAATAAACGTACGCAGCCTAATGGAGCATGTTGACGGGATCCTTTTTAAATGTATGGGATTTTTATGTCTTTAAAGTGACACACGACAGCACCGTTTCAGAGAACCGTAGAGCTCTTAAGTCCCTCACGTTTTGTGTTTCAGCAGTGTTAACAGGTTTGAGCGAGTTCTGTGGATTTCGAGCTGAGAGGGATGAAAGGCCAGAACCTCATGAACAGGGCCGTCTCCTCCCACAGCCCCACAGTGCCGACTCGAATGGATTGTCATTCATCTCCTAGACTTGACAACATTCATTTAGCTGTCAGTCATTCTGGGAGCTCGGGCTTTTTGATGAAGCCCTCGAGTCCATGATCGTTAAGACAGCGTCATGTTATGCACTAAACACTTCAAAGTTTAGCAAGACCACATTTCCAATTATCCTGGACCCTGGCACTTTATCATGCCTTCGTGCAATAACACATACAGAAACATTTAGAACTGTGCCCACCCATTATTTCTGCTGCACAGATGTGCTTTAAATACACAGTGACTCACAGATCAAGTGTATGTAATATACTCTTCACATATATATATATATATATATACTAATCAATTAAAAATGACCACAACCAGTTTCACAGCGCCAAATAAAACCAACTGAAAAAGCAAACTGATCTATAGTGATGCGATTAAAATAAAAATTTGGCGATACAGTATGAAATGAGAGGTAGGCCTTTTTTTTCATTACCATAATGACGTTCTTAAGACAAAACAATTGCAGTGATATATTTTATGTACACAGTAATGTAAAGAAAAGTGTTTTTTAAAGATAGGTCAGTGCAAGTTGTTTTCAATCAAGACATCTCTCGTATTTAAGTTAGTCTTGAGACTAGGTTTAAGCCCTGTTCGGTAATAAACACCAAGTTTTGTAAAAAAAATGTAACTGCAGTTTGATATTTCTTGAAATGTTTAATCGAATTATCGTTTTTTGTAAATGTACTATTCATAGAAAAAATATATAAATATTCTAATATAGAATTAAAAATGACACCATATTTAAACCAATAAAATAAAACAATATAAATGAGTAAAATAACATTAAATTAAAGAATACAACACAATAAAATAAATATAAGTATGCATGGCAAAGATGAGTAGTTAAAGTCATGGTGCTGTTTAAAATCCATAGTGTTTCAGGCATTTGAAAATAAAAATGTTGTAGCATAAGTGTCAGTAAGGCCTTAATTAAGGAGTTTCATGTAAAACAGAGATTTTTACTTGGTTTAAAATTCTGAGCATTTCAAGCCACGTCTTGCCTGTAGCACATTGCATTCAGGATGAGTTTTGTCAAAGTTCAATACTTCGGCTTAAGGGATTGTTTGTGTATACACTAACAGTGCTTACAAATACGACGCGGATTAAAATGTGCAAATATTGAAACGGATTCCTAAATGCTGTGCTTCTGTGAGTCATTCACTGAATAAAATGAAAAACTTCAGTGTAGCAGTGTAAAAAGGTCTGGCATGGAAATCGGGCTGGTTTTCTCGGGGGCTCTGGCCTGTTTTAGATGATAATTGAAAATGATGTAAAAATAGTGGTCTGCTGCTGACACGGGTCATATCTCTGATGGCTCGGCTGGCATTTGGACTCTCCTTTGAATTTCTGTATAATTAATAACGTCGGGATGGGCAGCGTTTAAAAACGCTGAACATTTTCGTGTTGCTCCACAGACTTCTGTGCGCAAACCTCACGTCTTTGTGCTACGTTCAAACAAATAGAGAAAATATATATATGTTAAATCTCTTTGGACGGCTTGCTTGTGAAGTACGATTCTATTTTATACTGTGAAAAAAATGCAAGTGAGGTTTTCTTTCCACCTCACTGATGATAATCAATTCTCGGGTCTGAATCAAGAGACGAGTCTGAGCAACATCAGTGCGTTGTCACCAATCAGCTGTCAGCTCCACCGTACATTCCAGGATGTGCTTGGTTGCCATGGACACGAGGAGAGCGCTCCGCTATGACACATGTCGAGAGAGAGAGAGACAGAGATGGGCAGATGGAGCTGAACCAAACGCATGGGTAAACCGTCAGTGAACGGAATAGTTTCACGCCACAAACGTCAGCGGTTGTTGATTTACCATTGAATGAATGTTTTACGCAGTAGTTATTTTGACTGTTGTAGTCTTGTGCGTGAGGCCAAAGAATGACAAACCGGTTTTGGTTTTCGCTGATTGCAGACATGGGATTGTAAAACGTATTGGTTGGGATTAGCATTGATGAAGAACAACAGGGGTGCAATCTTGTAATTCAACGGCAAGAATACGTTAGATACTGAACTATTACAATTCAATGAGTCTGGATTTGAGCACATTAGAAGCAGAGTTTGCTCTCAGGGGATTAATGGAGATGTTTATTTATCTATGAACTAACAGATTTAAGACGGTTGTTTGGATACAGTAAGGATATGGAAAGGCGGTTTGGAGAGGATAGTTTGTCTCTTATAAGGTGACATATCTGAGATTTATGGATCTCCATTTCGTCACCTTGGTTTATAAGGTTCTTTCAGGCTTTTTTGTCAACATTGAAGTATTTACATATTGTTATTCTATGACTTACTAACATATTATGAGACTCAATATCTCAAAACTTCCCAGAATACAGATAGAACCTTATAATTCCAGAGTGCTGATTTAATCCATTTTATTTATTTCATTTTAATTTCCTTTTTAATTAATTGTTTTCTTTAATTTATCCTTTTACCTCTTTTTGTGGCAGATATTCATATGAGGGTGCAGGAGGAGGTTTGGACTCGGGTTGTTGGCATTAGATCTCTGCTTCTGTTCACTAGCTTGTGGGAGTGTGAATCTCTTTTCACGTATCGTATGTTGTCATTTGAGAGAGAAATGGCTCATTCATAACTGTTTTGAAAAAAACAAATGGAAAGAAATGGGTTTGTAGAATACGTGAGAGGAATGAACATAGCGAGACCTAAGGTGAGCTGAACACTGCCTGAGATCAAGTCAATCTTTGATGTCAGAACACAGCACCACACCAATATCCGCTGTAATCTCCAAACACAGCATTCAGGGATAGAAGCGGAAGACATTTCTAGGACGACTTCCATTTGTCAATCCGCACATAGTGACAGCTGGCACGCCCGTCAAAGAGAACTTCTTGATAAGAAGCAAAGGGTTTTAACCACTTGAATACACGCTTCTCTGTTGCTCAGTGCGAATATCAAAATGAATCCCCTCGGTTAGAGCATTTATTCTCACTGGGTATTTCTGTAGTTTATCGGCTGCTGTAAGAACCACAAATGTCCTCAGAAGAGCTGAATTCAATTAGAAGTCGCAGAGAATTAAAACTACAGAGTTAACATCTCTGTAGATGTGTTCGGGTCAGCTGTACATCAAATAAATACTCTTTCCTATCGACACAAGGAGCCATGCTGTCCAAATGTGATAAAACGGCCCTTTAATTCTCAGTTAACCTGTGGTGTTCTGATATTTATTAAGATCCATTTAGCTGAGCGTTGAGACCTCATCTATCGGATCATTTGATTCTGAGGTTGCTTTAGGGAGAAGCCATTAATTTGAAGGTAGCGTTGTAAGCATGGCAAGAAAAGGCCAGTAAATGCAATTACGGTTTGCAGGGAACAAAATAAAAGGTCTGTGTTTTATAATGCAGAATTATGAGATGATCACTGAACTGGCTGTTGTTTGTTTTTCTTAATGCAAACGTCAGGGAGAAGTCTGGAAAAGCATCACAATGGCTTGAGTGTTTTGTGCTTTTGTGATGAAGAGCACGTTGTCGATGTTTGCAACCGTTTGCGCTTATGAACCACAAACACAGATAAGGCCACGAATCGGAGATGCTGGAGAGAGCGTTTTACTGATGCTGTAAGTCCTCCTGCACATCAAGCGTGAAGGCAGACCACAGCGCACATGTTGCTAGGCAACACCTTGAGGTCGCTTCCCACAGCTGCTGTCCTGATTAGTTAATTGTGTAAGTAAACAAAATGTTGAGGAAAATCACCAAACGTCTTTCCATCCACAAGCATCAGGCCAAATGATTTACCGCAGCAGCGGTTAACAGAAAAAAGCTTTTATTTTGAATTTTATTTAAAAAAGTTTTTGTCATTGTATATTTCATTGGTTTATATTTTTTTGTTATAGAAGATTAATACATTTTTATTTGATTTTAGTTTTTGTTTGTTGTAATTTTTTACTTTTCATTACCGTTTTTTCCAGTAATTGTAGGTCAATATTTCATTTGATTTCAATGAACAGTAACGTCTTCAAACTTGTAATTTTAGTAAATTAAAATAACCTTGGTTCACAGGTGTTTAAGAAAAATGTCTTTAATTCTAAATATTTATGTATCTCAGGGGAAATAGTCGTTACTATGCCAGAACCATTTTATTCTTATTAATGACAAAATTATTGATAACGACGCAAAAATGAACAAATCCGGTCATGATTTGTACATCCCCCCCTCCCCCAGTCATTTAAAAAAAGAACGAGTTTGTTTCTTTTGCAGAACAGTAAAGATGTATATACCTGAAGAATTCTTTGGACACAACTTTGGACCCCATTGACATCCACACAATGGACACACAACCATTACTCCAAAATATTGTTTTTATTCTACTGAGAAGCTGACACATAAAGGATTTAAAGAACAACAAATGATGACATTTATTTTTGGGTGAATAACTGAGTGTATTGATTATTATAAAAATAAATCCATTAAAGCAATAAGCTTTGTTAGACATGGTGCTCAAATGAATGTCATGTTAATAAATACAAATGCTAATAATGCATAAAAACACTCTATATTGTGTTTTTCTAATAGATAGGCCTATGTAATTATTTTTATGTCGAAGTGTACGTCTTGACAGTTTTTGTGAGATTTATCTCCCTGTCCTCGACCAACTTCAGTTGAATGAGTCCATGCAGATCATTTTCTAACCGGACAGAAACCCGTATTTTAAAATCTAAAAATCCACACAATCCGTTTCATGGCGCTTCCGGCTCGTGGCAACAACAGTCTGTTTGTATAATTTCATCTGCAGGTCTTGCCTGTATTTCAGCTTTCTTCCCTTGAGAAGTCTCTCCATAGCAACGGCTCTGTAGACATGCAACATTGTTCACGTCGAAAGCAAACGAGAAAACTGAGACGGGAAAACAAGCCTAGCGACATCTCTGATATTCACTCCAAGTTTAACTGTCAATGTGACTAAATCGCAGCGTATTGGCAAGAATAACTCACGGCCAGATGGAAGAGCGTTGATCAGTCTGTTCGATCGAAAACTCAATGCTTTCAAGCATAAATTCATTAATCACTCGGCTGAAAACACGGCGCCGACGGAGATGACAACACCACCTTTTTTTGATTAAAAAACAGCAGGAAGCTTTTAATGAAAGGCATGTCTTAAAGCTGATCATGTGTATCAGACATTAGGCCTGCTGTTTATTTCATGATTTTTTAGATGCCGTTATCTTCCAACAGAGGGTTCAGTTCGCTCGCAAAGCTCAGGCTGCTTTGAAGAACTAAGTGGCTTGCAGACGGTTTGGTAATACGGACTGTGACGTAGTCTCTCCGCGCCGGCACTATTGACAATCAAGTCAATTACTCTCCTGGTTCCTCTGTTGCAAAGTGCAGCATGACAAGCCTTTGACTTTTGCCAGGTTGACCTTTGCTACAAAGAATTCCTAGCGAGTCGCCGCTGCTGACCTCATTAATAGGAAATGTCACGGCAGTAATTACGACTCGCCGTTTGAGTTACGACGGGTGCCCGTCCGCAGAGGGGTATGGCTGCAAGGGAAATGGGTGACTTTAAACTGGTTCTCAAAGTAATTAATGGGGCTGTCTGGCAAATTCTAGGTGGGAGAATATGATGGAACAATAATGTAGTTTTTTGTTGGACCACCGCCCAACACAAACCTTGAATCAAACCGAACCACAGGACGACTATCAGACATGAGGTAGTTGACATTGTTTTTAATGAACACAATTTCTAAAAATAAAACTGTGTTAATGGGACCTTCACGTCAGATTAACATAACTAAAGCGTAAAAGATGTGTGCACAAATTGACTTTGTAGATATTTCAGGAAACAATTGTTTGTTGTCCCTTTCAATATCTCCGCCATTGTAACCGAAAGTAAACTCTCCTGTCTGCCTCGAAGTGAACTTCACAAATATCCCAAGGGACATGTTTTGGAAGACGATTGCACCCATCTTGTGTTGACCTTTTGTTCATAGATTGTCTCTATCTATAATTACCTTTTTTCAGACTGTTGTGAAGTCACTGGGGGGAGTTGTGGGGTCCATTGATGGTAAATGTTACGAATTGCATAATTAACAGGAATGAAAAACTGAAAAAGGTTTAATACACGAGGCTCTCTGGAACGGTACAACTGTAATATGCTCAAATTCGTTTCTTTTCATGATATTAATGTTTTTTTATCCTTTTAACTGGATTTGAAGACATTTTAGTCATATTTTAAAACATTTGCATTATTTCATTTGTATGTATTTTGCTCAGAGCCCATGTGCTGACCAGAAGCGTGTCTGCATTTTTATCGCCTTAGTTTTACATGAATTATCAATCTGCTATTATCATCACGCATCATTTGAATGCTAAAACACTCAACAGTCATTTTGCAGTTAATAAAATGCTTAAAAATAGCGCCACTTGTAAAGATGTTTTAAGCCCCTTGTATTCTCATTACTGTATTTATACATTTGTGTCGATTTAATCCGAAACTATTAGATGTAATTTTATGACTAAAACTTCAAGATATCTGAATGCATAAATTGCATATGCAATTCATATGAAATGGGGGGGGACACATTTTCATTTAAATCTTTGTTTAAACAAGATTTTTCACTTTTTGTACTGCAATGCATTGCTAACTGCGCACACATGCGCACACACACAGTAGATGACAGGCAGAACAAACAGTCCCGACTCTTGCCAAGCTCAGCTGGTGGGCTGTTCTGGATACCCATAATGCTTAAGAGTCCATCTAACTGACAGATGCTGTAACACTGGCACAGGTTGAATGAAATAGATTAGCAATATTTTAATTAAGATACATCTGATAAGTATTTTAAAACCCTTGACAAAGACGGTGCTCTTAAAGGAGACATCAAGGTGTGCCTACTGTGTACTGTAAAGTGAATAAACCGTATCATTTTGGCTTTCATTTATCCGTGCACTCGTGAAAACAAAGAGAGATGTTCATAGATTGATCTTATAACTGTTTGTGATGCAACTACATATGATGAGAGCCGAATCATAGCCTCGCATCTCGTTCACCGCTGTTATTGTAATGCAGATCCACACTCCCCCCTTCATTTAACTGAGAAATTAAACAGTGTTTACTTTGGCTTAAAGAACCAACTTGGTTAATTTTTCTTCCCATTCATTAGGCGATGGCAATTTCCTTTGTGCAAAGAACTTTGAGAGAAAGAGAGAGAGAATTGCACTTCATTTTTAATGCATAATCAAAGTGAGTTTTTTTACCTAATCATGAAGGCTTCTACTGTAAGAAACTCTGAATTTAAGCATCTATAGGCTATTTAAACTATAAATCAAAGAGTTGTAAATATGCTCAAATGAAGTTAAATCTGGACATCCGTATGTGATTCATCCTTGTACTATCTCTTCCGCAAATTTGCGTGAAGTAAACACGTGTCATATTTCCACAAAACAAGTCTCATCTCCTCCGTATCATCCAGGAATATTATCACCATAATATTAATCATATCTTTATTCTGAAGCGCCAGATGTGACGTACTGTAAAGTGAAAACGCTACAGCTGTTAGGCCTCATCGAGTGCAGTCGTCTATAGACAGACAAGAGAAGTTATCATCTTGGGAATGTGGCAAATTTAGAAATCTGTGAGCTGTGCCTGTATCACTTTTCTGTCGTTCGACTGTATTACCCTCCGGACGCGTGTTTACATGATAATGGGGATTCACATACGATCTATCATCGTGTAAATAGTGTTATTCTGTGCAGTAATTCCCTTAAGAAGCGCATGATATCATACCATTTGTCCAAGCTCTCGCCACGAGTGACCCATCATTTCTGAATTTGACAAGCATTTAGATGAATGCGATTTTCTAGTTTGGCGATATGTCACTCCTCTCTAACGGAGGCACGGTAATAATTGCGCTCTGGGGAATGTAGTGTATCAACAGCACCCTTGATAGTGTACGCGCTGAAAATGTGCCCTGCATATAGAACCAAAGGCAGGCATTGGCAAACCTATAGAAATATTGAAGAACGGGTTTGGAAAGATGTATTAATGTCGTGTTAGTCTTCACTGTACACGTGATGCTGACCGTCCTGTTATTCTTAGGTCACAGATATGAACATTATAGTTTAAAAGGCATTAATATGAAATGGTTTTGCAGCCTTCATTGATGGTATGTTTGGTATGGTTTGAGTGTAGGAAGCGTCTTTTTTGGCAGATTGATTACCATATAACTAGTTTTGCTACTGGTTAAACTGTAGTTACTGTCTTGGGAACTGTGGTTTAAAGTTAACGTATTGTATTTAATTTTTATTTAACAAGTACTTTGCACTTGTTATTTTAAAACCATTTTTCTCGTCCATTTTTTGCTTATGGTTATGGAGACTTGCCACGTTTCACTTTTGCAGGCCTTAATTTCAAAACCTGGTTTATTTTATTAAATGAAAATAAAACAAATACCCACCACTTTCTTCAAACAACTGTCAGAATGGCAAAACACCTTTCTATCCATCAAACCGCATTGTAGACTTGGCGAGGTTAGCAGGCCATCAACCAATGAGGCCCCTCAAGTATACGAATAAAACACCTTTGATTGTCACTTATGCATTTTTGCCGTCTCGCAAGACCTGAAGAGAGAGAAACCTGAAAGCTCTCTGCTTTTAAATCACCGCCGTCGCGGTTATAAAGGTGAGAAGAGTAGCTTTAAACACTAAGCTCGTCCGGGAGGTCCGCGAGCGCACCCCCTAAATCCCCCCATTAAAGTCCAGTCTAAAAGGTAACCATGATTCACTTCAAAGTCAATAGCGTCAACCTGCGGCATTCGTCACCGGTGGCAGTCCGGTGATTTATTATGCTTATTTTAATGAGCTTTCCTGCCACAAAGCTAATTGCTTGTGGATTGTTCGCAGAAATTACCCAGCGCCTCGAGCGAGGCGTTAAGGCTTCCATAGCGTTTATATCAAATCTGATTTAAGTAATAAGCTCTTTCAAAAGGCCACACGGCCATCAACGCCGGGTAAATGCTGTGTGACCTTTTTAAAAGCGTTGCAGCGTCCCAATGAACCACGTATTAGGGCTGCGCGCCATGAACAATGTCCTGCCTGTTTGTGTATGTTTTTCTCCCATTCTGTGAATTCAGATGAGCTAGATTTCTCTTTTATTGTGAGAAGAAAGCAGATCAGATCAGAGGCTTCTGAAAGCTTCAGGGAGGCTAGTTATTTGCGAGCATCTTATCAACAGCTGTGGCGGCAGACGTATGGCTTGACTTTATCTGTGACAGATTCGGACGTCGCGCACAGCAGATGTGAGGTGGATTTCACACACTTCAGACATCAATGCTTCAGACACGTCTGCCGTTTTATACTTTTCAGCTTCACGCATGCACAAATGTTATCTGATTTATTTGCGTATAGGATGAATTTTTTTTTAAGGAGCTTTCCACAGTTGAAAAGCAAACGTGTTCATTCGCAAAAATCAGCGGTGTTTGTATACCCATCCATTGAAAATGGTGTACTGCAGATTGTCTCCCGTACAATAGTTTAATCTGATGTGACCACTTTCAACGGACACTAATGCATGATGTAGGATCAGAGAAATGCATCGACCGCAAGACCCATTTTATTGCTTTTCCATATCTCAGGCGACATAATGAGCTCTCAAAATAGTAAAGATTCATAGTCAGGTTTTATGGTTTCATAATATCCACAGACTTATTTTGAGTTACAAAAAATGGTTCTTTGTAGAAGAGAATGAACACTATTATAACGGCTTAAGAAATAAGTGATTGGGTATCTGGATATTTGGCATCCCTGCTGCCTGCATGCGAAGAACCCTTTCTTGCATCTTTGTTTTTAAGTTATTTAGGGCACGTTTAGGCTTTGGTCGTTGGGAATGTTTAAATATAATGGGATAAGATTATAGGTATAGAGTGAGAGTGCTATATGATGAATGTCTATAGCGCAACGTATATCATGAATTTGATGAGGAGCGTTCATATTAAAATCTTCGGCTTGCAGACTGAGCACAGTTTATGACATTGTTGCAATATAAAAACTTTTTACAAGATTGCCAGGGTTGTTTTTTCCTCTGAAAAATCTGAGATGGAGGAAACTTAAGCTAAAGTCTTGCGTTTCTCTCGTTTAATCTCATTGTTGTCTAGAGGAAGCTGCTAGAATATTAAAGAAAGATTTTTCTTCTCTTGCGGATGAACGCCTTAAAGAGGATTCGAAGCAAATTTGCCTTGTACGCTTCACTCCAGGCGATTTTGACGAAACTAACAGTGCTCTTCGAAATTGTACAGCGCTGGAAACACAATGGATCTCATTTGCACCATTTACACAATACTGGAAACCAGCTGGGGGTGTCAGCGTCGCCTTCGGCCCGCCCGATCCCTCATCCTACATGCATGAGCGAGAAGGCAGGAGGAGGAAATTGAAGCGATCTGTGTTGATTAAGGTTGAACTGAGGACAGACGAAAGCAGAGAACCGAAGGTCACCCCCTTTATCTATAATCACATCACAGCCAGCGCTACTGAAGGATCAGCGTTTCATAATTACTCATTATTCACGGGTCGGTCACAGAGAGATACAGTGATGTGCTGGTTCTTTGAGCTTGGAAATGCCGTACGGGGATGTTTAATTAAAAAAATGGCAAAAATGTTCATGTTAATACCGCTGTTCAGACGGGTAATCATGTTGAAACCACGTCTGTTTGCCTCGGGATGTAAAAACACGGATTACTAAAATGCCGCAATTAAAGGTTCAGAACACTGCAGCTCTAAACATGCATCTCATATCTCATGTCTGGTTTTCACAAGTGATGGCTGCTGGATTCAGAATGGATCCTGCGGTTTTACGGGATCAATATTCAATCCGGCTTATTACGGATTAATCCTTGAATATCTCAGCATCATTAACTATGACAGTTGCCGTGTTCTGGATGGGATGCAAGTGTATTGCTTACTGCACCTTATATACTGCATGCATGTATTTTTTTAATAAGATGTGATGCTAATTTGCTATAGCACACATGACATCTGACAGACACCATCTCAAAGACGTCTATTTTTCTTAGACTTATGAATAAATTGACCGATGTGAGAGGTTGGGTAAATGAGACCGTATGCTGCGAGTACAATAGTCAATGTCATAAATGATGGTAATTATTTTACATTTTCACACCAGGAACCTTAGGGTTTTGCTGCTGATTCACAGCTTTTTGTATCTACTCTTGAAAATCTTCATCTTGTAAGTACAGTAACATGCATTCATTTTATACCAGTTCATTGAACATGTGCTCATTTCACTCCGGTGCGTCATTTGAATTAGTTTTTCATGTGGAAACAACCATGGTGGTTAAGGCCCATAAGTTGCGCGTTTCCTCACAACAACACTTTATTATTAAACACGATTGTCATTGCACCAACAGCATCAGGGACCAACCAAACCATACAGTTTTAACCCCCAAAAAACATATATCCTTTGATAAATCCGAGTCTTTTCAATAGGGGGTGTCTAGAGAGCCAGAATAGATAGCTGTGAAATTCATCACGGCAAAGTCAGCCCCATATCTCATATGAAGTTCTGCTGCGGTGCACACGGTTTATTACAATGCCTCATGAAGCTGTCTCCACAAAGTGTTTAGAGAGAACGTGAGCTCATTCAAATGATGCTGATCTGAAATTCAATCGCGCCGTGTCAAAGAAGCCACATCCCGAGATGCTCCGAGCTCCTGCCTGTCTTTACTCAAGCTGTTTCGAGTTCTAAAGAGTGTAAATGGAGATTAACGCAACACTGCACATAGTTTGATGGAGAGTTGGGGAGAAACTGCACGTTGTGTCACATCCCCGTTCTTGTTACTCAACCCGGCCACGATAAGCGTAGCCTTTTAGAGAAAGACAAGCAGCGGGAGATAAAGGTGATAGATAAAGATGTATGCTGGAGTGATAAAAAAAGTGAAGTCGTTTTCCTCTCAGACGTTTCCTTTGGCACCGGTTGCAACCGCGAAGCCGAGCTGGTCATTATGAGTGAAAAACTGTCCCGGTTCAAGGCCCCGGCTTTATTGGAATTGCTCGTAAGTGTCACTACGTCACGCTTGTCCCTTGAGGTGTATTACTCCATGGTGAAATAAGTACTGGGTGATAAAAGAAAATGTTCGATAAGATGTATTGATGCCAGAGGGAGCTCACAAAAGACCGCATTGCTCTATGGACAATATACTGGCAGATAAAATTGACTTTGATTTCAGAAGCCAACATTCTCGGATCAGAGAACAGTTCTGTGATTTCAAAAATCACAGGTCAAGATTCAAGTCTATATTACCGGTTTAAAGATGGAAATTGTATAGATTTTTCACATATCAGTCCTCAAGTTACCATTAAACAAGTTGAATTCTTACAATAAAGTTTTTCTTCTCAACAAGGGGGACCTTTAACATACTTCAAAGGTACTAAAGATGAAGCTAAAACAATTAAAAATGATCTGTGATAGAACCAAATACCATATTTATGCCAACCTCTAGAATATTACATTTATAATTCTTTTTGTTAATTAAATGTATATGTTATTTTATATTCATTTTGAATGATTTATTCGCAATTGAGACAGTTAAATTCATATAGTAGTAAATTACTAAATTAAATATTGTTGTGGACAGTAGTGGTAGCATGAAGTCAAAAAGGTTTCACTGTTCTAGACCAGGGAACACACAAACATAAGATATTGTAAACATACCTGAAATGGTTACGATTTTTCTATTTCATTGAATTTGCACATGTGGATTGTATATAACATTTAGTCATTTAGCAGACTATGTCTGGGACGAAAGCTGAATGTAGAAAATCGTATAAAGAACATACAGACCTTGTAAAATTGGGTTAAGGTCGTGTTCATCAATCGCTGATACAAGTACAAATACAAGCAACTTTGAAAAAACGTACGTATTAATGGAAAAAACCCACCTTGTGAGTAGTTTACAATTAATTGATGTAAATCTCTTTGTAAGACATAGGCCTAGATGTATCTTAGAATCTCCATAAACAAGCGTCCTAATATTCTTGTTTTGGAGTAGCTGAAATCTGAATGTGCCTGTGTCTCTGAGCTGAAAGTGTTAAGTTTCGCCTCTGACAGGTTGAAGCACACAAATGAGGAGATTTACGGCTCACCTGAAGCTCAGGAGACCGACAGCGGAGGCCGTGCAGGGTCCCCTGTTAATTATCAGACCTGTTCATGACTGACATCTGCCTTCCATCCCCTCAATTACAACATCACCAGTAGCTTAAAACAACCCCAGTAAACCACACAACATCGAGGACCTCCCATCCGCTCTGTGCGCACTCTGTAAAGCCTGTGTCTGTTTTTACCCAGTTGTTTATGACTGTGTTTTCTGAATTCCTGTGTGTTTGTAGTGTGATAAGGGCCATCTGGTGATGGATGCAATCTGGTGTATGGTTATCGTATAGTTATGATCCATGCAGAATGCAATTTGTTTCGGGTCATAAGCTAATTGGTGGTAATTTGTTGATTTATGTATTGTCAGATTTGAAGATACTCAACTTTCTTAGTGCGTTATCTCTGTATATAATATTGTTTTAAGAAAAACGATCCATTCTTCTATTCTCTCTTATCCTTTCCATAGTAATAGAACAGGCAGACAGAACTGAACTGCCGGTTCATAACTTTACATTTTTTTAACATTTAATCATTGGTTTAGGCGGCATATTTCTGTTTACCCCTTCACTCTCTGGTCCTCGCCTTCCAGCCTCTTGATGTGAAAAGTGATGCTGATGTTGACCACAGGTATGCGCTTGCAGAACGGCTGCCCTCCGTCTGCGGATCAACGGAGCGTTTCGTGGCCGTCTCACGCTCTATCGAGCCAAATGACGGAACACGGCGCTAGGCCAGACCAGCGTTACCACGGGGCTGCTGGAGTCCACCCGATCCGACGGTACGTTTTACCCCGCTGGTCTGGGGGTCAGCAGTGCAATACAGCATCTAGATTTTTCTTTGAGTCTGAAGGTATTTTTTAGTTTTTTTCACTTGTCATAAATTCTATTCTGAAATGTCAGTTTGTTTGACACTTGACATAGACACCTGGTGACATTAAAAAACACATATTATTTAAGTTACTAAACACAAGTAACTAAACTTAAGTACCTGAAGTGATGCATGCTACTGTATGTGCACTGCATACTAAATGGCATTATAAAATAGTGCGTTCATTCATAGAAGTACATAATCAAAAGTACAGTTTAGTTGCACTGTAATAAGTGCATATTAAATTGCATACGTAATAGAGGTACATAATACACCGAAGTCAGCCCAACCTTTCGACTCTACTGCATTCAAAATGTGTTTTCAGATCATGTTGATGTTCTAGTACGACTGTGGACGTGCATTTATTTATCAGTGGTTTCATTGACATCGTATAAAATACATAGCAGGGTAGAAACAGGACTCATTTTGCAGCAGCCCTGGCATGGACCAGTGATGTTGCATTATGTTGCCATGGAAACCCAATTTACTAGACCACATGCAACGAGGATTAATAGTTCAAATAAAATCTCAAATTAACTGATGAAACAATCTGCGGGGGATTTCGTCCCGCTTTGATTTGCTCAACCGTTTGCTTTGTAAAATTAAGTCGTCTCTTAGATCCTAGAGCCGTCTGTAAAGGCCAATAAGTTTGATTTTTTCCTTTTGTATAGAAGCATCTGTCAAATGCATAAATGTAAATGTTCAGTTAAGTTTCTATTAACATTCCCAGTACAAATGTTATTTAAGCTGTGTCTTGGTTACATAAAGACATTATTGTCATTGTTATACATTTCAACAGTTATTTTAGTACACCACCAATACTATGTGCAAATGTGTCATCATATGACTCCTAGTGGTGGTCTGCGGAATATCAAGGTTACAATCTGAGCAGTTTGTGAACAGAAGAGAGGTGATCACTGTTAATACACAGACTGTTCAGAAACGAAGCCTTTGCTTTAAATGTGAATCTTACATTAAGACCAAGAAAAACGTTACATGACTTTTGTTTCTTTGCTTAAATCCATTCAATTCATATTTACTGTGGACAAAAAATTAAGATGTTATTTATATATTTAAATGTATGCATTTTATTTTACGTGTTGTATGGGTTTTATTTTTTGCATTTTCTTTTTGTGCCTTTTATATATACACACACACACACACACACACACAGGCCTACACATACACATGTAAATTGTTCATCTTATTTTATACATGTTGTTTAATTAAATGCATGCATTTAATTGTATTGTATTTTATTTATTTTATGTTGTTTATTTTTCATGCGTTTTCCACTGATATCTGCTGTCACGTCAGGGCAATTTGAAGTCGGATTGGTACGGTTCCAGCTTTTGCATGACACAAACATCTCAGATATCCTTCCGATTGCTTTGCGAGATTGTTTCCAATTGCCCTGGTTCAGATAAACATAAGACAGCAAAACACGGCTACAAGTTTTGTTGATTCTCTCCTCTATCAAAAAAGCATGTTCTCTCTGCTCGCAGAACAGGTGCCCTCATCCGTGCTAAACCGTCGACTCTCCCCTGGGTGCGAGGGCAAAGACAGAAACCGATCAAGTGCCCCACTGGCTAAAGTGTTCGCTCTGTTCTACAAAGCAACCTAGAACACTACGCTTGATGGATCAGAAAATATTCGTAAGATGAGGTAATGCAATGAACTTGCATACATCTAGGCACCCATAACCCATCTTTCTGCAATGCTGTGAAAAGCAAGCACTCCCGGGCTAAATGACACCGCTGGGTGGCATTTTCTTGGCAGCGTGCCCGCCTTTGAGTATTTGATATGCATGCCTATAGACTGAAGCACCACTGATAGGGTATTTTACCCGCCATGATTTACAGTCCGGAGCAGGATTTTTCGCAGTGATTTGTAATGGCACATACATTAGGCACAAGTGATTTTGCACGGGACTTAGGGTGACGTCGGCCTTGTTGTTAATGGAGTGGGCTTCCGAGAGCAGTTTCCTCTATCTGCTAATGGGAAATCGTAATGCAAATCCAATGTAATTAAAACAAGAGCCACATGACTCAAACCCAGAGATCTGTGTGTGTGTGTGTGCGTGCGTGCGTGCGTGCGTGGGGAGGGGTGTTAATTTATATCATTAGGCAGGCAAATTAGCAGTAGCCAGAATGAACGGTTGATTATTTCAGGTCCGTGTTTGATAATGTGTCAGTGGTGTAAAATACTGAGCCATCCTGGAGGTTTAGGCTAAACACTGTTTGTGCAATATTCTTGGCACTGAAATGGCTCTTAGTAAGGATTCTTATAAGGAATTATTTCATGCATTGATGATAGTTTGGATGGGTTATTATAGTTGGTTAAAAAGCCATGTTGAAAATTATCGTAATGGGCGGCATGATGAGGGACAATCCCACAATTGCTTTTTATTGATATTATGTAAACCAGGGTAAGAATTCACTACAATTCTCCTTAATAACATTTTAGAAGCGCAGTATTGCATAATACACAATATCTGTGCAAGATCCGTTTACTACAGAGACTCTTAGTGTATCATAGCTTATATGTACAGACAAACATGACACTTTCTCGGTTTCTTGTCATGAATTTTAATGTAAAAAGATAAATGACTGTGTGCGGCGGTACATTTGAATCATCCTGCTTTTTAATCCTTATATTAAATATATTTTAAATAAACTTAATCGGCGTTTAAGATATCAAGTCTTTTTATGATCGAAATGAAGGGACTTTAAAACAAAATTTTGCAAATAAACTTTATTCAAATTAATTGTTTACCCCATTGGCAGATGTTTTTCTTTATTTTAAGCATAACATGTTGTATGTTAATGGAAATATATATAATTTCTTTTACCTTTTTTACTCCAATCGCAGGTTTTTTTATTGCTATTTTATTATTTTACCATATTGCCAGATATTTTTCTGGATGATTATCTTTTTCTTGAATAACAAGACCTATTATCCAAATATCAGAGCCTAAAATCACTGTTAGGAATTCGTCCATATCTTGCAGTGTACACCAACCTTGTTTAAATATATTGATGAAGATCTCAATGGTTGATATTTCATAGATCTGTCTGTCCTGGTAATCCCCTAGCAACCACGCTGAACTCCCTAGCAACCTTCCAAACCACAGTCGGCCAAGCAAATCATGTATTAGTTCTATTTCATCCATGACAAGTTTAAGCGTCGTGTTATCAGTGATAACAGTTTGACAGCGATGAGTGGAAACCACCCTAAAAATAAACCTGCTCAGAGGCGCGTGCCTAGGTGCACATATATTCACCCTCCTGCAGCGGACAACCGCTCATGAATTTTGCGTCATGGGACGATTGTGTCCCCCAACATCCTCGTGCATGTCGACAGCTGCCGTTCCATACCCGGAGTTCCTCAAAAGCTGCACGTCCTTTCAATGTCCGCGTGTCTCCGTGCTCTTTTGCATGCACTCTTTCTGTGTGCTGAATCTGCACCGCCTATCCACAAAAATGTTTTCAGATGCATTATGGGATTGTGAGTGTGCCGATCTGGGGGGTTTAGCCAGAGACGTGCATTCCCACCCGATATGAGCAAAATGTTTATAGCATGCAAACATGTTTTAAAGTGCTATGATCCGGTCGTTTTAAAACGTTCACCTGTAATAATGTTGTGTTTGGCTGAAAATTAGTACTCGGGTTTAAAATTCCGTTCCTCGTAGCTTTTGCAAATGATGGTGTCAGGCAATGCTATAAAATGCTCAATTAAACCATTGTGTGTGGCTCCTGACCGAGATGACACCAATAGTCTTTGTTGTGGTTCGGGCAGCCACGGGAGTCTTAATCTGCTGAATGCATGAATTATAATTCATGTGATCCTCTCTATTAATAAAAAGATATTAACATTTAATGCACAAGAACAAACGCAAGAGTAATGAGTTGTGCACCTCTGTCCATTATTTTCCAAATTCCTGAACAATGGTGCGGCAAAAGGTGCCGAGCGGCATTCTCGGGAGGCGTAGCAGTGGGTTATTTTGGTTGGCCATTGGCGTGTGAGAGGTGAGGCATGAATCAAACAGTGAAAATCACACTACACGGTCTCGCTCTACCATAACTCCTCTCTTCAGTCTCCTGGTTCACTCTTTAAAGGTAAGACTCAACAGTCTGGCTAAGAAATCAAAAAGTCTTAAGTTGGAGAGTAAAAACTGCCGGAGTCTTTTTGATTCAAGCAGAAAGATGAGATGTTCACTTCCTTTAGTCATTTTTGTGCATTTTTGCACGATCAAAACAAAGGCATTCAATCTAATGGCGTTT
Organism: Barbatula barbatula; assembly: GCF_947034865.1. Classification (NCBI taxonomy): domain Eukaryota; kingdom Metazoa; phylum Chordata; class Actinopteri; order Cypriniformes; family Nemacheilidae; genus Barbatula; species Barbatula barbatula. The sequence continues at coordinate 2,385,371 of NC_136768.1, read as the reverse complement.
GATATATAGAGGTGAATCGGCAGGTCGTCTTTGGGCACGGCTGGAATGACATTCTGGATGAAGGGTTTGGTTGTAAATGTACAATGTGTGAGATGCTGTCGGTCATAGCGAGGCAAGCGCTGTTTTACATGCATACATATTCTCCATTATAGACATTTTGAAATAAAACTGATGGAGCTATGCAGTTAGTAAAGTCTCTGGCCCTCTCTTCTGCTAACTGGAACGTAAAGATGAATATTTTAGGTGTATCTGACTGTATAAAACTTCAAGTATCTACTTAATCAAAACTTAATGAAAAAGTAACTTGGAGAAAGTAAAAAACATTTCCTCACAAAAACGTATTGTGTATCTTGACTTAACTTTTTAACAGTCTGCCTAATGTTCTGATTATGTACGAGTCGAGGACCAGAAGTTAAAACCAATATAGCTGATGTTATGGTTGTTGAACGCTTAAAAACGTTTGCATGCAGACGGATCGGTTTTTATTTCGCGGGCAGGTTTTTTCATAATCAAAGATTGAATAATGAAAATTCATCGGACAAAAACCGTGTGAACCGATTAAACATTTTTACACAGTGATAAATATCTTTCTAGCATTATTATAGTTAATGTTTATCTTAAACATCTAATAAGTCGAAGAATATGATTTAACTTATTCACAAAAATGTTTCTAAGAGGAATATGACGAGTAAAATCCTTCATCTTTGAATTTTACTCCAGTAATATTTACATAATACAGTTATGAAGTACAGTAACTTTTAATTTGAAGTCCGTTGTATTGTAATTTAGTTCTTAAAGGCATAGTTCACTTCAAAATTTGCACTTATTGACTTTCCATAGTTTTTATTCCTACTATGGAAAGTCAACGGGGGCTTTTTTTTAAAGTGAACTACTCCGATATTTATATGAAGATCAACTTGTTTGCCTTTCCAGCTAAATAAAAGTGCCATTTCCCCACTCGGACTGTACAATTCGTAAGGCACCTGTGGTATCAGTACCTCCCATCACTGGGTTCGATTCACATACAAAAACATGAGTTTGAGCTTTCCGCCTGTGAATTTCATCCCTCAACACATTTTCCCGGAGAGACCCCATTAACCTCTGCTTAGAGCCGTGCAGCCTACCGTGTGCCGATCAAGGTCACGGTTTTCTCCGAGGGGCCAGTAATGTCAGGACCCCGATCTCTACAGAGTGCAAGCTTTAATGAATGTATCTGTAAAACCTGTGGGGGGAAAGCTGATGTGCACAGAGAGAGGGTTCGTTACGTTGGTGGAAAGAAAGGTCACGGTTCTTCCGTGTTTGTGTCAAAGAGAAACCCGATGTCCGGTTACCGTAATGCCACACGCACTGTGTGCATACTAGTAATGTGTTAGTATACTTGCCAATTTTGATGTCAAAGGTGACGGTTTTATTTCACGCATTTAGACGTCCTTTTTTAAGAGCGATCGTGGCGTCACTTTTAATCCGTGACAGATGGTTAGTATTTGCCGCTGATGTCTGATGTGTCCAGGAATGAATCAGCTGGCCTGAAGTGAAGCGCTGAATGGTGACCACAATTATTTTGGCTTCCTTTCAGGTCACATAGCGTGTTGAAGTCATGTCTGAGGGGTAAGTGTTGGCTTCATTTGGAGACTGACCTTGTCAAGGTCATTCAAAAGGACTTATTTACACAAAGCAACGGAAGCAGAGCTGTCGTTATTGCTCGTATTTAATTGTTATACTTGGAGATAGTTTGCTGAAAAAAAAATCTGTCATCCATTCACCCTCATCTTTTTAAAACGCAAAAGAGGATGGTTTGAGAAATCTCTTGGTGCTTTTGAATCCATACAATGGAAGTCAATGGGAAACCTTTCCCCTTTAAGATTTTATGCTTAAATACCCATATAGCATCTGGATTGAAACACCCCGGTAAATCCCCTTAACACTAGCCCATTTTGCTCGCCTGTTTTTCCCAGAAAATGTAAATAATCAATGTTCTCATGTCATCTGATGCATGTTGTTATGTGCGATTTGTTTTGTGAACATTCATTGACGTCTCCACAGACCGGTAAGCAAATCTACACCGTTTGTCTTGAGCGTTTTGACATGTTTGTTTTACTAGCAACAAATAAAAAGTGTCCATGCTAACAAATCCATCGAATCCTTATGGCATTGGATGAAATGATCCTATACTTTTTTCCCTTCGTGATTCTGTGAAGACAATGAACAGCATGTTAAAAACTAATCTACACTGTAAGTTTCATCTGGTCCACTTTAACTCCACTGTGCAATGAGTCCTCATTTTAGAAATTGAATCTGTAATGGTGTCAAACAGTTAATGCATGCAGCACAGCGTGTGTGGATTAAACCCACCAGCAGGATTGTTTTAACATGACTGCAGATTATAATGAGCCGGTCTTAACTCTTCCCGATCCTGCAGAAGAAAAGGACAAAATCGAAGTATTCAGCGACACGCAGGCTTCTGCTGAAGGTGGGTCAGAAAGTACACAGACATCAAAACCGCACACGTGTCCCGATGAGAGATTAGATGAAATTCAGTTTGATCTGTGCGTTTAATTTGTCTTTGTAGACTTATTGCATGATTGAAACACATAAAAAGCTATCTGTGGATGCAATCTGTTCTTTGCCAATTCCCGTGATTTTAATTTATACTAACTTGACTTCTCTCACCCTCTGCCCGGCTGACCCTCAGACCAAATTGCTGAGAAAAGCAGAAGGTTTGCTGGTGAAAGAAAAAGAGCAAAAAAGCATCGAAAGAGAAAACGCCCTCAGGGAGAAAGCGCCACCCCTTAAACTTCCCGGCCTTTCGATTCAGGAACTGCAGGTGCAATTGTCGACGATGTTACATATTTATCGTCCTCTCTTTTATCATGGCCGCACATTATTTTAAGAATGTATGATTATTGTTTTTACATTAGTAAACTGAGATCTTTGCAGGACCTTTGTAAAGATCTGCACGAGAAGATCGATGTTGTGGATGAAGCCAGATATGACTTGACTATTAAAGTTGCCAGAAATGATGCAGAGGTATTAAACGGTGGTGAATGCTGTTGCAAGAAAGCAACTATAATGATTCTAAAATGTTATTTATGATATGTATAATTTTATGCAAACTTTGAATTTTAATAAAAATATTAAAACTGATTGCAATAAAGCAATACAAAGAGAAATGTTTATTCTTTACTAATTATTGATACCATAAAATATAATAAAACTAAGTGAATATTGTAATATGGGGTATAAATAATACAAAATGATTTAATAATTATAAAAACGATTAATTTAACATTTAAGAATAATAAAATATTTATATTGTATATAAAATGTAATATCATTGTAATAAAATGAAGTCCACTTTTTTGACTCCTTCACTAAATGCATGTTTTTACCAGATTCTGTCACTAACCCAGAGGATCTATGAACTGAAGGGCAAAATGAAGCGACCGAACCTGAAGCGGGTGAAGAAGTCAGCAGATGCCATGCTGGGAGCGCTCTCGGACAACAGAGTCATGAAAGCAGACTTCAAAGCCAACCTCAAAACAGTGAAAAAGGAAGAGGAAAAGGTAAAGCTCTGTTTTATAACAAGTGCACCCATCTGGCTCTCATCTCGGTATGAAGAGACGGATTATTTCGATTCCTTTGAAGGCCCAATGGTGATGAAATGTTAGCATTTAAAGAGCTCCTGTCTGTTTGAGGCGTGATGCCGCGGTCCGCTGTTATCCAACATACACGTGCAACTATTTCTGTCTCACTGAAGCGTGTTTTTGCCATTTCTCTGTTGTTGCAGAAGGAAGAGGTCACGGACTGGAGGAAAAACGTGGAGGCCATGTCAGGCATGGAAGGCAGAAAGAAACTGTTTGACGCAGGGCAATAGATGAAAACGTGTGAAATATCACCATCCGAACATAGGCCTGCTAGAAAAAAAACCTCTAGTCGTTTTCGTGGTTTCCATTACAATTCCCATTAAACCCATTAGAACGTGATGGTTTCTATCATTTATTTTCTTCTTCATATGACCGTGATTGTTTGAATTTCAATCACCTTGAATATTATATGATAAATTATTCATTTATTTGGTCGATCAGCTGTGGCTTGCGTGCAATATTAATTTGTGATCACTGCGATAATAAAAACACGTGGGCACTCTCTGTAGAGAAGCATAAGATATGAACTAATATTCGTATCGACTGGGTAAATATTTGATTCATATTCTGTGTTGATTGAAACAAATAAGGATACGTTTACCCTTGATTGAAGAGTATGCTTTATTTATTACGGTTTTGTAGTGAACAAACGGAAAGGGTTTAAGTTTGAGACCTTCATCAAAGATTGGATTAAAACGCTTTAATGTCACTTCCAAACATCTCTGCATGTGGTCACCCAGCTAAAGGCAGTTCTGTCTTTTGACCTACAGGTGGCACTTTGCATTTAACACATTACCACCCCAGCATACTGGTTATATTGATGTATTGACAGTGTATGAGCAGGAGGGGGCGACAGCGTAACAGCCAACTCCACGTTTCCAGCATGTTATAATGTCCAGCAAATGTTATATAAATTTATATACTCTGACTTTCTTCAGTGGTGCAAATAAGGCAGAAGGTAAAGGCAGACAACCCTAGTCCCCGTTTACTATCACTACAGTGAAAGAGAATGGGGGCTGTCGTTTCTAAACATTCTGCCTAAAAACAGAATACGACTATTCTGTTATGTGTGAAGTACATGAGGTAGAGCAAATAATGTATTTATGCTGATATGTACTGAAGTTATAAGTTTGCTGTCCCTTTATCTTTGGAGCCTCGTTTAGGGAATGTCATTAAATATTCCCGAAAGGATATTACACAAGTAATCATGGTACGAGCAGAGAGGAGTACATCTGTGGTGTCATCTAAAATCTGACATTCTGCCTGTGGACAGATGTAATGATGTTTACATAAGGAAGTACAAAGAGGTAAGAGGAAGGAATTTGGGTGGCACTGTATATTCAATTGCAAGGCAGATGGCAAACCGGCACAGATATGGCAGTCAGTCATCAAGACCCGAGTCAGCACGTCCGCTTGAACACAGCTCTTAGGTCATAAGAGATTGTAAAGTAACCGGGGGAAAAGATCTGTGACTATAGGTAACCTACACCAGTGAGCCAATAGTGTGTGGAGTTGTATATAGTTTGGATGTATATGTTTGTATATTTAGCATATCCTGATGTTTTAGGCCGTAACCTGTAAATATTTGTGCATAATCTTTTCTTTACTGTTGCGTTTCTGCAGATTCATAATTTTTGCAGATGACATTGGTTTAAACACAGATGCTGTCTTTAAGGGAATGTTTTGTTGTACATTGTGTGTATTGCTATACTTTCTTCATGGCTTGAAGGTTGAGCTTCAATGTGAAAGACGTTCAGATCAATTCAAATGATTATATTGAGTAACATCTTTGGTTAACTGAATTAGCCGAGTAAGTTGAGATGTTTTCTCAGGTTCTATAACACTCTTGTTGTCATTTTACATATGGGAGTGGTGGTGTTCTGTACAGTAGGTGTAGCCTCGGGTGACACACCCACTGGACACACCGTGCAGGGAACGCCAACAATTTATCCACTTATCAGATTGTTTACAAGTAAACTAGATTTTCATTAATCGGAATGTTTTTTATTTTGATTAATTCTTTTCCAACGACCACCCTTCACAATATCACACGAAAAAGTAATTCAACACGGATACGATGGTCCACGAATGATGTTCCACTGTGAAAAAGAGGAAGTGATAGACATTTGTCTCACATTGTCCATCAGAGCGCATACAGACATGATATTTTCAGGAACTCGTATGGGAAGTTAAATGTTCTTTCCCTAAAATAGCTGCTATAATCCAAGGCACATTAGAAAAGTAAACATCTGAAATCTAGAGCTAAATTTAGTCCAGACAAGGCCTTCAGATCAAGAGACTAAAAAGCTTGGCAGCCTCTCCTTCGTAACCAAATTATAGGCAAACCGGTCGACATTTGACTGCTCTTGGTATTCTGTTCATGGGAAATATTTCGCTTGCACTTTGAGGCTGAGAACTATTCTTTTAAATCGCATGAAAAACGAGTGCATTCTCATTGTCCTTTAAGAATATGCAAGAATATAATTTCAATAATGTGTTTGCACACACGCCACTCGGAATGATATCCATATCTGGATGTGTCAATCCTCAAAACATCCTTCTGTGTACCTCAGCATTGTGAGAGACATATCCACAGCAGAATGCTCTAAATTGAAGCCCATTGTTTGGCCTCCTGTTTTTATGGTGAAGGTACAATAGCCTTTGCATCATAACACTGCCGCAGCCGCTGTTGTTGTAGTATCGTTGCGTGGCAGGCTGACAGCTCGGAGTTGACAAAAATCCAACAAGGGACTCTTGAGTAAAGACGCATGTTTCTTGTGGCATCATGTTGGTAAACATGTGCGCACGGTGCGTGCCTTTGAAAATGACTTTGATTGGTGTAAAATAATACTTTTGGGTCACGTTCAATAATGTTTATGCCGTCACCTGAAACATGTTTAACTATAGTCAGAGGATGATAGTAAGCCAAAAGATATTTGCTGGGGATAAACGTTACACAGTAACATATCAGTCACAAACAAACATCACAGAATCCTTAAAAGATGTAAATATAATATAATAAATACCGTACATGTAGCCTAGATATAAAAGTTTGTATAGGTGGGAAGAATTGTGACATTTAAAGAAAACTACTATGTGTCATAACATAATTATTTGACCCTCACAAAGTTTTAGTGGATTGAATGGTTAAACGGGAATTGTATTTGTTTTAGCTGGTGATGCGTCGTCTCTGTGATGCTGTTAATGCTGACTGACAGGGTCTCTGGGAACGGTGCGTCCAGGCGGAGGTTTGGAGGAGGCAGGAGGGAGGAGCTTCACAAACTCCGAGTCCTGTGACTGAAAGTTTACAGATTTGGGAGTGAAAGAGAAGCTGAAGCTCGATCTACTGTCACTTTCTTGCCGCAGATCTTTCTAAAGGACGCGCACTTTCGTTCATCTTATCGACCAGGTACGTTTGCGCGTCTCCAGACTCGAGACTTGACCAACTTTACGCACTTTATAAAAACTCTTCCTCTTCGTTTGGTAAAGCATTAACCATTAGGCGTCATTATTATTGTGGCTTATCTCGCGTTTTATTATGAACAATTTCTATTATCTAGTGTGTAATAGGTTTTATATTGCATTTTTAAAAGGTTGGGCTGAAAAATCAAACGTAATATAAATATACTTTGTGCGTAGTTGTGCGTTTTAAACAAAGGCGTTGTAGTGGTGTTTTGTTATGTGGATGCTTGTTTATCAAAACCTTTTTATTTGTTTTATCTCTCTTTAAAGCTTTCCTCCCACACCCACCCTTGCACAGATCTTTATCTCGTTTAAGAATCAGTCTGGGTTTATTTTCCTCTGCCTTGGAAATAATCCTGTCTGTACTGGTTGACAAGCTGTCTAGATATTATTTGAATATCATTGGTGTTTTAACAACATGAGCAGGTTCTGTCCTGTATTAAACTGACGAGATGGGTCCCATAGCATTCCGTATATGTGGCTGCAGCCTACTCAACAACAGGAAGTTCTCATCTCTTGCTCATTTTGCAGAGGATGCATTACACTGGTCCGCCAGTCTGAAAATTGTTTAGCAATACTTGCGGGGCTTTGTGTAAGCATCTCATTCAGAGGTCCAATGACATAGTCTAAACAAGGCGGGCGCTATTATCCCATGCCTCCTAGATGTGTGCTATGCTGTTACATATTAAGATTCTCGGTGGTGTCGTCCAAAGTGGATTTGGTGTTTCCGCGCTCTTAAAATATTTGCGGCGTGGAATCACCGGGCATCAACGTTCTTATTTAGTTTAATTCGTTTCTGTTGTGGGATTTGGAAGGGAGGATGCTTTGGGAATTTTTCAGCTGAGAATGTTGGGGGATTTCGGTGTTCGCTTAACCTCGATTGTTCCTGTTTTAGTTTTGGCAGCCAAACCATAAATCCAGACACGCCGAAGGATGCACGCACGGTACTACTTATTGCAAACTGTTTAACACAACCGCACAGGCCATGCTTCATATCCTCCTGTAAGGCGGCTGCATATTTGGCTGATTCTCCAACCAGCTAAAACAATAGCGTGCATGCAGCTTAGTACAGAATCTGTCATATTCCGTCTGGGGAACTGGTTTTATTGCTCTGACCTTCAGCTGTACGAGAGCTTGAGAAAAAGTCTGAAAGCAGAATAGAGGAGTGATGAGACATCACGGTATCTGCGCGGACAGTGAGGCGTTGTGCACGGAACACTGCGGAGCGAGACGGGGCCAGTAATTGGCCATGAAACTGGATCTGATAACAGTGTGGTGTTTGGAAAATATGCAGGGAATGCCCTCGCCTTAAAAGGAACATATTGAACACGGTGACCGATTATTGGAATAGCTTCTGAAATGCTAAACAGGCCCATTTTGCTCCTTATGGGTTTCTCATGGGCCTCAGAGTTAAAATTCTCTGATAACATGGGTGGCACTGTCCTGCATTGCTGCAGTTTGTTGGCCCTCACGTTTATAGACTGTGTTTGAGTAAGTCGGTCCTTCAGACACATTTTGCCCTTCAGGTACTTATTTACTTAGAGCTGTTGGATTTACCAGAGCTTGATTTTAATCTCCCTCGAAAACATGCATCTAGATGAGCTGATAATTGAATTAGCATGTTTGCGTGTTAGAGGTTTCTCTTAAATGTGCAACGCTCTTAGCACTTGACCACAGTCAAGCTATTGGTTTTCCACAAAACATCCCCAAATGACTAGGGAACAGACATGGAAGATTCATAACCATCACTTGGATGCAACTAAAGCATATAAATAAAAAACATATATTTCTGTATCGCAGAACTGAAATCATATTTATTTTAGATATCTCTTACGAAATCTTTCATTTTTCATTGGCACGGTTGACATGCAGCGGTAACCTCAAGAGATGCAACCCAGCTGCCCCTCCCCTTTTTCTCTCCTCTGCTTTGAATCCGATAGCCTGTAATTTAAAAGCGTCGGATCCAGGAACCGCGGTTGTGTAAGACAGCGATGAGTGCTTTCGGAACAAACAAGCTCCACAACGACGGTGACGATCGGGAGACACGGCGAAACGGAGGGCATTCCTCAAGTGTGAAGTCAGGGTCGTCAGAAACTTTCTCTTGTTTATCTAGGTCCCTGCAAATATGCAATAAGTGCCGCAGATGTTTCTTTAGTAATATATAAAGCTAAAATTCCTTTTATATTAAATCCTTCTGCAGCGAGGGTGTGTTTTTTTTGGTGTGATTTGACTTTGCGGTGTGTTTGTTGTTCTTTTGAGACTGCAGGTTTCAGTGGAAAAGTCTCAGGGTGGAACGACAAATGTGCCCTGGGGCTGCTTCTGTGGATTGTCGGCTTACAAACAGACCACTGATTTGCAGTGATGTCAGGGGGATGATGGGTGACGGACATTTATACTTCACCACTTTCTTTCTTTAGGACAGAAGCATGTTAGAGCCCAGCATCCAGATGATTTACCGGGAGGAACACGGACATGTTTAGCCCCAACCCAAAATTGTTGCTAAAGTCAGGATCGAACAAGAATGCAAATGTTGAATATGTGTTTCAACAAATTAGATATGACTACAGGGCGAAATTGATATTCGTGAGCAAAGTCGATACATTTTATCACTTTATTATTTAAATAATTGCATTGTAATGTAACCAAACAGATTTTTTTTGCTGTGGTCTCATTCTCATCTGCAAAAACATGCACAGTCGATTTTCCCATCCTCAGCCGACTGAAGGCCCATAAATCCCTTCCCCACCTCACCCCGCTCCGGCCCTAAGCTAAACAAACAAATCTAATTGAGATATGTCCATCCGAAAGCACTGTGAGGAATTAGAGCACACATTTAGGGTCAACAATGATGCACAACCGCAAGAACGCATGAAAATTGACGTTGATTCTCGCATGAGGTCATGTTGATGCCGAGGATTACGTTGCAAGCGTGCCAACGCTCCCGTAAAGGGGACGAGGGAGAGCCAGCAAGCAATGATTCGACGGATGCCGATACCGATGAAGTAACAGCGCTCTAGCGAACAGCTACTCAAACAGACTGAACTCCTCCGACCTCCTGGCCTGAGAAAACATGCACGCTTTTCTTTTCCTCTCACTGTCAAGCCTTACATGGTCACATCTACATGCATTCGTATCGAGAGCCAAACCGGGTCAAAGAGCCAGCCAGTTTGGTGATGCGATGTTGCAGTTCGCATGATGTTGAGGTTGTCAAGTAACACGAAACAACCTCAGGGATGGTCGCATTGAAAACTGGTCGCTAGCGTAGCCATCGGCGGTCTTGTTTGTGTGTTTGTTAATGCTTTAATAGAGGTGGTGTGTGTGTGTCTGTTAATGGTAGCAGCCAGCGGTAATTGTTTAAGAGTGCCTTTATGGACTGAACTCTTTTCTTCTAATCAGAAGCATATTTACGTGCTAGCATGCTAGCCTCGGCGGGATCCTCAGGAATGCGAGGCGGCGCTGCACGCACCCTCTTTCGTTCCACTTCACATGTCGTTGCGTTGTTCTTGAGAGCCAGTTAAAGTCTGAGATCAAAGAAACCAGGGCTGTCATTCAGGACTCTCTTCCTAAGTGTATCGAGCATGTTAAATGAAATGCGTCTCCGCATAACTCAAACTGTACATAATGTTCATTATAGGGGGTCAGCGTGAGAGCTGAGAGGCACAGCGTCCGTCCACACAGTCTGTTTCTTCATCGTGCCGTAGCCGACAGCTTGCACGGAATCAGTTTGAGAGTTTTTAATCTGAAGTGTTCTGTGAAAAGAGGAACTGGCATTCGGGAGAGACTTGCCTCATGTGAAATGTGTTATTAATGATTCCCCGTTATAATCGCTCACGCTATTAATAAACATCTCAGGTCTGGCTTTCTAAAAGTAGGTTTTATTACCCTTCAGCTGTAGTCCAAGCTAGCGTATGTTGCTGTTCGACTAATGAATCTAAGCAGGAGGAATTGCATGCTGGGAATTTACTTGGTTGGTGTCCCGATGGTCGATAAAGATCAGAAAGTAATAAATCAAATCAAGTGATTAAAAAGTGGGAACCGTAGAAGTATACATTGTGCATGATATGTGGAACAGGAGCTTTGTCTCAAAACCTTGTAAGCTAACTATCTTTTATAAAAAAAGGCTTTCCCAGAATGCACCACAACAGTTGTTTATAAGACAAGATTAATATAAATAGACTTGGTTACCAAATCCAATAATAAATATGTCAAAAGCCCAATGGAGCGAAATTAGCACTTGGCGACGATGTGCCTAAAACAATAGCAAACAAGACCTTGTTTATTTCATCCTGGTCTGATGCGGTAAACAAAACGGCGATTCAAATTAACGTCAAGTCTGATGTAATTACAGACCCATTATTGCTAATGACAGATACACAAAGATTTCAAAAAAGTGGGCGAAGCAGTTTTGTGTCTTAGGCTTATTATAAGTTGTGCAATGCTGGATAGGTTTTGATGAATGCGATGGAGCTCAGTGTGTGTGTGTGTGTGCGTTGGGTTATGTTAGGCCAGCAGACCTCATTATGGTTTGTTTTAATGAACATGGCCTGAGTAACTAGAACAATGGGCACTTGTTACAAACCCGTCTGGCGGTCTGCTGTGTGTGTGTGGTTGCAATGCCACTCAAATCCGTGACAGACGTCTGCGAGACCACCACGGATAATGGGGGCTCCATTAGTTCAGGTTTAATGAACAGGAATTGAGTCGCAGATGCCCGGGCCCTCCTTAAACGCAATCGCGAGTCATAAAGGATCTATGTCAACTCAGCCAATGTCAGTAGACTCTTCATGGGTGTGTGGTACAGGTGTGTGATGGTAAATACGCCGTCTTTGGAGTCGCTCTAGTGGTACGGGGGATTTCTGAGTAATCTCATTTCCAGTTCAGCCACTAGTTACGATCCGACCACCAGAAACCCGAAACCAGCCCATAGCTCCAATATTCAATTATTTACAATTTCATGCTTGCCTGGGATTTGTGTTTTTCTTGTGAATGTAAAGATTACGCAGCGGACGTCATGATTTATGCAGCTTTTTCTTTAAATGCTGTTTCAAGAACGGAGGGGCGCGCTGATTCGATCTGCATGACCGAGAGCGCTGGCAATCAAACCGCCGCAATATTTCGCTCGACTTAAATAGAGGAATTTATCGTAAAGCTAAGTGCACGTGACTGCGTGTTGAAGAGGAAGAAAAGAGCGAGTTTTCCTGGAACTGGCAGAAAGAAAGATTTTGAGGTTTCCTGAAACGCAAGTAGCTGCACAGCCCTGTGGCACTAAACATAGACCTGGTGATTTTACCAGACGTCGCTCGACACCGTGACGTGGATGTCGCATCGACGTGGGCGTCCATATACCTACGTCGCCAGATTTACACAAAGTTGCCGTCTCTTAAGTGTCCGCAGCGCTCAGACCCCCTAAAAACGCTGGCCTGGAGCCATGCTAATAATAACAGCCAGCAGAAATATGCTCAGAAGAGGGGAGATCCAGTAGCGTAGCTGGAAGAGAGGGGCACGGGAAAGGGTTCAGCATTCACACAGGAATGTGTGATCTGAGGAAAAGTCACAGAGTACAGCAAAGCTGCACATGAATGTATTTTGCAATGAATGTGAACGCAAATGCTTTGCGAATTAATTTGTGAGACATAATCTGCGATTGCAGTGATCTTTTATTGAAGAAAATATGTTGGAGCGTTCCTTTGGATAAATTTGGACTCTTTTGTCGTCGTCTTTCTTAGGCTCCTGACAAAGTTTAGACAGTGTTTATAGCTGGCTGCTTAGAAAAGGACACGATTTACTTAATCATCCTATTGGCATAAACACATGAAGGTAACTCTATCGCCCCCTTGAGTAATACCGCCCGAGTCATGTGTTTGCAAAGCCTTGGTGTCAACGTAATGTGACGTGTACGGTCTATTTCTTGTGTTATGTATATTGTAAATTAAGCATGTACTTTCTTTTGGATGTCAAATGGTAGAAAGGCTTTGTTTCTTGTTGCGTCTCTGAGGCTGTGATAAAGATTCTTGCGGTTGCATTTAGTTTCATCCCTCACCAGCGAAGATCTTTCACTGCCCGTCGTGAGCCAGACATGTTTTTATCTCAGAGGGCTTTTAGCCAGTCTTGCTTTTAGTTAGCGATGACGTACATTATGTGCGTCCATTTGTTCAACTGTCACAACGCGTGTTCTGGTTGTTTGCTCACAAGAACTGTTTCCAGAATTTCTGAATGATGCTTCCCATCTCACAACCTCATGAATTCCAAGTAACGTCTTTCGGTGAGGTCATCTAGACGGATGCTTGATCTTATTTCTACATAACTCTCGTGAGGAACGCGGAGGCCTTCGGTTTTCATACAGTAGATTATTTTTCTATCAATCAATGATTATAAGATCTAACAAAACGGCACATTTCGTTGAATCTTGAGCTATGAACGGTGATGATTCATTTTGTAGCAGTATGGAAAAAAATGTGTCCTTGGTAAGCGAGTGTTGTCATTCCAAAGACTTGCGAGACATAAACAAACATCATGACAGAAGCTGGTTTTGAGGGCGCTGGGATTAAGGAGAACATGTCTTACATGGAAGCAATACAAACCCAAAGACTGACGCGCGCGGCCAACATGTGTAAGGCACGACTAAGACATGTCTCCCATGTTGATGTTGAATAGCGTCTTAAATCACTCAGTTCATTGCTTCAAGCGATGTCACGGTTATCCAGCAGTGTTCGACAGGCACGTTTTACAAGACACACATCCGGAACTCTTTAGCTTTGAGAAATACATTTTTATGTTCCATTAAACGCTCCAGCTAGTGTAACAGATGGGAGAAAGGACACATAGGGTGTTTATATTAATTGCGATTAAATGCAAATGTTTTAATAATTGTGACCCTGTCTGTGCAAACCCAGCTGAAATCATTTTATTTGTGATTTACTGATTTCAACATAAAATCACCTACGTAATGTGAAGAGCATTACTGAAAATATAAAATCTTTACATTCATTATTTATCATATTGTAAACAAAAATTTTTTTACTTTTTGAAATCATTACTAGATTTAGCTAATTTATTTTGGACTTTACAGACAGGGTCACATTTGGAGCGTTCAAAAACAAACTTGACATCCCAATGATACACCGCCGTACACGATTGTTTTCTGTATGATATCCTGCTTGACATCACGGTGAGCTCGTTCATGCCAAATCTTGATAAATGAATGCATCAGAATTGCTGGCACAAGCATATTTCATTTTTAATTGGTTGTGAAAATGCCTCTTTTTACAATATATGAATTTTAATCCTCTATAAAACTACATACGTTTTTAATGCATAGACCAACCATATCATCAAATCTCAGTCACACGCCTCTTCAACGCATATTCTGTCACAGCTGTATCTTCATGGCTGGATATTTGATGAATCTTTTTTCCACTCACAGTTATGTAAGAAGAGGCGCAGCTCTTAAAGCTAAAACCGCTCAATCTTGGACAAAAATGCTGGGAGGGAAAATAACTTATGTGCCATTTTTTCCTCAAGTGCAGAATAGTATAGAAGAGTGTTTGAATGTGGTTTGGGACAGCTAGTACCCTAGCTAGTATGATGATGCTGTTTATTGGCCCTGTGGAGTGCAGTGTTTAAATATGAGGGCTCTATCTGACTGCGCAGCATGTTAGAAAGCTTTGAGTTTTTCTTTTTTGTATGCGTGTTGCTTACGGGAAAGAGAGCTTTTTCCTACCATATTTGGTCATGTGGAGCCACGCCAATAGGCAGCAGACGTTTGATGCCGTACAAGCATCTCCATTTGGCCTTTTTCCTCTACTTTTTTTCACTTTTGAGGACCTCGCATGCCGACACTCGCTGATAGGGGTGCGATCTTTGGACGTGCATGAGAGGACCATTTAAAATCGGCGTTTAAAAATGCATAGCTTGAAAGCACGTGCGCATCTGAAATGCATTTTCAGGAGCGCAGCTGCTGTCGTGTAGTAATAAATGGCCCTGGGTGTAATGAGTTAATGGCTATGAAAATCGCCCATTCAGAAACGGAAACGAAAACGTTTTTTGGACATCCGAAACCTTTGTGCTTACATTTTTCTTTTTTACTTGGTGTAGGAAAGGAGGAGTGAATGTTTTGTTTAAATGACGACTGGTGCGAATTCGAGAATGTTCGACACTTCAACCAATTCCTCTTGAAGAAATAAATATAAAAGAAATACTACTTTTATATCAAATTGAAAACTCTTTGGGATTTTGCACCATTTGCATCTCACTAACCCAGCTGATGTGTTTGTCCTATACCTTTTAAAATGAACAAAATCAAGAATTACTTGATGAAAATGTTAATTGTTATTGGAGTATTTATATTAACTTATTACATTTATGGATCTATTATCCGAGAGCCTTCAATTGCATTTCGAATAATTCAAGTGGATTGATGCATATTTGGTGTCTTACCAGGTAACCGTAGACCAACAGGCCCAAAGTGATTCACAGGACATGCAGACGTGTCGGGGAATGCAAACCATTGTCTGGGAATGCAGGAATCTGCTTTTCCATCCCCAAGTGGAAATTAAATGATTCAATGATTTGGATTTGCTTGATTCCTTACATTAGAAATTTGTCTAAATTTGGTCATTTATGGAAAATAAACCCAAAAATCAGGACCCTGACATGAAGCTCATGTTTCCTGTGCCACCTTCAAAGGATTTATTTTGTGCTAAAACAGCTGACTCTACAATACCCCACCACGGGTATTACTAAAATAATGGAAAAGCTTTACAATGCCAAACAAACAAAATGAAGTATTCCAAAGACTGACTTTTATTAGTGATCAGAATTATGCCTGCAGATGAAATGAAGTATATTTGAGGGAGAATGTAATATGTACTGCTAAATCATATTTGTGGATTCTTAAAATAATGCCTTTTAGAATCAAATAAAAACGTTTGATTTATTTTCTGAAGAAGTTACATTTGGGGCATGTAGGGATAGTGAGGATCGTAAATTCCTCAGGTCATGCATCACTGCTCTTGCATTCAGGACCAGGCGTTTTCATAACTTAACCACGTTTTCTCCTCTCTTCTCCACTTGTCTTTTCTCTCTCCTCTCCTATACTTGCATATCTTCTTTGCCCAGTGACAGCCATGAAAAGCGGTTGCTGCAGTTCCTGCCAAGATCTCGTCTGAATTTATAGCAACACATCCTGCTCTTCTCCTTTCCTCGCTATCTCATTCCTTGGGTTTTTGCTAAAGATACTGGAGCTGTAAGCATGCTGACGCAATGGAGACGTGGAACCTGCCTTCAACAAGCCAAAAACTACCACCTCAGTTTATAATTTAGATATTTGAAATTTACAGCCCTCCAAACGGACAAAAAATATTGATGACTCATCTTGCACAACGAAGACTTTCGTCCAATTAAAAGCTTTCTAGTTTGACAATACCCCTCACCACTGACATATTTGGGACCTTGTTGAACATTAAAGGTGTCCTGAACTTGCAGTTTTTATTGTTTAATACTATTGTCTGAGGTCATCTTATGATATTCACGTGGTTTTTACATTCGAAAACAGTAAGTAATAGGCTATTTTCTACCCTCCGTTTTATGGACGTGCCGCATTGAAGACTTGGAAGTAAACGGCCATTGCTATGATTGTAAAGCAGTTTGCGTAGTAAACTTTGTTGGAGCCTTCTGTGAATTCGGTTAGACTCATAACGTTAGGTTAGGCCAAATATCTGCCTTTGTGTTTAGCAGAACAAAGAAACGTATACAGGTGTGGGACAACTTTATTTTTGTGTGAACTATCCCTTTAACTGTACTTATAAAAACATCTCAGTATATGCACTGAAATGTAGATTTTTTTAACCGTTTGACCTTCTGTAACGTTGAATGTCATAGATATATTCAATCTAGAATGCTCAGCATTTATATATAAATCTAGATTTTCAAAGTCCATTTTTGCTTGGTTCTCTGAAGGGCCTGTGGGGGTACATAACGTAAGGTCTAGAAAATACTGCCTCAGCGCATCCATCCCCTTCCCCTCTTAAGAGCTCTGAAACACAGCAGGTCTTTGAACGTCTAACACATAAACACAGCTGTGTGTTAATAGGAATTGTTTGCCTGTCACCCGGTTGTTATATTGTACACGGACCAGACCTGATGCTGGAACCCTGCCATCACCGTCCTGACACTGTCCTGAGATCTGCGGTCGTGTGCCGACCAATCAATCACCTGCCTTTATGGGACAGTTCGGTTTTCTTATTGCTCTCAATTTCCTGCACATCCCACCATAATTCTGTAAGGGGTCTATAGTCGTCTTCTCGTAGACAGATGGATGAACAGTATGGTTTTGGAGACACAGGTGCACATACTGTGTACATTTTCGGTGTTGCTTCAGTGAGATCTTCATTCTTTGCTCAACCCGTGTTGATCTCTTTACAACTCTGCAGTTTGTTGAGTGAACAGCATTCAGGAGGGAATTCAGTTCTCTCGTCTTCTCAGTCTTGGTCTTCCGGTTTCCTCCTGTCTGTCTGACTGACAAGCGTCTGGAATCTTTGCATTTTTAACCAGGTTCAGAGGGCAATCCGGCATGTTCCAAAACCAGCAGTCGGAAAATGTTTCTTGAATTATTTCAACGCTTTTTATTGCGACAGTTCATCATTCGAAAGTTTGTTTTGTGGTCAGACTGCTGTTTTATCATTATGTATGATCAGCACGGTCTAGAATGAACCTTGTTGCATCTTTCAACAGTATGTTTTGTGTCCGTGATATTTTTTTTTACCGCCATATTGCAGACAAATCTTATCTCATTGACCATAGTTAAATATTGTATAGGACTGTTAGTGTTTGTGGGCTTTAAAGAGTGAAGTTTTAGGTTTTGATTTAAAGGATTTGTTGGTAAAAGTCTGTTAGCGGTCAGCGGTTTCAATCCAGATGAAAAGCCATAGTTCACATTGCTGGCATACCTGGAGCATCTTTTAATGAGTTAGTGGGTGTAGAAGGCTTGCGTGTTTGAAGCTGTAATGCGCTAATGACGTTGAAGATTTCTGGGATACCAACCTGCACCTGGTTGTAGATCACCTGCACTCACACAAACTCGTAAACTTGGAACA
This sequence comes from Barbatula barbatula, assembly GCF_947034865.1. Lineage (NCBI taxonomy): Eukaryota > Metazoa > Chordata > Actinopteri > Cypriniformes > Nemacheilidae > Barbatula > Barbatula barbatula. The sequence continues at coordinate 2,367,172 of NC_136768.1, read as the reverse complement.
GACATTTCAAATTTGTCTTACGCTTTTCTTGATCATGTAAAAGTTTGAACCATAAATAAGAACCATATCTTTCTTACTTTTTATTATCTGAAGAAGCTTTTTTTCGCCACAACGAAGCTTTTGTGAAACTCAAGGGTTCTTCAGATGTTAAAGGTACTTCGATGCCGTAGCAAAACCATCGGTCCCATGTTTCGGTGAAGTTTTATTTGTGTAATTAAACCTTGAGCATCAACGTTTTTAATTGATACTTCAGGTTTTAAACCGTAAAGGACCAATAGAAAATTAGATGATACATTTATGGTACCTTGTATACCAATATAAGACACACCTGCCCTCTTTTTGATATGTGCGTCACTCACTGTTTGCAGACTGTTCATCCGTGCAATTGTCCTGCTTGTTTGTTTAAGTTGGCTGGACAATATAAACGTCTTTCATTATGGCCTCATTACGAACTAAAATCGCAGTCAATATAACTGTACCACAATAGGACATGTTGAAAGCTACACATCTATTTGCGCTCCTTATTCCTGTAGGAAAAATGCCATTTTATACAGCGCTTAATAGCTCCGTATCACTGTGAAATGTACATTCCATTTCGCTCAAATGTTTTTTAATGTAACATGTCTGAGTGGCCGCTCCATCTGTTAAGGTCTTGGCGGAAAAAGACTGTCAGAATCTTCCTCCTTCGCCAGACTCCCGCCGCGGCCGTGGAGAGCGTGTTAACATAAACTCTGATAGCGAAGCCTGTGGACGTTAATGGACCTATATTGACAGACATGCAAATAAGGGCGATGGTTTATGTTGGCAAGATTCTGCTCTCTTCCCGAGCGGTAAATGTAGTCTCTCGCTCGAGTCGTCCAGAGAGGCTGAGGTCCAAAAGACGGTGGGTGGTAGATCCAAACATTAGTTATTTAATCCTTTTGGCAGCGGGGATGTAGATCACATCAGCTTTGGCTCTGGATGTAAAGAACAAGCTCTTTACCTCAATATTTGTCTCGGCGAAGTTGTTCAGGTTAAGTGTGTCGACTGTAATCTTGTAATTTTTAAGTGTATATGCGTAGTTTTAGTTTCAGACGTATAGTAATACAAAAACATAACTTTTTTATACTGACCTACATTAAGTTTAAGATAACACATTTAAGCATATACAGGTATGTATAATGCATAATACAAGTTGTTATATTGTATTAACTATGACTTGTAATGCACCCAATTACAATTTGTAATGTCTCATGAATAATTTTAACTATGCGTAAATATTTATTGTTACGCTTTGCATTTTTAATTAGCTTATTCCTTAACAACATTTGAATGTATTACAACACACATTATTAACAAATATAATGCATCATACCCTTGAATAGCTCTTTATAATGCATTATACTTAAAGGCTTTCAATGAAGTGTTACCAAATTGAATTAATCATAATTGATCATATTTGATTATTGATCACTTATTTTAGTATGTGAATAAAGTACAATGAACAAACGTTCTTGAATGCTTTTCCATAAACTATAGACAAGGCAGAATACATTTATACATATACACGGTGTACATACGCACATACAAAATGAAAATAAAAGTACATTTGTCTTCGTCTTTAATCAAAATGTAATATCTTGCTTTTTTTTCAACAATCTTCACATCCCGTGATTGATAAATTATGAACAAGTTGGTTTTATATGCTATCGTCGATCTCAAATGATTCAGAAAAGCATTTCTTTTAACTTTTAGGCAAACATCTCGAACCCTTTGACCAACGGTTTTCACTTCAACCTACACAACGAAATCTGTCTTCTCAGCCTTTACCAGCTTTTTTTCCCTTTGAGTCCTGCAGAGCCGAATCTAAATTGTTCTTGTGGTTTGGCACAAACGTCCACACTGTGTGTATTTGCGACCTGGAGAGCGTTGCAGACTGAGGCTGTGTAACGCTGCAATCCCATGGGTCATTGCAGCAATGAGGTTTGATGAAGGGTTAAGCAGCACTTACCAGAAACATAGTAATTTACCAGGTGAATGTGTTATTATAGCTACTAAGACAGGAGGCGTCTCCCTGCTCGCTGGGGGCCTGGAAAATGAGCCAAGACCCCCGTTATGAAACATTCTGGAGGGAAGACGTGAGTGTAGGAAAGACTAGGAGTCTTTATCCTGTTGCTTATGTGTTACACACGGGTGGTCCGCGAGAGGAAGAGACGAGTCCTTTTCTGCATTCTTTCTCACAAGACAGGACGTTATCGTTACTAATACACACCACGGCACCAAAACACAAATATAACACTCGGCACTGTAAGACTGTGTGTTGTTGTCTCTTGCGTTGCACTTCAAAGATTTACTTTTTATTTCTAGGGGGTTTGTTTAATAAGGTAGGTCGGCATGTGTTGTCGTCACAGCGCCGAGTCTGATGCAGGTTATGATACAGTTTCAGTTCATGAATTCGCGTTCCTGAAAACGGAAGATCAGGCTAAAGATAGTGCGGATTCCAGCGGTGTGTGAATGAGGGCACAGGGTTGTCAGATAAGGAAGATCAGCTCCATCGCTCCCTCTCTTTTCTATCTCACATTCCTGGTTTCTTATCTCTCTCTCTCTCTCTCTCTCTCTCTCTCTCTCTCTCTCTCTCTCTCTGTCTCTCTCTCTCTCTCTCTGTCTCTCTCTCTCTCTCTCTCTCTCTCTCTCTCTCTCTCTCTGTCTCTCTCGTGAATATGGAGGAGGGCTCAAGAAGGTGTTTCCTGTTCTTCTGTGTCATAGCATTGCTTTTGTATACTTTGAGTTTGAAGTACACACTTTGCATAAACTAACACCACCACAAAGGTGTTTTTATATCTCAATTTTGTCTCTTTATAGCTATGTACAGCAGTTATTATGGTTTTGACCTTTTACAGTGACATTTTATGTAAAAAAAAACTAACCGGCGATAACTGCATCAGTAGAAGAGAGATGGAAGGAATGATGTGGGGAGAAAATCACTGGAATGAGATTAGGAGTCGGGAAAGGGTGAAGAGAGGGACAGTTTGGAAACGGGAGAGAGGGAGGAGCTAGAGCTGCTGTGATTGACAGTTTGCACTATAATGGTAGGGAGAGAAACAGCAAAGGAGGGAGGGTGAAAAAACGGGATGGGAAAAGGCCGGATTTGGCCGTTTTGGAGTAGCTACAGCGGCAGAAAGAGAAACATACTGAAATACACTTCGTGCTGGGAATGAAAATTTAGTTTTCAATCTAGTTTTTAAGAAGTTACGTTACAAACGTTGTAAACAAACATTTTAGTTAGTTTGTTTGTTTTTGCAAATAAAATGGGGCTGTGGGGAATATAGACCACAGTCTGTTTCATATAGACAGGGTCTTGCCAAGTCAGTTTTCGTCACATGCAATTTATTTGGATGGATAGCAGAGATATAAGAGAGAAAAGATAAAAACATCACATGGCGATGCAAAATTGACAAAAAAATACAGATGCCATCTAGCTAGACTGAGACGCTAGATGCTTCCTTGCATTTCAGAATATACCAGAATTGGTAAATTCCTTACGATTTCCATTCCCTGTTTGGATTATTGAGAAAAGAAAAGTGTCAATAGACTGTTCCAGAGGTTATCATCAGTATGGTTAAGCTACGTCGGTCTCCAAACGCCTTGTCTATAGCGTCACAGGGCCGAGATTAATGACAACAGCTCTATATCTCCTGGGTGGGCCCTCTTTCTCTACTATGTAGTCCGCAGTATATTTAGTGAGACTCTTTCTGCTCGACTGAGTGGACATCCTGTGTTAAAATCCTATCCTCGCTCGCTCTCTCTCCCACACAATTTCCATTTTAAGTGGTATTATGAAAACAAACTTCTGATCTGTTTGATGTCAGGCTGAGAAAAGAATGGCTGTAAACGTCTTGCATATGGGAATGCGTGATTTTTTTTTTTTTTTGGTGTGTGTGAAAAGGTTAACCAAATACACACAGCTGCTGTGGAATCCAGACGTTCAGAACCATATTCAGTAATATGCACCATGCCGTGTAGAGGGAATATTTAGTGAGTTTGTGTAGGATTCGTGCGTGGGACTAAAGGAGATATATGGTATTTTTTCAGGGTCACGCTCTCAGGACTGAACATGGATGATGATTTCGAACGGCGCCGGGAGCTCAGGAGACAGAAGCGCGAGGAGATGCGTCTAGAGGCGGAGAGGTAACGTTTTGATCAATCTTGCATATTCCATTCAGATTCACAAGTATTTGTATTAATGAAGGCCATGTGTGCTACAGTTTTAAATGCGTGAGCCCTTTAAATTTGATGAATTCTGATAGGCTGTCTGTGTTTTTCATTAATCGGCAAAAAAATGCTTTTTTGTATCATTATTGTTAGTTATTGCTACGCTATTCAATCTTATAACCATTGTTATCCTTCTTTGTGCAAACCTTAAAGGGACAGTACACCAAGAAAAAATTTAATTCGGTCGTGGTTTACTCGCCCTAGAGTTGTTTCAAATCTGTATAAATACTGTATATTTGTTCTGGTACACACAGATAGTATTTTGAAGAATGTAGAAAAGCAAACAGTTCTGGGAACCTTTTGACTACCACTGTACATTTTTCTACCAAGCTTGTCAAACCTCGAGGGTGAGTGAATCATGACACAATTTTCATTTTTGGGTGAACTGTCCCTTTAAGTTATCAAAATAATACAACGGCACAAAAAATTGCAAAGATACGATATTGACAATCCAGTTAGTCAGAAAAATGTTGTGTGCAGATACTGACTGATCTTATCACCCTCTTTGTCGTCTGTGCGATGATGGAATTCACTATTTAAAGCAGGAACACAACGATAAACAAATGTTAAACATTCCAGGTTTGACACATTTGCGATGCTTTTGACCATTTAAGGAAATGTGACACTCCCATACACACTGGAACCGCTGATCCATTTTGCATCGGAGAGCACTGATTTCCTTTGAGCTCTGTGCATTTTGCTTAAAGCTGTGTCATGGAGACATATGGCCCGTCAAAAAGAATTGTGGGGAATGACTTTTAAACATGCAACTATAGCTTATTACTCTGAAAAACAGCTTGCCTTGGTGGATCGATTGTCTGCTTTGCGCTGATTCAGATGGTTTCCAAGTCCGGCATGTTCCCAAGGGCTCAAAGCTTCTTTACTATTTTCTTTTTATGTATATTTACCGCAGCCGGGAAGCTTCATATAATCCTATTTTTTATTTCTATTATCACAAGCTCTAAAATTTGGCAATTTTTACAAAGTACGTAGGGTGCGATCCAAGTGTCGGGTTCACGTCTACTAAAACCTTCCCGTTTCCTCAAAGCTTGTTTCCATAAAATGCTTTCACGTCTTTTTAAATATATGGGATATTTCCACCCAATCGGTGGGCAGAAGCTGGATGCTTCTAATACATCGATTAGAACCCATTATACTTTACAGCACGTCAGAAAACAAATGCCGTTTCTGACTTTACATTGTAAACCTCTGTAAGGGTGGAATTGTATGCCTCATGCCAAATAATGCATTTGGCAGCAAACGTATGCAACAAAAGATTAGAAATGCAACTCGTTCAACTCGACTCCTGTGTTTGTTCTTGTGGAGTCGTTTCAATTTGGCCTGCTCCTCTCCTGGCGCTCGTGTGTTCGATAAAAGATTCAATCGTGCTATTAAATTGCTTCCATTTTGCAAAGATGCTGTAACAATCAATATTTACTCTTTTCCCGTAATTGACCTAGTCAAAAGCACATGTCGCTGGCCCAGTCCGTTCGTCCGCCATCACAATGTGAAACGTAGCGCAGGCACACTTTTCGGGGTAGGAGCGATAAGTGCTGTCATCCTGCCAAAAAGCTGTACGTTAAAAGCGTTTACTCACGAAGATTTGCGGCGCTCCCCTTCCCTTATGTATTTACTGAGTGAGAACAGGGCAACAACGGGCGGGCAGATGTTGGCTCGGCCCTGACGTACAAAGTCTGATAACACGAGGCTTGGCATCCGAGCTGTGTTGCATTTCTATCAGGCGATGATGGCTTGACGTGCGCCAGTTCTTTCCTCTGAAAGATGTGCCAACATTTGAATGGGTAGAAATGACAAGTTAAAAGGAAGGAATATGTGCGAGCGAGCGAGATGTGGCCACGTGATCAAATTTTTCTCTACCTGTATCACTTTGACTCACACACGTCAAGAGGTTTGGCTTTAGTTGTGATGAAGTGTGAAAGAGCTTTTAGGTGGTCTCATGGACCGTACAGATCTGAGGTCCCCCATATGATTGGCTGGCCCCTTTATATTTTATAGGTATAGTTTTTTGGGATAGTTCACCCAAAAATAAACTTGTCTTCATTGAAAACGTCATTGACTCTTTCTTTAGTGGAACACAAAAGAAAACATTTTGAGAAAACAAAAAATATATCCGGGGTTTTGTGTTCATACAATTGAAGTCAATGGGGTCCAATGTTGTTTGGTTACAAAGGTTCTTCAAAATATCTTTTGTGTTCTGCAAAACAAAGTAATACAGTTTTGGAAAGACATAAAGATGTTTCTTTTTTTGGGTAACGTATAAAAATAATACAAAAGCCCCCTACAGGATTCACTAACACCTGAAGGTCTCCCATCCAGGTATTCGCCAGACTCAACCCTGCTTAGATTTCTGATCTCCATTCAGCCTGGCTTCCCACAGAAGCTGTTTTGCATTTTAAATAAAATGCAAAAGGGTCTGAAGAGTTCCTCTTTACACAAACGTACGCAGGCATAAATGCGCACACACGCCCCGTGTGACTGCAGTGGCCTTTCTAAAGACGGCTCCATGTGTTCCAGCACAAAGCTAGGTCACTACTTCACATGCACACACAGGAATGTTTTGACTGCTGGCTTGGTGAGGATTGCTCAGAGTAATGATTACTAAAACCTGCCGTTTCTATCCAGCTCAGCGCTACCATTAAGGGAAAATTTAAATGTAATTTGCTTAATTTTATTGTTGGTATTGCAAAGCTATCCATTTACATAACTAGGAGGAATAAAATCGAACAGAAAGGAGAACAAGAACATTTAACAGCTTTTAAGAAAATGGTAATATCACGACTTCTCGCTCTCTCGCGCTCTCTCTCTCTTTCTCTCTCTCTCTCTCTCTCTTCTCTCTCTCTCTTCTCTCTCTCTCTCTCTCTCTCTCTCTCTCTCTCTCTCTCTCTCTCTCTCTCTCTCTCTCTCTCTCTCTCTCTCTCTCTCTCTCTCTCTCTCTCTCTCTCTCTCTCTCTCTCTCTCTCTCTCTCTCTCTCTCTCTCTCTCTCTCTCTCTCTCTCTCTCTCTCTCTCTCTCTCTCTCTCTCTCTCTCTCTCTCTCTCTCTCTCTCTCTCTCTCTCTCTCTCTCTCTCTGTTATTGGAAGACCGTTTTGATTATCATCATATAAACTTTCTCAGATGTTTCTACTAAAATTCCTTGGATAATAGACAAAAATGTGCTAATTGTTGTCAGAGATATATGCTAATGTGCAATGCATGGCTTACAAGCTAAAAAATGGCGGGTTGTTTTGCTTCATGGATGGGTAAGAAATTTACAAACCAAACCACTGGGTTTTAATTATCCTGTGCCGGATTGTTTTAACCGAAATTGCTGGAATGTTTTATTTTGGGTCAAATATGGAAATTTTCTAGGTTCATTTAAACTAATGGTTGAGTTCATCCTTATATTATACCAAACAATGGGCCAAAACTACTTTTCACGGCGGCAGAATCGTATATTTCAATTTATGTTTATAATGTGTATAATTGAAGAGAAGCGAGGGGTTAGTAGATGCATAAGATGAAGATAGCAAAGGGAGCGTGGGAACAAAATGGTCTCTCTCGCTCTCCATCTGTTCTTATTCGTTCTCCAAACCTTAGTGTAGTGTCTGCGATTGCTCTCTTGAGCTTTGGTCCCGTGCACTGTTTTCATTGACATTTATTAAATCTTTGGACGAACTGAAAATCGCTGGGATACGTCCCGCGTTACAGTCTGGATGTTTGTCAGCTGGATGTAGTAATCCGCTCTGCGTTTTGTCATCTGTGTTATTATTGCGAGCATGAAATTAGCTGCAACATTAACTCCATGTCAGTGTGATTTCCCACACTGTAACCGTGGCTTTATTTATCGAGTTTATGAATGCAATAAAATGTTGCTCGCTAACCGCACACACTATAAAACAATTAATGTTACGCTCGCCTTTGAGACGTGCTCCATATGGAAACATGTTTGGCTGGGGTCTGGATTTAAGTCTGGAATGGCTACATGTATTAAAAATGCCGGGAGGTGGGATGCTGTTACAGCATTGCCTTTAAAGTGGAGTTTCTAAATCCCTATAGGTTTTCTTTCATAGAAATACTTACGGTGCAGAACGTTAAAGAAGCATCGCCAATCCAAAATCCACCTCGTGAAGTTTGATCTCTCGCATCACAAGACCTTGAATTATCCTAAATCATTCGATGTCTTTGTCTATAAATGACAAAGTTTGTCCATTGTTCTAAAAGACGTTGAAGGAACGCTTTCACAACCTTTACGGAACCCATCCGAGCACACTTTCCGAAAGTCATTTCAGCTTGTTTAGAATACATTTATTTTAAACGCATTATTTTGTGATCCTGTCATATTGAAATGCTATTGAAATTGTCTTAACATTTAGTCATTTAGCAGACGCTTTTATCCAAAGCGACATAGAGAGTTCAGGGAGCAATAAGCGATATGTCATACAGTAGCAAAGTTACTAGTTTCAACAAATGCCAGGCTGTTGAGAGAGAGGTTTTTTATTTGTCTTAAGTATTCTGAAGCGAATCGATGCATTTGTTTAAGATAAATATCCATATTGACAACGCTATAAACGTTGATGTCAAGCTTCCTTCATCTCTCGAATGCGCATGAACCAGAGGCTTGTTCTTCCGGCAGCAGACTGTGAATATGGATATTTCTCTTAAACGCATCGATTTGCTTCTGAAGAACTATAAAACCACGGAGCCGTGGCGAGCAGTCCTTGGATCGATGGATGCACTTTTGGGAGCTTCAAAATGTCAACACCCGTTCACTCCCATTCTACTGTTTGGAATTAAAATGATACGTGGTATTATAATGCCGACTGCATTATCCTTCCAGAAGAAAACCATATTCAGTTAGGATACCTTGAGGGTGAGTAAAGCATGGGGAAATTGATTTGGTCGTAAAGCATCCCTTTAAATTGAATTTTTAAAGACCGAGTAAAAGATCAGATTTTGCAAGCGGTCTAGAACTCTCTATATGATATCACTCTCCCCAAGGTTTTGCATGGGCGTTCAACACATTCCTGATCGCAGTACATTCAGGAAAACCTGCTGCTCTCTGTTCGCACATACAGCTTCTCAACAAGTTTGGTGTGTATTTCAAAAGAAATGATATTGTGCCAAATTAACCAGGATTAACTATCAACCACATATATGTCCTCGCCCTGTTCTCATCATGGTAACGCATCTGGATGTTTTACTATGTTTGAGTTTGTGATTCTCATTGTTCTCAAAGATGGTTCTCATTTACTAATAAGTCATTTTGAGGCAATCAGCATCAAACTGTTTAGATAATAAATCAATATTTGTTGTGAATTTAGTTTATCGTAATTGGTGTCGGGAAGTGATGCTGAATTGCTTCAAAGATTTTAGTAATTTTATATTCTTAAAGTGTAAAAACGTCAAGTGTATAAAGTGGACGGAGCTTTAGCTGGAGACACTTGTAGAATCTCAGAAAATGCGTGAAAGATCTGGAAACCTTAAGTTACTCACAAGTCTCCGGGCTGTCGGGTAGACTGAACGTCAAGGGCCTTCATCATCTGCCAAACCTCACACACAATCACACACAGCTGACAGGCAGTGAAAGTTCATCTCCAGCAGTAGCAGCTGTGACAATGAAAAACATCCTGTCTGCCAAAGTGACTTGAGCCCCGAGTCATGCTGTCTCCTGTGGAGTAACCGTGTGTGTCTGTTTTCAGGATGGCGAACCGAAGGAGCGAGGAGGATGAGGAGGAGGTCGCCCGTGAGCGCCGGAGGAGAGCACGACAGGAGAGACTCCGCAGTAAAGAGAGCGAGGAGGTGCCTGACAACACAGAGCTCAACAACAGCCACAGGTGACGCACACAATCCGTTACATTTCTGATGTAGACCGCTGAATGTGATTTTATTTAACATTTTTCTAATATAATAGTGGTTTGGAGGTTATAAGCACCAATATACGATAATTAGTACCAACTAACAAGAAAGTTGAATAGAAAAATGTGCAAGAACGTCTTTAGTATTGGCATTTTACACTCCGGCTGGCATGGCCAGTTTGTTCAAACCCTGATGATCAACATTATCACAACGTGAAAACATCATCTGAGCTTCACAGGAAGTGACATCATCTGACCTTGTTTACAAAGGCGTTTGTTAAAAAATTGTCATTTATTCACGGGTGTAATCTGGACCCTTTTTCCATAGCGCCTTTACAGTATATAATGCACAAAGCTATCACACCGGCTTTCACGTCAGAGACTAAACCTTTGTCGGACGAGCCATGCGTCGTCCACTGGTGGGCGGCGATGATGAATAACTTCCTGCATCGGGTCATGGTAGCGGAAGCTCTGGACTCCTCTGACACACACAGACACTGAGTCTTTGTGCTGTGAATGGACGCCGAAGACGGACAGACAAGAGCAGAATTGTTTCTGATGTGTGAGCAGACACAGCTCCATCTATTGTCAAATGAGCTGATGTAGAGTAAACGTTTGCCAAGCGGTGCCGTCAGACTATATTAACCTACAGTGTCAGGCGCATGGCGATGGGCTGAGCGTCCAATGTCCTAGTGCCCACTGGTTATGAAGTCCTATGTTGCGTATTATCACTGTCGGGCGAAACCAAAATGAACCCTGCTGTAATATTGCAGTGTTTATTATACATTATTGATTTGTGTGGGCCATTTTATTCAAGCGCCCTCATGATCTTTAATCGAAATCAAATTGTATGTCTCGGCCATGAGGGCCAGGCTTCTACCTACCAACAATCCAATCAATTCCCAAAGATTAAAATCAAGTCCCGCCCATTTTTCTCATTCAAGAAGCTGTTTCACTCAAATAAACATTGTTTCATGACGACTTTAACTATGAAAAATATTTTTTGTGTCTTAAAAATAAAGGTTTTGGATATACAAGGTTTCTGCTGTGCAGCGATATTTTGATGGATTGTCTCTTGTGGAGATTGAACCAATAGCCAATCGATTACCAGCCCCGATCTTTGTCCTTTTAGCCAACTCACATTTCAGTTTTTGCTTAAGGATTTTGCATATATATATATATAATGTATATGGATTATAGTGTTTTACCTATTTTAATTATTGTGGGTTTTTAGTGCGAGTTCTAATGTTTTTGTTGATCTGGTTTGGTGACCCTAAAGTTGACCACAGCAGCAGAAAAACTATTTCAATCAGCATCAAGCTTCATATTTAGAGCACCATCGTGTCTACTTATTCTAGATGTTTTATCTTCTTCTGTCCTCTTTTCTTCCAGCGTGACTGTGACAGAGACTGTGTCCTCCTCAGTGGTGACCTCCAGCACACCGGGAGACGAGGACGAGGAGGAACAGGCCCTGCTGGAGCGTCTGGCTAAGAGAGAGGAGCGCAGGCAGAGGAGAATGATGGAGGCGCTCGACAGACAGCGAGAGATAGAGAGCCAAACCTCTCACTACGGTCAGGAGGAGAGCGGCGTCGGCCTGCAGCGTGGGCGGAGCTACGAGGCTGAGGAGGAGGTGAACAGCAAGGAGGCGGCTCGAGAGGAGGAGAAGGAGGAAATTCCTCGAGAGGAGGTCGTAGTTGAAAAGCCTCGGAGGTCTTTCCTGAGGGAACAGGTGTGTTCGCTTTTTCTTTAGTTTTCTAGTTAATAACCTCTGTTTAGTGCTGAGGATTTGTGTTTATGTTATTTAACTTTGTTCACACGTAGGAATCGGTCGAGGAAGCTTCTAAAATAGCTGATGAGGTATAGTACGGAGATGGGTGCTCGTTTTTTGTTCTCTTTCGACACATTAAAGCATGTGACTGAATTTCCATTTCTAGGGCGAGCAGAGCGGCTTGCCTCCTTTCTCCAGAGAAAATGAGGTGATTTTAAATGAAGTGGCAGATGATTCTGCGGTTGTTTTGGAGACGGAGGTGGAAAATGACACTGCGGGTGTATGGGAGGAAAAGAGAGAGTTTGAGAGAGAGGGGTTTACAGAGAACGGATTGGATGAGACGAGAGAGGCAGAAAGCTTTGAGAAAGAAGAGACGGAGCTTTATGAGAATAATGAGGTTTTGGTAAGAGGCTGAAAATGTGCACGGGACTGTGTTAGGATGGATGGTTTGGATTTGGGGTGAAAAAATGAAAAACAATCCATCATTCTGAAAGGCCCTGTGGAATTTAAATCGATCTTTTGTGAGTTTATTTACAAGAACAACTCGAGGCAATGAAAAAAAGTCAATGTGTGACGAAACTTGTTTTATAGAAACAAGTTTCTGTTTTAAAAGGGTAATTGCGTTCATTAAACCATTTCATGGTGCGTTTAAAAGTTTTGGAGACGGGTGTGTAATATGTTCACCCCAAATTCTTAAAGCATCCAGGCATGGGTTTTAGCACAGCGTGTTGTGGTTTCACCAGCGTTTTTCATTCACAGTGTCAAAAAGTTCACATTAAAGCAATGACGGGATGCCGATCCGATCTGTGGTTACACATTGTGTGTCACTGCCTGCTGCACAACCGTGTGGAGTTGATGTTGTCTGTTTGTGCATGTGGGACGGTCTGTCATTCTCAGGAAACCATATCATTTGTATGATTTCTAGTATGTCGGTTACTGCCCTGGTTCTTTGGGATTTGGTCAAATTTTTGCAGCGTTCAGATCAAATCAAATATAAAAGGTTTTCCTGAAATGCTCTCGCACAGTTTCCTGTGAATGACACATGAATACTCCCCGCTCTTTCCTTTTATTATTTATCCACGGAGTGAACCAGTCGCACCCAGCAGTTCCTTTATTGAACATTATGTTCTTCCAAAACCATTTCTTTTGTTCACATTCTCTCACAAACACACACCGATTACAGCACATCACTCAGTTGTTTTTGTATGCGTGTAGACGGAGGATGAAGATGTAATGAGGAAGAACAAACATCCGAATGGAGCGGTGTGTGATGACAGCCCTCCCAAACACAAGAAAGCAGAGAGGACCTTCAGGTCAGTGCCGATGTAAATACTTAATAATTGTGATAAGATTGTCCAGGCTTCTTATTCCAAACAATTTGGAGATTTCCATATCAGATGGTGAATATGAAAATCACAGCGTGAGAACGTGCAGGAAGTTAAAACGACGTTGACGCGTGTCAGAACGAATCGTCTGTTTGGGGAGAACGTTGGACTTAACAAAATAAAGTTTCAACACAACTTTGTTTGCAACATAAATTTTGAGGATGTATAAGTGATTCTTGATGCACAACAAACAAAAATCAGAAAGATAATAATAAATATAATAATAAATTTAGTAATAAACAATATAGATATATATTTATGGAGAGAGAGAGAGAGAGAGAGAGAGAGAGAGAGAGAGAGAGAGAGAGAGAGAGAGAGAGAGAGAGAGAGAGAGAGAGAGAGAGAGAGAGAGAGAGAGAGAGAGAGAGAGAGAGAGAGAGAGAGAGATGAAATATTGATACATACATACATATATATTTAATTAATAAACAAACAAACAATTAATAAATTAATATATATGATTATTTATTAACAACAATCTTTGGTTTGTTGGTTTATATCTTAATCTTTATAAAGCGTTGAGTCATTTTTGAGTGTGGCAATCTGTATCTTACTATTTTCAAAGCGAAACGTTTCTTTCCAAAACAAACAAAGCCACAAGACCTGTTTATCTCAGATTGAATTACCAAACATAAGTTTGACATCTCTATTGACATCTAGAAAACAGGCCAAAGTTTTGTGAAGTATATGCGTGGTCACCCGATCCCAGAGTCCTACGGGCTTTGCTCAGCTGTAACCGGAGACTGTGTCACCTTAGACAGGAGCTTGCTGATTCACCAACATTCTGTGTGAATAGCTTATGTTCTCCTTACACGCAAACATCACATATATGACCCTCTTAACATTTCCCTAAACAAAGGCATTCTGGCATGTGCATTGTTTGTTTGTGCGCGTGACAGCCGAGGCAGCCTGCGCTCTTCCGAGGCACCCGAGACGGAGGAGGCGGACGGCGAAGACGCTCGCCTGGAGGCCGAGAGAAAGCTGGATGAGCTGCGGAGGAGGCGAGATGAGATGGAGAGCGAGGAGTTCGAGAAGATGAGGCAGAAGCAGCAAGAGGCCGAAGTGGAGCTGGAGGAGCTGAAGAGGAAGAGGGAGGAGAGGAGGAAGGTGCTGGAAGAGGAGGAGCGGAGGAGGAAGCAGGAGGATGCCGAGAGGAAAGCCAAAGAGGAGGTGTGTTTGATGAACGTTTCCTGGTTAATGTTTCACCGCTGTAATGGCGTTTTTTTTTCTTTGTGGGAAATCATTAATGTTCTTTCTTTCTGTGCTTGTGCGAAGAGGACTTAAAGTATACAGGCTTCCAAATGTGCCCATTTAACAGTAACGTGATATTGCTCACCGCTCCTCAAGAAATCTGTCACACATACCTTCTGTATATTCACAATCACGATAAGCTGTCATAATTCATCTGCATTCACATGACGTACAGTGTATATATATTTACAGACCTCATTCGACATGAGCTCCGTACCACCCTACGAGAATGATGGCCACCAGTCCTGCGCTCAGCATTGTAATGCCATGCGCTCCTTGTTGCTAATGAAAAGAGGCAGTAAATGAAAAAGGACTAATTAGAGATTAGAGACCGGCGGGCCGTGGCAAAAAACCCTGTCGTAAATAAGGCTTCTTTATGAAGCCCCAGCTGCTAAGGAATGCGGCCAGCTGCCAGTTCACTGTCGTCACACATCCACCGGGTGACATAGATAGATACGGTCTAGATTGTGTAGTTTATTTTTCACATTATTATCCTTGTTTATTGAAAGAAGGACATTCGCTGATATTGTCTGGGACGCGCGGATCCCAAATCAGTCCGTGTGCGATTGGCTTTACGTCTGTGGTTTGGTTGATGACTCCGTTTACAGGAAGCGTGCCGGTGTGATGGTGACCGTTTGTTTTATTCTGCAGGATGAGAAGAGACTGATGAAGGAGGAGATCGAGAAGCGGAGAGCCGAGGCGGCCGAGAGGAGACAGAAGGTGGAGGATTCAGTGGACGGAGAGGCCGGAAAGCCTTTTAGATGCGTCAGCCCCAGAGGATCATCAATGAAGGTTAGAAACGGAGCTGTCAATCAGCCCGGCCATCAGCTGACTCATGGGAACGCAGAGAACTCGTGATAAAGCAGTTATCTGCATTATCTCTTGAACTTAACAAGGAGAACAATGTGATGATTGTGCACTTGTGAAGTTAAAGCGAATAACAAACATTGTTTTAGACAAAATACATACGTTTAATCGAGCAAATGATGATTCTGAAAGTTAAAACAACAGTTCAGTCATTGGCATCAGTATTGGCGCGTCTAGTACCCACATAAAGCGATAAAAATGTTGTGTAAATATTTTTTTAAATAGGATAGCCTTGACATCATATCACAATATTTAAATCAATGTCAAGCACTAATAAAAAAGTGCTATTTGTTTTTAAACGATAAATAACTTGAGTCTTGAAAGACACATTTCGTTTTGTTTAATTAAATATTATAAAATAAGAAATATTCATTAATATAAATAATAAAAACAAATTGAAAAAAGACATGAATAGCAGCGTATACACATTAAACACAGATGCTGAACACCACACAAAAGTTTGCATGTCGACAATTTTTAAGCCTTTTTACTTGAATTTGCAAGGAAATTGACAATAGCAAGCCAGATTCAAAGTTCACATGAGCATTCAGCTCCACGTTAAACAATAGGCCATAGCTTTTGTGAACCTTGTATTATTTATCCTTTTACAGAAGTGACATTTAATGTTAAATATTGTTTTAAAAAAGAAACTGTGGCTACCATAATAAGGTTTTCTAAGAAAGTGAAATCTTTTGTGGTTGTATCAAAACTTACACATTTACTTCTCCATTTATACTTCATATACAGATGATTCATACACAGATGTGCTTTGTCATCTTGTACACTGTATGTATTGCATGTGTCGTGTGGTGTTTTTGACGATCTACATCGTTGCTTTATTTTGTTGCATTTTGCCAAACGTGATGATGTTAATCTCCTTTCCAAATTATTCTCTTATCTTCGCATGCTTTGAATAGCAGTTTCCCGCTGTCAGATGACTCTTTCCTTCGGAATCCGCAAAAACACAAAATGGCGTGGTGGTGTTTTTGCGAGATAAAGGCGAGCTTTTCTCTTGGAGATGTGAACTCTGGGGGGACGCAGGAAGACCATTAGACTAATAGGATTACTTTAACCGCATTCTAACACGGCACGTTTCAAACGCGCCTGAGAATGGGGAATTTCCTGCTGAGGTCTGTTTTAGGAACTCCCACATTTGGTTGGGGGGATGTGGACTTTTTTTGCCGACAGTGTATGCGTGTTTGTCCGCATGAGTTTGCTTGTTGCTTCACGGTAACACGTCCCTCCTCCCCAGCCCTGTCGTCATATGTCATGAACACCGGCCGCGGTTCCCATAGAGGGAGGGCCGTCTAGGGCCCTTGCTTCTCCTGGCCCTGTTACAGTTGCATACTGAAAGGAACAGGCTAGTCTTGTGGCTCTCAGAATAGCCGTCCCGACATACAACTCGCATCTCTGTGTTTTTGTGTGTGTGTGTGTGTGTTCCACATGTCTAAAGCAGTGACCTTTCTTAAACCTTTCTTCATGTATGATGTCTCTTCACAGATCGGTGAAAGAGCAGAGTTCCTCAACAGATCAGCACAGAGAAGGTGAATGCATGTTTTATTCCCTGTACAACTTTTTCACATCTTAGGTTTTCCAAAAACGTGACTAGTGTCTTTCCACAATTGCCCAAAAAGGTATAGACGTAAGTGCATTACAACACAACGTATCAAACCCAAGTAGCATTGTTTATTAAAAAACCATGCTTTTTTACAACAAGAAATTTACTAGACGTGTAAATGATGGCAATATTTACAAAAGTTGCTTTATGGCCTTAATTTATTTAATAAACTACTCCTGTCATTACTTTGACACCTGTGTGAACTTTATACAATACCTCCACATTTTATGCATCCATCAAGGTTATTACAGAAGTTAAGAAAACCAAAATATGAATGACCCACGTAAAGCCATAACATCTTATGTTAAAATATTTTACACGTTTACTTTATCCCACCAGTAACCTTGACGTGTTTACAATCTGTCATTTAAATTACAATATTTATATCAGTACATATCAAACAATAAAGAAAAGGATGCAAAAAATATGCTAAAAAAGGAAAGTCATGGGTGAAAGACAACATTTCAATCTTGAATTGTTAATCTTGAATAAAAAATATATGGATGTGATAAAATATATATACCAGATGCATCCATCAAAGTTATTACAAGGGTTAAGAAAACATTATTTGTTTGTGGATGCTATTTGGTTTCATATGCACTGAGAAAATACATTTGTAACCGTCAGGGTCCGATCTTAATTATCTAGACAAATTCATATTGATTTGTAATGTCATGTTTTATTCATATGTATCATAAATTCCAGCATGGACTTACCTGTCTCTCTTTGTGTGTGTGTGTCAGTGTCAGCTCAGTGAAGGCGTCTCACACTCCCGTGGTGTCTAAGATTGATAATAGATTAGAGCAGTACACCACCGCAGTGCAGGTGAGTCCTTGTAACATTATCATCTTTCCAAACGTCTCTTAAATTCAAGCGAAAGATAAATCCCAGACTACACAGGATACCCGAATAGAGCATTGCATGATCTCTGCTTTGCTCTCATTGACTACATGGTTGTGTACACTAGACTAAAATTAAACTACATCACTGTTAAGATCTCCAGTTATTTATGTTTCAGAAATGACAGAACTGGAACCAATTATTCCCTCTCTTCTCATTTGCTTTCTCTGTTCAGAGCAACAAAGAGGGGAAATCTCCCCGATCAGCTGCCATAGATCTTCCGATGGTGACGGACGGTATTCGTAACATTAAGAGCATGTGGGAGAAGGGGAATGTCTTCGGGTCTGGCGGGAGCCAGGCATCCACCAACAAGGTTTGGCACGTTCGGTGGGCGGAGGGAAACCCCTCTTCCTCTAGGATCCATTTCCTGTCAAACCTTGAATTCTGAACTTTGACCTTAAAGGGAGTGTTCTCTCCCGCCCTATACAGGATGCAGCTGTGATAAAAGTGGGCGTGGCTGGCCGCATCAACGATTGGTTGAATAAAACTCCAGAGACCGGCAAGACATCAGGAGGAAGACCCGCGGTAAGCCCTCGCACCTGTGCGTCCTGTTGGAGTCAAGTCTGCGAATCAAGTTGTAGCGTGTTGTCTGGCGCCATCTAGTGCTAGTGCCGATCACCCAAAAGAAAAGAAATCAGCAAATTGCTAAAATTAATTGTGTGAATAACGTTCGACAGGTTTTGAGTTGAATAATAGTATTTAGAACATGGCCTCCTGCGTATTACAGCATGCCAGAAGTCCTTTATCTCTGATCGGTTATTTTAAAAGAAAGGCTCTTATGGTTGAATGGGAATGCAGGAATGGATGCTGAAAATATTTAAAAGTGTTGGACCCTCGCTATGGAAACCCATCAGGTCAGGCGACGTCACTGCGCTTTCTCAAATGATGTCATACGTTTGTGTAGTCATGAATCAAGTCACACACAGTTTAGAGTATCAAGCTAAATGTGATCACAAGAACCACTGTCTGCCAAATCAGAGAAGTCCTTCATAAATTCATGAATGTTTGATGTATTTATAGACTATTAATTTGACATCGCAGTGAAAATGATGCTGTGTTCATTTATGGTTACTGTTTCTTATCCCGGGGTAGTTTTGTTGTGGGTTTAGTTGTTAGAAAGCAGAATAAGGTTACAGGGTGACTTCACACCTCATTTACACGTGCCTATGGTGTTTGATATAATAACGCAGACCCGGAAGTGCAAAACCCAAACCAACCTGTGGGTGCAGGTTTTTAAAACTTTGCACTATTTTGCTAATTATACTAATATTTTAAATTTAGCCAAAATAGACTTACACTTCATTTATTATTTGATGGAAAAAGCATATTTTCTTTAATTATCAAAAACGTATCAATTCGCTGCTGTCCTTCTGAAACCTCGTTTCTCCATATTTTGCGATTTTTATTTTTTTTATCATAATCGTTGTTTTTATTAAACATTTTTGTTTGCATCTCACCAATGAAAAGTATTAAAATAGGCTTGTCAGCAGTGTTTTTACTTTTCTTGAAAAACTGTGGATCTGAGGTTTCTTAAGGACACCATCGATATTTTATAGTGTTTATTAAAGAAACTGCATATTTAGTTTATGGTCTGATATGAAATGATGGCCTGGTTTCCTGTCTTTTTACATTTTTCCTTTCTCCTATACATTTAGATTTTCTTTTGCATCTCGGTACGTCTGTCTTCTTTTCCCCGGGGCTTCTTCCTTCTCCCTTTCTTCTGTTCTTTCTCTCTCTGCCTCAGATAAGGTATGATATTCACACATCCCTACCCTTCGAGCATGCCGTGTGTCCCTCCTCGTGGATTGGCATTTGTGTGACGTGAGTTTAGTAGTTCAGGGCCATCCGGTGTGTGATATTACCCTCTCTTCTCCCTCCTGCAGGACCTGAAGCCCGGTGACGTGACCAGCAAGCGCAATCTATGGGAAAACAAAGGTTCCTCTGATACGAAGGTAACACAATTCTCTCCAATCGGCTCTCTCGGTTATTTATTTATATCCAGAGCATTTTTCACGTCCCTGGAGAATGAATTTATAAAGCACTTATTTGTGCAAATAACAGCCTGTGGTATTTTTGGAGAATCTCGAAGACATTCCTTATGACCAACTTTGGAAACGATTAAAGAATAGTAATTCCCTCCAAAAAAGTCTTACGACACGTTGAATGAGAGTCGGACAGTAACATTGCCATAACGTTGCCTGTGCTTTTATTTTAAGACTTGCTAATTGTCTACAGATCTGACCGACCCGAGGAGGTAATTGTTGCTTCATCACAAAGGAATGGCCGTGTTTGATCCACGCTTTATGCATTCATCACCAGGCAGTTTAGGATCTCGCCTCACTCTTGCACACTGCCACGAGAACAGGAAGTTGTAGCAGGAAGGAGGAAGTACCTTTCCTCTGCTAATGGGGTATATGCACACATGTCGATGACATTTATCGGCTAAAATTTGAACGTTTTCTTACTAAACACATCATCACTCTGTGATAAATTCCTTAGTGCTATGAGAGCGGAAGTGACCCTGCTGGCTGAGATTTTAGCGGAAGCGTGTCATCGTCCCGCGTGCATATACCCCATTGACTCTTTGCTACGCTTTCTAGGCTCTGCCCCTTTTGTAACCCCACTCAAAACTTTCCAAACACATAACATCCATAGAGTTGCATTGGACACGAGCAAAAGCATGTCTGACAATATGGCACGTGGCAGGGTTGCTAAGGTAGCATAGCAAAGGGTCAGTTTCTCCTCTCTTTCTCGATCTCTCCCATCACCCCTGCACAAAGGACTCTGTCTGTCGTAAGTTTCTATTTTTAATGCTGGCGTGGACGTTTCACACTGAACCAGTTTACCAAACATGGCGGTCGCGCGCACAATGCAACTCACGAATAGAAACCAATTCTAATCTTCGATCTCGTCTGAAGTTCAAAATGCATATTTACACGAGCCCAGGGACTCCAGATCAAACTCACATTTAGAGTAGGTGCCTCTATCTTTGTATGTGGAGGGGGTGCGGGGCACGATCGAGATCTACTTCTGGGCCGTCACTGAAGTGTCAAGACCTGGCCAAGGCTGTGGTTAACCACACACTGCAGTTTTGGCCAGATGCTTTTGAAGGCTGGTGGACGGTGACGTATGAAGCCTAATGAAGGGAAATCTGCGGTCGTAACCGCATCGATGTTACCCAAACCGGCAGAGTTATTTGCTGAGGGCTGGAAAGAATGAAGGGCTTTGTATGTCAATTTGGAGAAGAAGTGCTATGTGAAAGCCACGCTAAGCATATTTGTGTTGTTGTACACGCGGCATGACGGCCACAAGAACTTCTGCTGATGGGTTTTGGAGCACATGTGCACAAAATGAGAGATTGAATGTTAAAATGGAAATATCATGTGGAATTTTATGTTTGTGTTTCTCTTTGCGTCCCTGTCTGCTTTTCTAGACGAGCAGAGAAGAGACTAAATCCGTCACCAATGGTAAGTGATGGTAACTTGTCTTTAGTTGAACGATTTTTTTGTATCCATTTATTTTCTTATAAAAATGAAGTAATATACTATATACTTAGCACGAGGCAGAGTTTAAGTGTATCCAAATGAGGTCAAAATAAAGTCCTGCTGTGAAGGGCAGGTGTCAACACCGGTTGCGTCAATGTTTAATATAAAGGCATCCGTGTTCACTTTGTGCTTGTGGTTCAGCTAGAGAGCCCTGCCAATGATAAAGCATCGCCGCAGGCTCTTTGTTTCCTGGGCACTGTGTTTTAAAATGCCTCTTTGGCATTGTGTTCTATTTTAATAGCAGACCATTTGTTCCTCTAGATGGGGACACTGTGACCTTCAAGCATAGCTAACGTTTTTGGGTAATGGGCAACGGGTCATTTTCTGAGGTTGCCTTGAACGCCCCACACACACACGCACACACACACACACACACACACACACACACACAACTGTGGGTTATGGGCGTCTATCTCTGCCAGAAGAACTAAAGCACTTTGTTAGTCACATTACTGCATGGGTGGACAGAAGATTAGCACGTTCATGTGCGATACGGAGATGAAAATCTACATTCGTTTAAGAACTGAACAATAGTCATAAACAAGTATCGGTGCTTTGGATTGGAAAATTATCATCAATCAACATTTAAAGTGCCAATTCTCTTCTTAGAAAATACATTTAAACTGTCTAAACTTTTTTATTGACCTTTAGCTAATATTTAGCATTAGACAAATGGTACATTTGTAAGTTGCTTTTCATTTAAGCGTCTGTTACCTGAATAAATTTAATGTAAATAAAACATTGAGTAATTGTAAGGCAACACAGAAACACTGACCTTCAAAACCTACTGTAAAAAACTGTTGAACTTTTATGTAATATTTTCAAAAAATATTTTCATGTGTTTAAAGACATTTTAAGGACGAATAAATAGAGATAAATTCATATAGACAACTTAAATGTAAACACTGGTTCGGAAACACTTATATGTTTGTTATTTTGTGACTTTCTTTACAGGAATGGGCCATTAACCCTTCAAAGATGCAAGAGAGGCAGGGACCAAGAGAACGCAAAACATTCCTTTTTAAAACTTTTTATAAACGTAATAATACCAAAAAAAAACGCAAGCATTTTATACTGCCCAGGAATATCCATGTGAGTTGATACAGTATGAAAGAGAGAGAAAAGTATATATTTGTTCACTTTTCACAGTCCAGCGTCTTGCACCATAATGTCTTTAATGTAGTGCTTTTGCACAGAACTTCCTTTGAGATGAAATTTAGGCTGTGAAAATTCAGCATGAATTTTATTGTTTAGATTTTAAACAATATATATATTTTATATATATAGCAGCCAGATCAAAACATTCCAAGATTCCTTGTGTGGAAGAACAAGGCGTAACATTCCAAAATAGTTTTTTTCGTCTTTTCGTCACCCTTTTCACCTAATTTATAACTAAAGCAAAGCTTCACGTCATATTTCATATCAGCCCATTTCGGACACCCGTAGAGTAGCTGTATTTTGTACGTTTTTTTAAATGGTCTTAATAATATATGTTAGCACATAGTGTAAGTTTTTGTAATTTACTTTATATTTTACTGCTCGATACATGATGCTGTCTTCGCTCACGCTCTCAATATTATATCATATCAAAGCAAGTTTTAAATCGGCAGAAGAACATTACCATTATCATTATTACATTATCTTGAGCTTTTTTACTCTTTGATGCACTGTTCTAAAGATTTTTGTGGTCGTCTTTCTAAGTGTTAATAACTATGTGTCTGTATTCACACACAAAAAAAGCAGTGTAACTGTTTTTAGAACTCTGAACAAAGGGAATGTGCACTTTTGGCCTAAATCAACAATATTTGACTCACTAAATTTGCATTTATGCACCGTCAACGAAGACTTTGGTTACTTATCCCACCCCTGTTGGAAAAACCATCTTAGACTAGTATGGTTTGACATGTTTTATGTTGGTTTTTGCTGATTTGTGTGTTTGTAACTGGTCATGCTGGTTTTCAGCGGAATTTTGGATCTGAAGATCAAAGCAAAAAACCTTTTAAAGTGGCTAAATAAGTTTAAATAATTGTTTTTATGGTCTACTACATTTTTGCAACAGTTCTGCGTTTTACTTCGACATTGTTTGTTGTTTGTCAGTAAATGTTGTCATGCAAACATTTCTCATAAAGAATATTCGTGTTTAAATATTCTGTATTTCTGACAATCATGTTTGTTTCGTCTTCCTAACACGTATTGTTTCAAAATACCACTATGCAAGTCGCACCACCTTTAATTAAAGTAACCTTGTTAAAACTATGACTAATTGTAGCCAACGTTTTCCTACAAAGCAAATGTTTGAACGATGTATCACGTCTCCGAAACCACAATAAAGAGATCCATTAAAACCCTGTGATGCCTCTGGATTGCTTCATCTAACAATAGTCTCAGTTCCAGCAGCCAATCAGAACCGAGCTTCTGTGTCACGTGATCTTGCAGGGGAGTGTATTAGGTGAGCTTTGGGGGTTTGTTTGAAGCTGTCTGATGCCTGGACCCTCGAGATAAGACCCCATTTCTCTCTCCTCGGTCAGATTTCAGGTAAGGGAGACTGTTGAACCTCATCACCCATAATGAAGAGTTTGTTAATGTCAGTTTATTCTCTTGGTTTCTAAAATCTGTGATTTGCATGCTCATTGGATAAAATTCTGACTTTGTGATAAATAGTATCAGATGGTTCACATCCTTTGGGTTTTTCCTCTTAACATTCCTGCCACCGTCAGCTTGTGATATTCCAACCGGAGTAAAAGTGGCTCTCGGTTATTAAACTAAAACTCCAAAGTGAGACCGTTAATCTGCTGTTAAGACTCTGTGGATTTGGAGAGATGAGGTCAGACACACCGTGCTCAGATTTCGTGCTCTCCTTATCAAATTAAGCTTTATCCGAGTCATTCATTTAAGTACTTTTACACGAAATAGGTTGAAGACCCCCAACAGCCCCAACATGCCTTAGCTGCTTAAAGGTGAAAAGTGGAAAAAGTGAATAATCTTTTGAGATTAACCATTAGAAACGGACACCAAAACGAGACCTTTTCTTAGAACAAAGTTCCCTTTTATTGGCCATTTGTGCCATAACTTCTAACCAAGTGTACACAAGGTCGCTGTTCGTGGATTGAGTCCATTCTCAAGTTCACAGGTGTCTTGACAGATGAACAACAGGTTATATTATGTACATATTCTGCATGTCAAAATGTGGGATGTTTCTGTTCTTTTACATTTGAGAACCTAACAAATTAGTTTTAACACGTCTAAACACAAAGTTTTGGTGCAACATGAGAGGACTGCCAAGGTTTAAAGTTTTGTGAATAGAAATGTCTGTTGCCACAAATAATGCATTAATAAAAAATGTGAATAAAGAAATTGAGTATCTTTCTCAGTATGAATGAAACACAATCATGTTGTTAAACAAAATATGTTGCAAGTTTAATCGCAGATATAATCTTTGAAGTCAGTAGGAACAATAAGGGGCACAAACTATGTACGTTTCAAAAATAGATGACAAGGACACATGTGTTGTTGATTTACATGGTGAATGAGTGGCAGGCTGGATGAGATCAGCCAAGTTCATTGTTTGGAAGACACCTGTCCAAACCTTTCTTTATTATTGGCAAGAATAGCCACCTCCACTCATTCATCACATGTTTATAATGTGACTGTATATTTCCTGGTGGACGTGCGGCATTCGGCCTCGAGAACATCTCTTCCTAGGACTACGAATCTATTTTAAGTGGTCGCCAGTTATTATTTAATAAACACAATGTAGAAATATTGCTCATATGTATGACGTTAAGGGTCAGAAGTTTGAATGTAAACATGGACCTCATGATGATTTATAGCTTATATTTATAACTTTGGATAAGATGTCCAACTTGGAATTGATCAACGTCATTGTGTAACCAGGACGGATTTGCTTTTATCAGGTATCAAAAAGTCATGTCCGACACAGAGGAAGTCGTGGAGGAAGAAGTGCAGTAAGTATGACCTCATTGCATCTCAAACATTGTAGCCTTTTTAGGGATGTGTTCAGAATGAAATTTAGCGTACTACTTACTAAGTAGGCAGTGCAGTTCATTTTGCACAGCATTATTTACTTTACAGTAGATGTATTACATTACATTATCATCACGTGACGACATCAGGTTGCATGTGACTTGACAACACATTGCTATTCACTTTTAATTCATGTTTGTGTCAATATACGTCTGTGCATACTACACACAGTGTATACTGAAATAAAGGATTGTATCTTGGTATGCTATTCCAAACTTCACCCAAGTCCTTCAGCTAATCTTATGCCATTCATGAATCATCTTGTATATTATATAATCAACTCGGTCATTGTTCATCTTCCGCTCTTTTCTTTTTCTCCCTTCACCGTGTGCTTGTGTAGGGAAGGTAAGCCAGTGTACCATTAGTCATATCCATGCACTAATCTTATGTCAGGAGCGCATGAGACCACTTTACTATAGACACAAGTATTGCATTTGTTATGTGCATGTTCAGAATGACTGTGGAATTGAATTACACGAGATATGTGGAGTAATGCTCAGAACTTCCTCTCGGATGTTGCCCCAATCCCCTTGTGTGCTGTCCAATGATCTACTTGTATTGATGGATTTCTTTACTTTGGGGAATCGTGATGTCTAAAAGACATATTTAGTTTCAATCATAATTATAGTAAGAACGTAGAAACACTTCTTGTATAGCTCATCTAAATATTTCTCATTTACAAGCTGTTGGGTGGATCTCAATGTTCTGACAATGATGATGACATGTGCACTGAATGAACACTTGATTCAGCATCTTGATAATGTAAAGACTGATCTCAGACTCCTTTTGCTGTTAAATCTATTGGCTACTAATCCTTATTATGTTCACACTGCAGTGGAGGAGGCTGAAGAAGAAGGTAAAAACAAGTTTATTGTTTTTCACCTGCATGCGTTTTAATTCAAAATCAACTTTAAAAGTCATTCATGATTTCTATTAGAAAATAATGTATTAGGTTAATAATTGAATAGTTGATTGGAAATCCCTGTTTCTTTCTAGACAAGTGTCTGTCACATCCAAATATTTGACACGCATGTGAACATACGTTTATTCATTTACACGATGTGCTAATATTTATTTCTTGCTTAATTCTGTCACACGTTCGTTCCATTTCCTCTCCATCAGAAGTTGAAGGTAAAGCTTTTGGATTTATGATTTATTTAAGTCATTATTTCATTCACTTAAGAAATTTGCTGCAGGATAATTTTTATCCACTTACAAGTCATACATCTCACATGATTTTCATTATTTGACAATCGTCCTCCATTTTAATTGTTTCTTTAGTGCAGCCTCCCCCAGAGGAAGGTAAATCATCCACCTTCTCTTTTGATTATAATTTCTTCTTAGACATTATTTGAAAGTAAATATTTTGTTTTATATATTTTCTTATTAGAACCAGCCCCCGAGGTGGAAGGTAACATTTCCCCAATTATATATTTTTGTGATTACTTCATTTATTGTAACCTTGTGTATTTTGTTTATTAACTGTTAATTTGTATGTCATTATTACAGAAGAATATTGATAGGTTATTTTCTAAATATCAGATCAACACTCAATCTGTGCAATATAGAAAATTCACCAAAACATTTACAAATGAACGAATATTATCCATTTCAGCAATTTGAGTCCTTTTCTTTTAAGAAAACGCAACTATAGTTTTAACTAATTATTTCATATTTGTACAGAAGTGCCTGAACCGGAACCTGAAGGTAAAACTCTTTATAACTTTAACTTGATATGCACGTACGGATTATTATTCCAACATTTTAGTATGGACACATTTTTTAGCTGATTTGTGGTGAGATGTGCAGGAAAAACATCTGGTTATTTCACGCTTTGTGTTGGTGTAATTGGTCACCACCCATTCAGTTCAATGCATTTATTTCTATGAAATCTGATTTAGTGGGTTTATGACATGAATCGTTTTCTCTGCTCATTACATTAAATGTGATGATTTCATGATGTAGATGTAAAGGTTTGTCGCAACGGGAGGGTGTCTGTTTGCGATCCATGTGCGTGAAGTTTGCATGACTTGATTCGTAGAGTATATGAGCTTGTTTTCATCGCATGTGCAAGATAAGGTCTGTCAGAACATTGGGTCGTCACATCAAACTGTTACCAAAAATAATGAGCCTGAAGAAAATGCACAGCTGAATATGTAAAATAGAATAATCCCATTTTCCTGTTTTCAGTTTACATTTGTTTGTTAATATGCTTCAAATCAAATTTTTGTTGATGTAATTTTCATTCCTTCCTCTACTGTGACGTGTCAGAAGCCCATGTTGAGGAGGAGACCACAGGTACATTATACACAAGATATATGATTACTTGTGAAAGTAAAATGTGACGTGTGCTGATCTCGGTATGTCTCGGCTGATGGATTTCCTGTGTTTTTCTCCCCAGATGAGCTAAAGCCGAAGCCAAAGTGTGTTCTATAATCTCCTTAGCCTTTGCTTTCTTTAATACACATATTCATAGTGTTTTGATTCACGAACCACACTTTTACAGGTTCATGCCCAACATCACTGCTCCAAAGATACCCGAGGGAGACAAGGTGGACTTTGACGTGAGTAAAATGTGCTTTGTTTCACCTATTATCCATCCCTTCCTGTGAAATCCTCCGAGTAAATGTAAGTGTGTGTAACAGGACATCCACAGAAAGCGTCAGGAGAAGGATTTAACAGAGCTGCAGTCTCTCATTGAAGCTCATTTCATCCAGAGAAAGAATGATGAAGAGGAACTGATCGCTCTGGTCAACAGAATCGTGAGTGCTGCGTACATTCAGCATCGCACATATTGGGTCATGTTGTGGATCAGATATCTATTATTAAAGTGCCAAAATAAGTCTGACTACATTAAGCTGCTTCTGTAACAGTTTTCTTTGTGGACTTCATGCAGGAGAAGCGTCGTGGGGAGAGGGCAGAGCAGCAGAGAATCCGTGCCGAGAAAGAGAAGGAGAGACAAGCTCGTCTCGCTGTGAGTGATGCTTCCTTCGGCCGATAGGACACTTCCATAATGCCACGGGAAGTTGAACGTAACGACAAACTAATACTGTAGTGCATCTCTGCAGGAGGAAAAGGAGAGAAGAGAGCTAGAGGAACAGAGAAAGAAACTGGATGATGATGCCAAGAAGAAGAAAGCTCTTACCAACATGACGCACCAGTATGGAGGAATCCAGCAGAAGGTCTGAATGAGGAGATTTCAGAGATGCCCGGTTTCACAGACGAGGCTTAAGACCAGTCCCAGACTAATGTCTTAACTGAAAACAGTTTGCTCTGACATATCTTAAAATATGTCAGCGTCATTGTTTTGTCTCGAGATGCACACCAGTGCTTTAGTCAGATTAGGATATTTAAGTCACTTTTATTAAAATGCCTTCGATAAGAATATCATAGTCCTGCCTTAAGCTTAGCTTTGTATGTGAATCCGGGCCTCAGTCCTGAAATGTTATATTAGATGGATTTGATTTAAAAATTGCACTGAAATGATTGACATTAGATCATGATGATAAGTACGTTACATAAGTCGCATGGCTACCTTCAAATGCACATTAATGGTAAAGGTGGTTTTTGGACGCATAATGGTGTGGTTACAACATCTGCAGGCAAAAATGTGTCAGATTGTGCTTGTGTGTATTCCTGCAGGGAGAGGGCCGCAAAGGGGCAAAGAAACAGACGGAGAGAGAGAAGAAGAAGAAGATCTTGGCGGACAGGAGGAAGCCACTTAACGTTGATCATCTGTCTGAAGATAAACTGAAGTAAACTCGCTCACACACTTATTCTGGAAGAAATTTGATCGTTCAGATTTATTTTTGCTTGGTCGTGTCTATAATGACAAGCTTCTGATTGGTCTTCGCAGAGAAAAGGCCAGTGAGCTTTGGCAATGGATGATGCAGCTGGAGGCTGAGAAGTTCGACCTCGGCGAGAAACTAAAGAGACAGAAATATGATGTAAGAATTGTTTTTCACATTTTGTGGTAGTTTAACGATTTAAAATTCATTCATTTAAATTTTGTTAATCTTAAATGCACATTGCTGTTCTTTTTATTTGTATCGCATTTACACCTTCACGGAGCTTTACAGGAAATCTACATAAAAATGCCACCAAAATGCAATTATTCATAACTATTTTTTATTCCTCCCCTCCAACCGCAAGTCATGTAAAGACACACTTTACACAATCTGATCTATTCATGTAAAATCCCATCAAGCTATTTATAAATAAAAATCATTTTTTATTATGAGGTACAAAGGGGTTTTTATGTTTACTTAAAGTTCGGGGAGCAATAAGCGATATGTCATAAAAGAGCAATAGTACATTAGATGCTAATACAAAGTTACTAGTTTCAACAAAAGCTAGACCAGCTAGTTTATAAGTTCAGATCTTTGGAGCTGTGATCACAGCGTCCATGGCATGCCTGTCTAAAACTGTGACTTGCTTCCAGATAAATGTCCTCCAGAGCCGAATCAATGAACAGCAAATGTTGTGAGTAACTGGTTGTAAGAGCGTAAAGCTCACGGGTGTTGTAGGTCAGACGCGTCACGTGTCTAGGCTCTCGATCGATTGCCGGGACATCTGCTCATCCTCAGGTTTCCATCCTGTTGGTTCAGTTTTGTACTTTGTGCTTAGTAAGGCTTCCGTGTTTGTCCCTTACAGATCACACAGCTACTCGCTAGAGTCCAAGATCATCAGAGGTAAGTACGCTGAGCCACACTGGTCACTTTCCCCTGGTTTCAAAGGGCTTTAGGTACAGAGGAAGAAAGAAGAGGAGCAAAGTTTGCTTGTCCTGTCAAGCCGACCAAGATGAATGGTGATTGTTGTGGGTTTGGTGTGCTTGACAGACCCCTGCTCTTCTCAGAACCTTGGCCTGAGGAGTCGAGTTTGGAGATAGCTCAGCATGTTGTCTCGACAAGACTGTTTTTTGCCTGTATGTGACCTGTCAAAAGGTTGGGACCTGCCTTTTTATATGAGTGTATAGTCCTAAAAAAAGAATCAGACTCAGATGGAAGTATGTCGTTTAATTTTGTATATGATATTTAATATAAAATGTATTCCTAGTTCTTATGTCGTAGGTAGGCTGCTACTTGTTTTATTTTTCATTTGTTTTACTTTTTATCTGACATTGATATATATATTTGTATACAAATACATAAAATTTGTAATAAATATTTAATGTATTCATTTCTTTACAAAACAAATAGCAAGCCTTTAAGTTGATTTGTCATATCATGAAAAACATGAACTCTGTTGACCCCAAACATTTGACAGGTCTTGTATGTTTGCATGTGTATTTGTGTAAATAATATGTGCCTCCGCTAATTCTGTGATCCGCCACTCTTGCTAATATTCATATTTCACTTAAAAAAATTATTCTTGTATTCGGTTGTTGAATTTGTAAGAAATCATCACTTAAGACAGTTTAATCATCGGTGTTCAATATAGACTCAATGTTATTTTCTTTGCAGTGCCAAAGGTCGTGGAAAGGGTAAAGTTGGTGGGAGGCTGAGATAAACAAGCAGGACATGGAAGTGCTCAAGAAATCCAGAAGTTTTTGTCACTGTTGCAACATAGATAGTTGTGGTCATTTTGAAGCTGTTGTGCTGTTCGATTGCAGTGTAAAAACAGTAAAGATACTTTTTTTGCTTTTGTCATGTTGTCTTTCTTTTTAAAGGTCTTGATATCCAGAAATCCTTAGAAATATTGTATTAAGAACAAAATGGTATTTTTGTACATCGCATTATCAACTGATATAACATGTCATAAGCAATAATAAGGCCATGGGTTTGCAGGGGTTCTCCTTTTCGACTCCAAGGCTCCCTATTGTATTAAACAATCCAACGGCCCCACTCACAAAACCACAATTTCTACCCAATAAAATATTTAAGCTCTTAAATATTTTAAACTAAAAATGGCCAAATAAGAAATAGTTCATGTAATTCAATGCTTCTGTAATAGTCTAATTTCACAATATTGGTCATTTTGAGGCCCCCTTGGAAGTCAGCTATGGCCCCCTTGTGGGCCCCTGTCCACCTGTTGATAACCACCGGATTTGAGGGAATAAATGTTAAATAGATTATGAACAATTCTAGATGACAATCATTGCTTAAATTGTTTCCCATAGCAAAATAACCAATCAAGATATTAATGCTGTCCCGTAGGGCAATGCAATTTACTCAAACCGCCACTGGTGGGCGCTGAAATGCACTCACGCAAGTTTATTATTAACGACAAAAAGAATTATTATAAACATTCGTCTATACAATGAAATACAATAGATATATAACAAAGATTTGCACATTAGGGGCTATTGTTAATTTACATGATGATATTAAAGAATTTACAAGTTTTCAATGTTTTAATTGCTTTTTGCTTCATTCAAGAAAGAAACAGATTCACTCCGATTTTCTATGAAGTAAAGCAAAAAAAGGTTGTTGTTTTTTTTACAGGAAAATGTACATTTGTGAACATACAATTTTGTCATTAAAATAATCAAATTAATTATATCAATCTGACTATACTTGATTCTACAGTTCTACCAAATACCAACTAAAATATGTTCCCAAAACAATAGAAATTGGTCATCAATGTTTCTTGTGGTAAGATCACATACATTTAGCCAAAGTGGTCTTACAAATGTGCAGTGCCAGAATAAGTGAACCACAGTTTCAGGGCAACTGTCACAAAAGGTGCAATAAACATCAATATAAGTTTTCAACTTTATAAAGTCATGTTTTACAGGGTATATTATGTATTAATTTGAATGATACCTTCTTAACTTTGTAATTAAATAGTGATTAGGTATAAGCCATTCCTTTTACCACACAATATATTTTGGAATCGCTTTACAGAATATAAGGCAAAGTCACAGAATTTCTTTGAAATAACTCCTTTATAGATCTGTTTTTCGCATTAAGGGAAAAACAGATATTGTTTTGTTTAAATATTTTGATATTTTGAAATTGTTTATTTGCAAATAAATTCACAACAGAAAAGCCTTGGCAGTGGTTGGTTGGGGGGTGGAGGAGAGTACTGACACAGAGACAATTATATTTAGAGAGTTGGACTTGAACCTTGGTGTTAGTGGTTTCTGACATTGACAATGTAACATTTCAAGAACACTTGCAAATGTGCAGAACCCTTTCAAAAGTTTTAAAAACAACTTACTGAATTACGACGCATGAGCGTTTGACGTTTTTTATACCAGAAGTTTAACTACTTTCTTGGATTCCATATACTAAGGGATTTGAGCCAGAACGTTCACACACTAAATATGAAATTTCAACCACTGACCCATAAGTTGTGCAGCCTTTAATTGAAATATATAACACATGTTGATCCAAAGAAGGCATCTTGTTGTCAGTAGTTGGTAGCTCAGTGTGATGAGAACTGGGCTGCAGTACAAGAACACCCAGGTTCATGCCACTGTTTAGATGGTGTTTTTCTCTTGCAGACTTTCCAAAGAAGGTGTGGTGCTGTAAGCGATTGGTAGCTCAGTGGTGCACCTCAGGGTGTTCTCATTGTTTTGTGGTATGGAAGGAAATATAAGCTGTAGTTGTTGCAGCCTTCCTCAGGTATAATGTACTGTTCTCATACGTAATGGGGTATATATGTTTGTCAGTGTACAGAAAATGTTGTGTTGGTAATGAGGGTTCAAGTCCTGCTTTTGGTGTCTGTATATTTCTCATGGAGAAGTAGAAGTATTTGTAGTATGTGGTGTCTTGTGGCTCAGGGGTAATGAACACTGGCCTTGTGCTTAGTGGATTAGGGTTCAAGCCCAGCTTTGGATAATGTATAATTTTTTTATGTGGCCCAGGTATGTACTGAAATGTTAAAATAACAAGGAGAATGGTTTGTTAGCTGTATTGCCTAGTGGCTCATGGGGCATGAACGATGGCTTTGGTCTTCGAGGTTCAGGGTTCAAGCCCCGCTTGGGGCATATACTTACCTTATTTTCTATATGGTATGTATAGAAAAGATAAAATTACCAGGAGAATT
Organism: Barbatula barbatula; assembly: GCF_947034865.1. Lineage (NCBI taxonomy): Eukaryota > Metazoa > Chordata > Actinopteri > Cypriniformes > Nemacheilidae > Barbatula > Barbatula barbatula. The sequence goes on along the minus strand of NC_136768.1, from coordinate 2,333,696 downwards.
GTTACAAGCATGCAGTGTCCAGTGGCTCAGTGGTAAGGAACATTACCCCTAGATCAAGAGGTCTGGGGTTTGAGCCCGGGTGTTGACCTGCATCTAAATGGTGACCTGCAGGAGAGGGAGGAGTAGGAGTAGGAGACACATAGAGAAAAGAGAGAGGGGCAGGGGAGGAGAAGAGATGGAAGGCGTGGAGTAGGAGACGCAGAGACAGGAGGAGTAGGAGAAGAGAGAGGGGAGGAGTAATTGAAGGGGAGGAGTGAGAGAGCAGGAGAGGGCCCAGGGGAGGAGTAAAGCAGGGGAGGAGCAGCCCAGCAGAGCAGGAGAGGGCCCAGGGGAGGAGTAGAGCAGGAGAAGGCCCAGGGGAGGAGTGGAGCAGAGCAGCAGGAGAGGGAGAAGAGAAGGGGCAGAGCAGGAGAGGGAGTAGAGTGGAGAGGGCTCAGGGGAGGAGGAGCAGCGCAGGAGAGGGCCCAGGGAGGAGTGGAGCAGAGCAGAAGGAGAGGAGAGGAGAGGAGCGGAGCAGGAGAGGGCCCAGGGGAAGAGTGGAGCGGAGCAGCAGGAGAGGGAGTAGAGAAGAGCAGGAGAGGGCCCAGGGGAGGAGTGGAGCAGAGCAGCAGGAGAGAGAGGAGAGGAGAGAAGAGAAGGGGCAGAGCAGGAGAGGGAGTAGAGTGGAGAGGGCCCAGGGGAAGAGCGGAGCAGAGCAGCAGGAGAGGGAGAGGAGCAGAGCAGGAGAGGGCCCAGGGGAGGAGTGGAGCAGAGCAGCAGGAGGAAGAGAAGGGGGAGAGGGCCCAGGGAGGAGCAGAGCAGGAGAGGGCTCAGGGAGGAGCAGAGCAGGAGAGGGCCCAGGGGAAGAGTGGAGCAGCAGGGGAGGAGCAGCGCAGGAGAGGGCCCAGGGGAGGAGTGGAGCAGGAGAGGGAGTAGAGTGGAGAGGGCTCAGGGGAGGAGGAGCAGCGCAGGAGAGGGCCCAGAGAGGAGAGGAGCGGAGCAGGAGAGGGCCCAGGGGAAGAGTGGAGCGGAGCAGCAGGAGAGGGAGTAGAGAAGAGCAGGAGAGGGCCCAGGGGAGGAGTGGAGCAGAGCAGCAGGAGAGAGAGGAGAGAAGAGAAGGGGCAGAGCAGGAGAGGGAGTAGAGTGGAGAGGGCCCAGGGGAAGAGTGGAGCAGAGCAGCAGGAGGAAGAGGAGAGAAGGGGCAGAGCAGGAGAGGCAGTAGAGTGGAGAGGGCCCAGGGGAAGAGCGGAGCAGAGCAGCGGGAGAGGAGCAGAGCAGGAGAGGGCCCAGGGGAGGAGTGGAGCAGAGCAGCAGGAGGAAGAGAAGGGGGAGAGGGCCCAGGGAGGAGCAGAGCAGGAGAGGGCTCAGGGAGGAGCAGAGCAGGAGAGGGCCCAGGGTAAGAGTGGAGCAGAGCAGGAGGAGCGGAGCCCAGGGGAGGAGTAAGAGAAGAGCAGCCCCTTCTCTACCCCTCCCTTTCTCTACCCCTCCCTTTCTCTACCCCTCCCTTTCTCTACCCCTCCCTTTCTCTACCCCTCCCTTTCTCTACCCCTCCCTTTCTCTACCCCTCCCTTTCTCTACCCCTCCCTTTCTCTACCCCTCCCTTTCTCTACCCCTCCCTTTCTCTACCCCTCCCTTTCTCTACCCCTCCCTTTCTCTACCCCTCCCTTTCTCTACCCCTCCCTTTCTCTACCCCTCCCTTTCTCTACCCCTCCCTTTCTCTACCCCTCCCTTTCTCTACCCCTCCCTTTCTCTACCCCTCCCCTGGGCTAGGGTTAGGGCTACTCCCTTTCTCCCCTGGGCCCTCTCTACTCCTCCCTTTCTCTACTCCTCCCTTTCTCTACTCCTCCCTTTCTCTACTCCTCCCTTTCTCTACTCCTCCCCTGGGCCCTCTCTACTCCTCCCCTGGGCCCTCTCTACTCCTCCCCTTCTCTCCTTCTCTACTCCCCTTCTCTCCTTCTCTACTCCCCTTCTCTCCTTCTCTACTCCCCTTCTCTCCTTCTCTACTCCCCTTCTCTCCTTCTCTCCTACTCCTCTACTCCTCTTACTCCTCCCCTTCTCTCCTACTCCTCTACTCCTCCCCTGGGCCCTCTCTACTCCTCTACTCCTCCCCTTCTCTACTCCTGGGCCCTCTCTACTCCTCCCTTTCTCTACTCCTCCCCTGGGCCCTCTCTACTCCTCCCCTTCTCTCCTTCTCTACTCCTCCCCTGGGCCTTCTCTACTCCTCCCCTGGGCCCTCTCTACTCCTCCCCTTCTCTCCTTCTCTCCTCCTGGGCCCTCTCTACTCCTCCCTTTCTCTACTCCTCCCCTGGGCCCTCTCTACTCCTCCCCTTCTCTCCTTCTCTACTCCTCCCCTGGGCCCTCTCTACTCCTCCCCTTCTCTCCTTCTCTCCTCCTGGGCCCTCTCTACTCCTGCTCTGCTCCTCCCCTGCTCTTACTCCTGCCTCTCCTGCACCCTTTCCCTTCTCTACTCCTCTCTCGTGGGCCCTCTCTACTCCTCCCCTGAGCCCTCTCTACTCCTCCCCTGGGCCCTCTCTACTCCTCCCCTTCTCTCCTTCTCTACTCCTCTACTCCTCCCCTGGGCCCTCTCTACTCCTCCCCTTCTCTACTCCCCTTCTCTCCTACTCCTCTACTCCCCTTCTCTACTCCTGGGCCCTCTCTACTCCTCCCTTTCTCTACTCCTCCCCTGGGCCCTCTCTACTCCTCTACTCCCCTTCTCTACTCCTGGGCCCTCTCTACTCCTCCCTTTCTCTACTCCTCCCCTGGGCCCTCTCTACTCCTCTACCCTCTCTACTCCTCCCTTTCTCTACTCCTCCCCTGGGCCTTCTCTCCTTCTCTACTCCTCCCCTTCTCTCCTTCTCTACTCCTCCCCTGGGCCTTCTCTACTCCTCCCCTTCTCTCCTTCTCTACTCCTGGGCCCTCTCTACTCCTGCTCTGCTCCTCCCCTGCACCCTTTCCCTTCTCTACTCCTCTCTTGTGCCTTCTCCAGCTCTGCTCCTCCCCACACCTGTCCTGCACCGCTCCTCTCACTCCTGCACCTTTTCCCGTTCTCCTCCCCTCCCCTCCCCTGCTCTGTTCTCCTCCGATAATCCCCTACTCCCTTCTCTGTTCTCATCCTCCCCTGTTCTGTTCTCCTGCTCTGCTCCTCCCTTCTCTACTCCTCCCTTGTGCCTTCTCCAGCTCTGCTCCTCCCCTCCCCACACCTGTCCTGCACCGCTCCTCTCTCTGCTCTCACTCCTCCCCTGGGCCCTCTGCTCCCGTTCCCTTCCCTGATCGCTCAACTGCTCCCCCCCTCTCTGCGCCTGCCTTCTCTACTCTCTCTGCTCCTCCCCTGCACCCTCTCCTACGCTGCTCCTCCCCTTCACCTCTCCCCTCTGCACATCTCTCCTCCTCCCCTCACTTACCACGCCCTCCTCCCCTCACTTACCACGCCCTCCTCCCCTCACTTACCACGCCCTCCTCCCCTCACTTACCACGCCCTCCTCCCCTCACTTACCACGCCCTCCTCCCCTCACTTACCACGCCCTCCTCCTGGCCTTCTCAGCATGTAACGCCCTCTGAAGTACATGTGCAGGTTAGCCAGCTGGCTTTGAACCCTGGACCTTCTGGTCCAGGGCTAGTGCTCATATCCTCTGAGCCACCGGGTCCTGCATGTTTGTAGCTCGTGTCCTGGCGTATATATCTTTATTATCACTTTCCTTATGCGATCAAATTACTATTAGAGTACACACACTCATGCAAGCTGGACTTGAACCCTTGACTTTCAAATCAAGCGACAGAAGTTGTGCCACTGAGCCACCAGGTCCTGGGCACTTGTGCCACCTTTATTAATACCAATTTGATCGCATAAGGAAAGTGATAGAGTACACACAGAATCAGGCAAGCTGGACTTGAACCCTTGATTTCCTAATCAAGTGACACCTCCGAAACAAACGTTAGGGCTCCTGCCGCTGTACCATCAGGTTCCGCAGTTTTGCTACAACTCCTGGCATATTTATCTTTTTTAACACTAATTCTATCGCAATTAAAAGAAATTTGTCATATATGTTATGGGTTGGAAAGTAAGGTCATTATATAAAATACATTCATTCCCATGCTGTAAGTGCAATAGTTTTAATTATTTATTATTTAAAGGACTTGGGATGATATATAGGGAGAACGTTAATGTATGAAGCTTTACCCTGACAGGTATCAGTGCAGTGAGCACCAGACTGTAATAATCATATATCATACTCATCATCCTTTAAAATCAGAAAATGTATGAAAACTTGACGTCTCCATTGAGGGCGCCATACGCATGTGACCTCCTGTTTGATGTTTAATATCACCTATATATATATTTCCTGCGTCATCCAAAGTATTTTGTATGTTATGGCCAAGAATGCATATACTTAAGTATGTACAAGTCAGCATTGTAGCTCTATAAGTAAAGGCACGTTTAATAACACAGCTGTATCACTACATGACATACCAGAGCCAGTCACACTGACGTATCCAGATGTCTCCAATACTGCGTTATTTTATAAAAGATCCAACACGATGTGACCATGTTTATTTATATCTGGTGTGGGTTAAAGCCCAATTTTTACATGTGCGTCGGACCTACGAAAGGTATAACTGGTCATTTCGGGCATTGCGAAAAAGATGAATACACAGACAATGAATAAAAACAAAATACAGAAATAAATCAGTAAAATTACAAAATCTCAACAATAACTGGCATATTTTGTTCATTAAAATACATAAAATGAAAATAAAAAAATAATTGAATATACTGCATTTTTATGACATTAAAACTTTTTCACTGAGTTCACACCAAACGCGAATGTAATTAAGCTACAAAGTCATTGCAAAGACACGTTAAGACGCGAACTCCCTGCATGCGGTGCGAATGACACAAAACGGGCGGCGAAGGTCGAACATATCGCACTTTTCCCGCAAGTAACAAAGAGCGTGTAACGCGATTGTACGCGTTTGGTGTGCATCCAGCGTTACACGTGCAAAATAATTTGTCATCTTCATCTGCTGATTCGTCTAATGCGGATAAATGTTGACGAATCTGCAGGCCATGAATCAACAGCAAGGCACACGTTCAGGTCACGTGTCTCGTGTGACACGTCGTTCTGGAGCTCGCGCACGGAAGTGTTTGGTCGCATCTGCCTTCAGAAGGAAATATACAGTAAAGGATTTAATACAAAATGGGTATGTTTGGATGAATTAAAGCACATTGTGTCAAGCATTATAAAAAGATAACCTAACTAGCACAAATATGATCTTAAAGCTACGTTTTTGTATGTTTACAAGTGAAAGTTGCCGCTCCACCACCAGTAACGCTAATGCTAGGGTGTTTGTTTGTTTGTTAGCATGCTATAAAACAAAATAACTCATGAATCTAGACAATGTTAAAGGTTGATAAAATCGTATGTGTCGTGGTTTGTAATGAATATCAGCATTTACGTTATAGTCATTACTTACCCGTATAATCCCATGATTTACACAATAACCATCAGATGTGTTACTTGAGTAACGTAGCAATTGTTCATTATCTTTTCGTAGGGGGCTTCTTCTCCAGCCTCTTCTCTGGCCTGTTTGGCACCAGAGAGATGAGAATTCTCATTTTGGGTCTGGATGGAGCAGGAAAAACCACCATACTTTACAGGCTGCAAGTGGGCGAAGTTGTCACTACTATTCCCAGTATGTGTTGTTTAAACTGGACTACTACTGCCTTCACGTGCACTCGGGAACTCTATAGTTCACACTTTAACCCGGATGTAACTTTTTTTAATGTTAGCAGATACTTGATTTAGTAGTAAACGGGTTGAAATGGGAATTATCTAATGTTTCTGAGAGCACGTGAAGGGCAGCATATACTTACAGTTTATACATGTGATGCAACGCCACCTAATTTGCTGTTTTCAATCACACAGCCATTGGTTTTAATGTGGAGACGGTGACATACAAGAACTTGAAGTTTCAAGTGTGGGATCTTGGTGGACAGACGAGTATCAGGTGATAATCAGCGTCTTTGAAATTCTCCTGCTTTAAAATTTTGTTAACAGACCAAGCTCATGGTTTGATTTCCCCCCGCAGGCCGTACTGGCGGTGCTACTACTCCAACACAGATGCTGTGATTTATGTCGTAGACAGCAGTGATCGTGACAGAATGGGAATCTCGAAGTCTGAACTTGTGGCCATGTTGGAGGTTGGTCAGATAGCTGTACAATATTTGGGAATATTCTGTTGTTGTCAATACAAATGTTTGACCATATCTTCTCTATTAGGAGGAGGAACTGAAGAAAGCCATCCTGGTGGTATTTGCAAACAAGCAGGACATGGAACAGGCTATGACCCCTACTGAGGTGGCCAACGCTCTTGGTTTACCTGCGCTGAAAGACAGAAAATGGCAGATTTTCAAGACATCTGCTACTAAAGGAACTGGTCTGGATGAGGCAATGGAATGGTAGTTATTCTTAAATATACACTTATACGAGTGGTAACCATGAGGCGTTGCTTATTTGTTGCCAATGTGTCTCATTGCAGGCTTGTGGAGTCACTGAAGAGTAAGCAGTAAATGCAGGCAAGCGGTCTTGTAAATACCCTGATCTGTGAACTTCAGAGACTTCTTATTGCGTGCCCCTTTGGACCAATGAAGGTATAATGAAGGCCACGCCCCTCCCAGGACAGAGATGTTGCAGATGTGTGAATGGAGCGTTCTTGGACTCAACAAATTTTTTAATATTTTTTTCCCCTTTTGCTCCTTGTCAATTGATGCTTTGTAGATTTTCTTTCAATATTCACTACATTTGTACTTGTCAGAGGTGTTTGCTTCGTAAAATTGCCTTTTTCCTGAATAGTGGGTGCAACTGGTATACTTACTGGGTAGATATTTAAGATTGATTGTCATTTGTATGCTTTGGATTTGTAACAGCATATTTATATTTGCACGTGTACAGGGGATAGCGCTTCTGCATAATGGCTGCAAAATAAATATGCAGTCCAGTTGTATTGCCTCACGTACAGACTTTGTTTTATTTAAAACCACTACACAAATCCATCTATTTATACGGACAACATGGGGTTACGGTATCTGGATTGAGAACAGTCTCTCTCACTACCTCCAAGCAGCAGGAAATTCACTTCATTATGGCCAAGTCTCTCACCGAGCTGCTTTTAGGTTTCTTTGCTGTATGTCCTGAACGCACAGCTTGAATTTTCCTCTTTTTGGTCTCAGTTTTCTTAAGTTGCTTCTTAATCTTCTTTTTGGCTGCAATGTCAGGCTTGACAACAGCCTGCCAGGGTTTAAAAAAATATAGTTTGATAAACAATTAATAATATTGTAACATGTAATTAGGACAAGGTTTTTAACAAAAATGTTGCAGCTCGTACCTGCATGGCCTTTTGTTTCTTGCGGGAAGCTCGTCTCTGAGTTGCCTCTTTCCGTACGGCAGCAAAAGCCAAAGAGAAACGCTCCAGACCGACCAGTTTCTTCAACAACTCGATCAATTCCTGAGCCAGGTTTTTTAGTGTGGGATCTGAGAAAGGAAATAAAAATCAAATCAATACTAACGTTTCAAAATGACCTTGTTTTGTCCGTAAAGGGTTTAAATTGTGGCATCTTACCCTGGTCTGCATATGTGCTGTCCAGCTCTCTGTAGAGAGGAGCAATAATCGTGGTCAGATAAGGCCCGAGCCGATCCTTGCCAAGTTCCACAGCTATTGCTCCCAAAAACTTAAACACACAAGTTCTCTGAAAAAAAGAAACAGGGCAGAGACACAATCAAAAACACAACTTATGGACAATATCAAGCTCAGGGTTGTCTAAGACATTTCCAACCAATCCTTAAACTTGGCCTCTATTAGAAGTGTACAGACATACAAACCTTCAAAGGCACTTTAGGTGTGTTAGCTGCTTCTCTTTTGGCCAACAATGAAAGTTTCTGTATCACCCAGAGGAGTGTCGGACATCTGTTCTCATTTTGTTGCTCCTCAGGCTCTTGCACTTCTTGATGTTCCTCTTTATCCATCTCTTCATCATCCTCATCCTCTTTATTCTCCTCTGCATTACCTGTCGTTTCTTCCTCCAAACCCTCTTCAATACCTTTCACCTCCTCTTGTTCCTTAGTTTGGGTTACAGTATCAGAATCTGCTGAGATGAGGTAGATCACCTTGGCCACGTAGAGCAAGTTCTTTATCACCTTGAGAAAAAAAATACAAAAACAATGATTTTACATTTTGATTGGTTAACTAACAATAGTCGTCATGCCTCAATCTGGATTGGTCTGGTTTTCTCACCTGCTCCCCGGAAGCAATATCTAGAAACTTTGACTGCAGTTGGTAACAGAAAGATAAGGCCAGCTCTCTCATCTAAAGCAAAGCGTGAAGTTGGAAAAGTGAGATTAGTTCAGTGAATCTTAGTTATGTTTTAACGGCACATGTAAACTTTGAGTTTCTTGCCTTCTGATCCAAGTTGTTAAAGAGAAAAACAGAGGCCACAGGCTGTGTATTGTTATGTGAGCTCCACTGTGTCACCAGATCCTCTGGTTTATGAGCAGCAAACAGCAAACCAAAGATCTGTGAAGCTGTCAGCCAAACCCAAGAGTGAGGGTACCTCAGATGTGAATCAATATGACCTGGACGGAAACAATATATGGTTATAAAATATACACGAGACATTGATATCTCGTGTTCATAATGTATGTTTTAAAAAAACTTTGGTCCTTTGTGTGAGTATTCGCACCCCAGGTGTTTGCGAGCAGGTCGGCAGGTTTGGAGAGCTCCAGAAAGGCGCAATCTTTGATGAGTTTGATGATAAGAGTAAGGTAACAGAACAACAGTCGATCCGCAGCCTTCTCGTCCTCCTCTTCCTCAATCTGATCAAAACAGCAGTCAATTTAACGATACAACATTCAAGAAACGGAAATGTTTCAATACACAGAAACAGCGCTCACATCATCAAAGTTGGAGGTGTGGATCTCTCTCTCTATCAGGGGTATCAGGCCTTCCAGTCTTCGGTTGAACTTTTCTCCTTCTACTTCTGCAAACAGCCCACACATCTGAGTTCCCAGTCGCCGTAGGGCCACCTGCAATATTCCCAAAACACGAATCCTGAAAGCTGTAACATTCAACTCATCTAAACTTCTAAGAAAAACAAGGGTCACAACTGACCTTCTCGCCTGTTAGCCAGTTGTTGACCAAGGTAAACATGGAATTCTGATGCTGCAAATCCAACTTTCTCAACAGTGACTTGACTGCAAGGGCGGCCATTTTCTTACAAGAGCCCGAATCGTCGTTCAGCATTACCAGCGATAACGGCACAAAGAACAGGCCACAGTGCTCCAGCAAGAGATTCTATGAATAGAAATCATTCATGTTAAAGAAAACGCAAAACAATGATTTTGCATTTTGATTGGTAAAAGAGAAAAAAGCTACCTGCCGTAAAAGAACCATATTTTATATTTTCATCAGTTTTTTAAAACTTCTATATGTAAATGACCTGTTATTGGTTAAACTCTTCATGTGTGAAATTAATATGTTGTTAAATACAAAAATTGCAGCAACGTACAACTGTTGGTCAGATTCAGAACTATCGGCACATTTACACAATATTAACATTATGTGTTTCCCATTTTTGCCGTTTAGTTTCCAAACTCTTATTCCATGTGATAACACCTTAACAAATCAACGTGATGCACATACAGGTCAGACGATACCTGAGGGAATGTCTGGAAAATGAAAGCCAGCATCTCAAGTGAGGACTGCCTGCCGGTATCATATTCATAACTGCAAAGAAAACAAAAACACTTTAATTTGACTGACACAACCGACATTAGAAAGACATTTAGCTTAAAATATACCTGAGTTGGGCGACTATAAAGTCAAAATGATTCTTCAGTTTCTTCCCCAGTGGATAGTCCATCAGGTACCTCAGGTAGATCTACAGTAGGAACAAAATACTTTTTCACGCATATGCCTCTCAAAATCGGTATGATAATGTCATCCTAGTAGTATTTTTTCTGCAAGTATAGTGACGGTTAAAAAAAATAAGCACATACCTGTCTGCATCGCATGCGGACCTGTTCGTGCGGCCCGTTGACAGAGAGCTTGGCCACCTTCTTCATCACATCCTCCATTTCCGGCACCACCAGTTTTCTGGAGAGAATCGCCTGCAGCACAAACAGACACAAACGTAAGACAATGATGCTTGTGATAGTATCCAACATGAGATATACGCTTCTTAAACCTTCAGTGAAAAATCCTTTTGTATCATTCAAAAGAATTGAATCTTGAAAATTTCAATTACACTATGACCCACAAAATGTTCAATAAGTCCTATCTACACGCACACAGGGTTTTATACAAACCAAGGCAGATAATTCGGGTTCAACTTACCCGCAGGAGACCAAATGCGGTGGCTTGTCGGGAGTTATCATATATGTCCTCTTCTGCGTATCCCAGAAGCACCTGCAGCTGTGTTTCTGATATACGCTGCTTCACACTCTTCACCAAAACTGTTATAGCCTAAAAAATAAAATAAACTAAAACTTGACATCGGGAACATGGAGAACTGGTGAAAGAAGTCTCTCAGGGGTGAGGCAAATACCTTGAAGCAGTTTTGAACCAGTGGGAAGTTCTCACCGCGAGCTGCTCCTGCTTTGGCGTAGTCCTTCAGCAGAATGAAGAGCTGTTTGGTCAGCTGATCGAAATTCTGCTCGACGGCAGGCAGAGGAAACTTCAGGATCCAAATGAAGGCCTGAAGGGCTTCTGTAATGACCTGCGGTGCATAGGTAAATATCAAACAGTTTTGACGTATTAACAAAATCACGGAGACAGATAAGCAGGGAACGCTTATTAACTTGAAGACAGGAAGGTATTTCAGACCTTTACGTGCATCGAGCTGAGACAGTCCAGAAGGAGAGACACAAACGGATCCAACATCTCCTTCACTGACACCACAGATGAGTTCACTTTTGACGTCTTCAGACTGCAGTAGAGCAACTGTGAGAAGTGATTTCAGAAACAACACTAAATATATTTTCTGAAATGTATTTTATATTTTCACGTAGGGATAGGCGGAATGACCAAAAATGTATTTCACGAAATGAGTACATTTATTTTACGGTTAACAATATATTTCACGGTAACAATCTTCCATTATAATTCTATTCTTATATCTCATTTTTCTTAGACTATTTATTTGAATGCTCACAATATTCAAAATATATCTTCTAATATAGTTCTGACAATGAGATTTATTATTTATTCATCTTCTGGCTATATCATATGTATACACTAGGAAGTATAACAATGAAGTTTGAATATAAGCACAAACAATGAGAGTACAAGTCTATGACTGGTGTTATAAAACTGGTGTTCATGGGGTCTGTAGTGAAGGTCTTCATCGCTATTTACTCTATTAGATGCGCCGGACTGGAGCGAATCACCAAACTACAGACTGAAAGCAGCTCAAAAGTTTTTTTTACAGTTGACACAAAGGTTTAGATTGTCTTACGCTTAGACCCGTTTCCACCAGGATGTGCGTGTTGGTTTTGCTATTAATGGCGGCTCTGACTCCGCCCCTCTTGGGTGTGGGCAGCAGCAGCAAGCAGCTCGGCGGAGGCAGCCGAGGGTCCGGAGGGGGAAGGATCTTCTCTCTGGAAAAAGAAACTGTTTAAAAATCTCAGATCTCGTGCGAATTACGACACCAACGTTTTCACACACGCATCGTTTCATACTTGTTTTTGCCGGTGATGAGCGGGAGACTTTGGCTCACGAGGCCGTGGCTAAGCAGAAGGATGGACTGAGGACTCATGCTCTTATTCACTAGAAGACCAGCCACGATTCTCTTGAACACAGCGTGCACTCGCTTGGACACCTTTAAACTGACGGTGTTCTCCAGTATCTGAAAAATGGAAAATAAATCGTTTTAATCTCACTTTAAACTGAGCTTTCAATGGGGCGGGTGTCAAACGGTTGTTTACCTCCTTGAGGGGTAAGATGAGGTGAACAATGCGCTCTTGACTGCAAAACCGTGCCATTAACTCATACGCGTCGAAGCTCTTGTTGTGACGGGCTTCCATCACTTTGGAACAGATTCCTTTGATGTCCTTTTCCTCGGCAACGTCCCCAAACAGCTCGTTGTTAAAGATCTGGTCAGGGAAGAGCGAGTTAGCCCATGAAAATCCAAACACTCGACTGTTTGTTTGAAGAAAAACAACACTGAGGCTTTACCGTGATGAGCAAGTCCATGCACGGATCGAGATCTCCTCCGGTCAAGGATGGACTCAGGATGGAGAGTAATTGGTACGCGGTGAAGGTCAGCACATGGACCTGAAAAGCAAATAACATTTTGTACAAAAACACACTGCACAGTATACACTTCTTATGTGCTTAAACATGAATGTTACCTGATAGCCCTTCACTAGGACACCCTTCATCTCTCTGAGCAGATAATGAAGGTATTGATGTCCCAGCGTCTCTATAATCTTCACCAAAGTGCTTCGAGCTACATCACGGATCTCCTCGAAACGACTCTTCAGGTGAACGCACACTCTCAGCAGGACACTAATAACAGATATATAACAAAAAAAAGTGAAACGAACGTTAAAGGAACAGTTTACCCAAAAACTCTGTCTTAATTTACCAACTCTCAGTTTGGTTAAACCCGATAGAAAGATATTTGAACAAATGCTTGTAACCAAACAGATCTTGGCTAACATTGACTACCATAGTAGGGAAAATGACAATGTTTGTCAAAAGTGCTCCACAACGGTTCTTAAACAGAACAATAAATGTATGTACAAGCAATTATTCCTACTATGGTAGTCAATGGTGTACCAAAACTGTTTGGTTCCAAGCATTCTACCAAATATCTTTCTTTGTGTTCATCCGAACAAATCAATTTATACAGATTTGGAACAACTCAAGGGCGAGTAAATGAAGACTAAATTAATTGTTTTTGGGTGAACCGTTTCTTTAAGTATGAATTACTGAATTTGAGAAACACTTGATTTCTCTAGCATGTGCACAAAAATGCACTCTCTCACCCAGGTAAGTTGGCCTCCATGATGTCCTGCGGTAGAGACCTCATGAGCTGAATCATAGCGAAGGCGATGGGAACTCGGACCACTTCTTCGTCCATCACCTCCTTAGACTTCACAGTCTTGTGCTCTTCGTCACGTTTTACCTGAAACAAACGCAACGGCAAACAAATGATTCCAGAGCTCCTATGAAATTGTTTCACAGAAACAGAGCGAGACTGATTGGCTTTAATGTACAACTATATGCATCCATCACATTTCCTTAAATATTTTTATAATGAAAACCGACAATATTGAGGAGGATGAGGGAGCTCTGACCTTTGCAATGAGGCACTTGTGAAGTTTAGGCAGGACGCTCTGAGTGACCGTCTGATGAATGGAGGAAATCAGCGCCTCCAGATCTTGCTGACTCTGAGGAAGTCCACTGCTGACAACAGGGGGCGCTTTCTTCGCCTGACTCTCTTTGCCCTCTTTTGCATTGACAGACACTTGTGTTTCGGTATCCATGGCATTCGTTGTCCTGGAAGCAGACGCTCCCGCATCATCCGTTTCCATGGCATCCTCATCATCGCTTTCGTTCATCTCCATGGTTTCTGCCTCCTCGTCTTTAGCCTCTTCCTCCACAACAACAGGCTCTGATACAAAACAACCACAATTAAACACCATGCAGATGAACAAGCATACGATGACTGTCTCAAGGTGACAAACCAACCTGTCGTTCTGTTTTTGGCAGCTTCGACTTCTTTACTGAGGGTCTGGTGGTCAAAATGGAAGGCCTCAAGAACGGTCACCAGCAAGCTGCAACGACAAAAAATCCAGCGAAGTTTTAAAAGAAAAATATGTGATCGTCAACAAAGGCACACAACCGCACTATGTGTACCTGACAGCTAGTTTTTGTTCCGTTAATCCCATCTGTAGTATATGGACGAATTGCTTGAGGTAGTACAAATACTGAGACCAGGACAGACGTTTGCATACGGCACCAATCAGCTCCACTGCGGCTGTTGTCATGGGCTCATACTGGGACACAAAATTATTTATCGTTTTAAAACCGACAATAAAACAGCAGTGATGAAAAAACTGACAAAAAACTGACGAACAGACCATCAGCAGCTTTTCGTCAAACAGAGCGATCATGGCATAAGGCATGATGTAATTCTGCATGGCGCGTGAAGACATCACAACCGTGCCTTCGGTCAGCTGCTTGGCGAACTTTCGGAGCGCTCGTCCCCTCCTGTGCATCTGAAACGTATGTGAATAACGTCACAACGGTTTACAGGAATTCTCCACACTGTGGGATGGCGAAAGCAAGCGTCCTGATGTTACCTGGATGTGTTTCATATGCTCAAAGAAATCGGACTCTGGATCGTTGTGATCCGTCAGCTGCACCAGGTCACGAAACTCTGATCGGTCGGGGAAGGTCTTGATAAGACTGGCCAGAACTGTGGTGAAATCGTTTCTCACACTCTGAAAAAAAAAGAGTTGAAATAATGAGATCGAAAATGAAAAGAAACACAAAATACGATTTTTTGAAGAACATTGCAAACTAAACAACATTGTCCACCAATTGAGTTGCAACCACGAGACATTTCTGAAAAAAATCTAATTTTTTGTTCAACAGAACAAAATTTATAAAACTATTTTCCCTACTATGATAGGCCAAGTACTGTTTGGTTACAAGCATCCTACATAAGAAAGAGTCAGGATCTGTTTGGGCGTTTGTACCTCAGTCTTGCTCTTTAAACCCTTGCGCACTGCATCTAGTATTGTGCACTGCACAATCTCTCTGTATTCCACTTTTGGACATCCGACTGAGGCGAGCTGTGTCATTACCACTGACAGACACATGGTGGCGCAGTCAGCCAAAGACATGTCGCCGATCTGTGACGAAAAAAAGAAAAGAGCATTCAATGTAGGTCATGTTCCAAAGAAGGCCAAAAAGATCCATTATGTGATTTAAGAAATGAACGGAAGAGATTGCTGTATCACCTCTATAGAGTGAAAGCAGTTGTGCATGACAGCGCTCAGGTAGTTGAGATCCAGCGTGCTCATCTCTTTAATGTACTTGTTGGCATTCTGGAAAGCCGCCAGTCGAACATCGAAGTGAATCTCATCTAGATGTCGACTGTCAAATGCGCTGAGCTGGCGTAGAGAAGAGACACAGTTGCACATAAAGGAAAATTTAATGAAAGAAAATCTTTTTTTTCTGAATGTTATAATGAGCGTTTACCTCAATGACAAGGTCTTTGATGTACGTAAGGTCGCCATTCAGGTCCGACAGGGTCTGTTTGGAGAGCAGAGTTCCATCAGGAAGGTTTTAAAGAGGACAGATATATAAAGTATGTGTTGAAACTGACCTTGAACACCTCGCACAAAGCCTGACGCGGGACTTTGTCGTGGATGACGGAGCAAAGTTTACAGAGAGGTTTGAGGAACACGTGGGGATCCGAGCATTGCCGCAGTAAGTTCTGCACCGTACCGAGAATGTCCAACTCTGTTTCCTAAAGGAAAATTATGTAATGAGATAAGTTTTACCGTTAATAATCAATTACAAATTTTATATTATAAGTCTGGGTTAAAAATAAACAAAACAGAAATGGTAAATAAGATGCAAAAGTTACAGATTGGACCTTTTATTGCACACAAATTATTCAGAAAAATATTTCCGAACAGCTGGTGAGAATAAATAGTTTAATTTCACTAATTTAAAAAAAAATGTTTTACAATTTTATCAGGGACAATGGGTTGAGTGTGGGGCACAGAAAAACTACAGTCATTTTAATCAAGTTTACACACCTGAGCAGTGTTTGGCTTGTGAAGGTAAGGCAGAAGTAAACTGATTAGCGTTGAGCTCTGTTGCTTATCGGTCACAAACCTGCTGATCCTGAAACCGAACAAAAAATTTTAAACAACAGTTTCGCCCACAGAACATCCGTTAAAACGCACATACAAAAACAGACATACTTTGAGAGGACGTTGAGCTCTTTGCTCACTTGAGTTCTGAACTTTTTCTTCTTGAGCCGTTCGGAGTTCCTCACGACGCTGCTTAGGTACTGAAGAACCACAGAAACATGAGGGAGCAGCAGACGGCAACCCACCATCAAAGATTCTACAGAAACAAGAGAGAGAGATATGCATCAAGTCAAACAAACCAAATACCGGTACAAACCGCGAGGGCTCGGCTCACAGTACCTGTGCTGTCAGAGCTCGGCTCGGCCTCCGGGATCACACAGTTGTTCACGATCAGCTCGGACTCGTTCTCGGTGGGTTCGAAGTCCGGAGTGATCAGCAGACTCTCGGCCATGTCCATCACCATGGCCACAGTGTTGGGAGACACGTTTTTGACAGAGAGCAGAGAAAAAAAGTTAAGGAGAATGTCACACTCGGGGTGGCCGGGTCTCTGCTTGGCAAGCAAAGGAAAAAATCTGAAAGAAAAGATGGGAGTATGTTATTTATAATAAAACAAATAACATCCAAATAACATTAAATGATATAATCCTAATAAAAACCATTGTGATTTTTTCTCTTGCAACCTAAAAGCCGACTGGCTCTTCAATAATGAAGTCACCTTGCATTTCGGCTCCAGACATAGATGAGCTTCAGGAGTGGAGTTGGTGCATAAGGGCTTTCAGTCGGCAGACGACAAACCTGATAACCAAAACACGCACAATAATCTGAATGAGATGGTCTGAGAACTGCCCTGAAAAGTTTTAGATGCTTTGTGATGCTTAAGGTCTGACTTTTTCTAGCGTGGTGTAAAATATTTGTCTCTCAAACAAACACACACAAACCTGAGGCCAAACCACCGCTTCAAACACAGCATCCAGCTCATCTGCAGTGAAGCTGTAAGACTCAAAGCCTTCAATGAAGTCCTGTATGTGCAGAATTCCCAGCCGACGCAAGTTCTTCAGAGGGCTGATGCAACCGGTCGTCAGCTACGGCAACACAGAGAACAACACGGGACATCAGTACCCCAAAAACTCCAACTGAGTATATAAGAAATGTTTTATTTTTCACCTGATCCCTATGATCCAGTAGGAAGGAGACAGAGGCTGTGATGCAGAGCAGAATCTGCAGAACTTTGGGCAGGTGGATATGGATGAGGTGACCCAGTTTATGGATGATGATGTCGATGATGTTGAGCAAGCTGTGCAGCCGACCCACAGGCAGAGCGGCGGATGGATCCGTCTCGTCTACGGCCCGCTCCACCGCCGCTAAACACGGACCTGGTCATCGATGAAGAGCGTAAACAGGAGTGTGTTTTAAGATAATGGGTGACAAAAACCCTCACAACTTTCAGGCATTTATTTTGGGTGTATTGTCAGGCCATGTGACGTCAGTTCTGTCTTTTGAGTTAATGTATTTCTGTGTTTGTAGGACGATGTCTGGACACTACTAACACATCTGTAAGACTTCAGTTTCCTTTCTGGGTTTTTTGTTGATGTATGTGTGCCATGTGCTCCTCTATCTGGAGTCTGTAAGCTCCGCCCCCTTGTTTGCATCCTCATCAGTTCACCTACCTCACCTGCTCTCATCATCACTTAAAGGCAGCATTAAAAGGCATGTAAGGGGTTACCTTCGGCATGGTGATGAACAGGTTCCAGCAGAAGATCTATGAACATGCCCAGCTCCTCCGGCTGACATCCCGCCAGGAAACGCAGCACTATGGACGAGCGTGAGGTCGCGGCCGACCTCCCCTGAAACTTATTACCAATCCTGGTGCGCATCCGCCCATACAAAATCCTGCAGAATAACCACTCAGCATCACATTTACTCTTGGAGAGGATGCAAGATTGTCACACGAATCGTGTGTGTGAACGCACCTCATGAGCATGGGGATGAGTTGAGGTCGGTGTGAGGTCTGCACCACCGTTCCCTCGTCTGCAATGTTGAAGTGGACAATTTCATCTTTGAAATACTTGTCGTCCAAAAGCCTCTCCAGGTTAACTCTGTAAATAATGAGAAAATACGTCAATCATTATGGACATAAATTAAACTAATGAGGAACATCAGTGCTACGGCAAAGTTTAGAAAAGGTCTCTCAGTGATTCTTCAAGCCATCAATTGGTATTTATAAATTATGTTTTAATCTGGGAAATTAACGTTCGAAAGCATAACAAAAACAAGGTTAGGAAGTTCTATTCTTCCTTATAACATTTCCTCACATAAATCTAAAAATTAGGTCAGCAAGACAAGCCTCAAAGTATTTTCCCTGGTACAAAATATCAAAAGTGAACAACTCAAGAGATGTGAAATGAATATCATAATAGACTAAAAGACTTCCTGAGGCAACCGATCCGGATCCAACCCTGAACCAGTTAGAAGAAACCCAAGAGCTTTACTGTAGATAACATCACTCTCAGCTCTGGATATAAGGCTTTCTATTCAGACGGTGACCTACTTACTCCACCTCATCCTGATAAACACAGTTATTATTGTTTCTGGAAAGAAAAATTATGAGCAAAGCCAGCAAAGACCTGACAATGAATACTGGCACTCACTTGTATGGAACAATGTTTGGGTCTTTGTATGTCATCAAGCAGTCCAATGCTATTTTCTGCATTTGTTGGTCTTTATGACATAGTAGCTGTAAATTTTAAGAAATGAGATTAGTTTCATAGACGTTCACACTGCAACGATGATGCGAAGCTGGAAAAACTCACCTCTGTGTACAGTTTGTATAAGCTCGGCTCCAGGTACAAAGATCTGGGGTTGGTGAATTTGGAGAAGACCTTCAGGTGAGCAATGAGTTGCCTTTAAAAATAAAAAATAAAGTTGTTTGTTAAATATATATATAAATTGAAATTCTTTAAGTAGGTCAACAGATGAATAAGAGAGTTGTTAGAGGATCAGATTTTCACTTACTTGGCAGCTGCTCTTCTTGGCACTTTCCTCTTGGAGTGTTTGGAATTATCCTCATTTTCTTCATCCTCCATGTCAGCATCATCATCCTCAGCCATCTCCTGTTCTGATGAAGAGCTGATCCTCTTCAGAAAGTTTTGGGTGGGAGCCACTAGCAGGTCGGCCGGGTAGAACTCATTACTGCCGTAAACAGAAATCACAAACAACAGGTTTTTATAGGGAACTTTGTCCGTTTGAGTGTAACTTTCAGCGTTGGTCAGACAGGCCGTTTGCCCGTTCCATGCACCTGATGAAGCGCAGCAGTAACGGGCTGAGCTCTCGGCTGCGTGGCTCCACTCTGTCTGGAACCTGGGCCATGGTTCGCCACAGCAGATTGCGGAAGTTTGTGAAGTCTGTTCGCTCGCTGGGATCTGATATCTGGTCCAGCTGTTCTAGAAACAGAACTCCAACATCACCGCTGTCAATCACATCTGTTCCCGGGCCTCTTATCCGCACTACGGCTCGATTATTTCCATCATCCTCATCATCTTCCTCCTCCTCCTCCAATTGCAGCTCTTGCTCTGAGAACCGAATAGCATGCGATCATGTTTATTTAAAAAGCATATAATGTAATTATTTTCCAGGATGTATGAGCAAAAGAAACTGGGTGCCTTATTTTAAAACAAACTCACCAGCTAAACCAGCAACCATCTCCAGATGTTCACAATACACCTTCCAGAATGACTTATTGTCCATTTCTTTAGCATGTGACCTGGACCAATAAAAAAACATTAAACCACAAATCAACACAAAATAATGGGGAGAGAGAGAGAAAAAAACGTAAGCATCAGTGTTGCACTTACACCAGCAGATCAATAACAGGATCCCACAAAGGTTGGAAATTCACAAACAGCATTGCAATAAGATAACGGAGAGGAGCCTGTAAAAACAAACAATAAATTCATTAAGACAACACTTTTCAAGTCATTCACACACCGGTTAAATGCATTTATTAAAGGTTAAGCTTGCCACCTCATGGAAAGGTCCGCGAGGCAGACAGGACTGAACTAGATCATGACGGAGTTTACGAAGATGTAGCAGCTTTTCTCTGTAGTCCTGAACGGTGGCTGGAATTAGCTCTGCTTGCAGACAGATGGAAAACACCGTCTGTACGGTTGAGCTGTCCTCTCCCTGAAGAAAAAAAACCCAAAGTTATATTTATTAACACATCTGTGGATATCTGTTTACAGCAATGTGTAACAAAAATCATTACCTGCGCTGGGAGATCAGCCTCAAAGTTTGACATAATTCTCAAAGTCAGTAGACGAATCTATAGAGAACAGAGAACGATTATAATTTGTAAATGCAAAACTGCTCACAGAGAAGTGATAACACACACTGTGTTACTCTTTACCTTAGACAAGTTGGAGGAAAAATTGGAATGAAGAACATGATATAAATCCAGCAGGGAATCATGGGAAAGCTGCGAGGAGCAACCGTTTAGGGAAAGTCTGGTGTAGTACAGATCTCCCAGCAACAGCGCTGAAAGATCTGTTGGGAATTTTCTGAAATATGCACAAACACAAAAATAAACCTTATTATCCAAAAATAATGTTTTGACGCAGATAATTGTGTTTTTTATTGAGACACGTACTCTATGATGCCTCTGACCAGCTCTACTGGAAGTAATGATAACACCACTGCCGTCTCTTTGAAACTCAGCAGTGTGCTAAGGGCCTGTCGGGCTACAAACAGACCACCTGAGACGACAGAATTACAGGGTTAGGATCTCAATACACCTTACAAAGTTGACATTTCTATTACACAGACTTTACCGACCTCTGCCCAGGGTTTCACTGCACACTTCACCCAGTAATCTGTTCAGCAGACTGGTCACTGCCGCTATAACTCTCGCTGCTTCTAAAGGTCTGCAAAACAACATCTTGGCATTATATCACAAATACTGAACTACTTCTTTTAGCCTATAACTTGTAATAAAAAATGGCTTGGACTAAAACGAAAATGTTATTAGACAAAACACAATTGCAGAGCCAGGCAGAATCTAGGCCGGATTTTTTGTTATTTCTGGAAAAGTCTGCAAGTGGTATTAAAGGTGTTAATATACAATTAACAACACATTAAAATCTAAAGCTATTGTTTTCTAAACATTTCCATCTTTAAAATCAGAATACACCAAACAAAATGAATACTCTAGATTATACTGGGTCAATAATGTGCATTTCAAGACCATATAATTATATTGTGTCAAATTAAATATTACCTATGCAAGAATATTGCACTTGATACCCACAGGATTCTGGGTTGAAAAATAATTTTACCTGACATGTGGAAGCAACACCAACGCAGCCCAAGGAAGAGAAAGATCAGAAAGCGGTTGGTCCACAGGGACGTCTATGAAAGACATAATCATCTGGGGAACAGACACATGCTGGTCTCTTTCAGGTCCAGATGATCTAAAACAGAATTATCATAGGTCACTTAACTTTTTTTTTGTAAAGAGTTCATTTGCAAAAATGTGTTTTGAAAAAAAATCAAAAATAATGTTCTAAATTGTGTTGGTAAGCTGTATTGTTTGAGTTACTATTACTTAAAAACAGCAGTTTGATTTGTATTACTTGGACGGCACTATAAAACATGTTTTTTTAAATGTATATGTTTTTGCAAACAAATCCTAATCATCATAAGCTCGCAGCACTTTAGCCGAGCTCATACCTGAGGTGCTGCCCAGTAAAGACCAATGGGTACTTCTCAAAAGCCATGGAGCCGTCTGTGGGGGGCGGAGCTTTGGACAGAATCAGTCTGACCAACAATTCCAGAACCAGATGCTTGTTCACAGAGTCTTCGGCGTAGAAGATTCGCTCAACATACACAAGCAAACTTGGCAAGAACAACTACCGGAACATACATATAGTAGATCCATCAGAGTAATATTAAAACGGACAGAAGTTAATCTTAAAGATGCTTTATCGACACAATCATACCTGCTCAAACTGTTTCATATCAAACATTTCTTCAGAAAACGCTAAAATGAGGTCTCTGTCTATTCCGCTATTGAAGACCTGAGAGTGACCGGAGAGGAAATTAGATCATCGGGAGCACAGGATATCAGAAGGACACACAAACATTTGTGCAGGTTAAGACTGAACATACCTTTTTTACTAGATCCTGGATACTGCTAGCGGGTAATGACAGATTCTCCCCCATAAGAAAAGAAGTGACCACTTGCAATAATAGTCTGCACGAGGAGTACGAGAGTCCGGAAGCCTGAACTAGATGAAGAAGCGTCTACGTGTGACAAAAACATAGGTGTTAAATACAAATATAATACAATATATCATATGAGAGATATGATTTCTAATCTTTTAAGAAACGAAGCACACAAACTCACCTCACAGACCGACGGTGGATTTGTGATCTTCACTCCTTGGCGATGCTCCACCAGGGTGTGGTAGATATACAAAAGCCTCTCCAAGTGTTCATTAGCCTGGTTGGCATTGCTCGCTTCTAGTTTTTCAAGAACTTCTTTCAGAGAGCCCTGCAAACAGCGAGTCGATGTGCCAAAAGCAAAGACAACAAACACAGTACATTAAGAACTGGATCATAAACACAAGTTCCTGTTATTTTGAAGAAGGTTAGAACACATCTCCTCACATGTAAGGCATCCCAAAGCGGCACTAGATGTTCTCGATCAACATAGTTGGCTGAAGACTCGACCATTTGATCCAGAGCTTCTTTAACGGAGTCCAAAGAGACATCCTGCGTGTCGACTGGTCCAAGTTTCTTCAGCACCACTGGAAGGGCCTGAAAATAAGCGTGTCATTAATTCCCTCTGACAGAGTAAATGCTAGTTGTCTTGGCTTTCTGGAACAATGATCTTACTGTAGCGGCACAGGAGTGGAACATGTTGCGGACTCCACGACACATTTCAAAGATCAGCTGACCTACTCCTTTGACCTTCTGAGGATGCTCAGACAGGTTGGAGAACATGAGTGTAAACAGAGCTTCATGGTCTACAACCTGTGGAAGAAGAGACGGGCACATTTAGCCTACCGACTTCTCATTTTCAAAGTAAGTTAGAAGGAATGGTAAAGACTTACTTTTCTCATCAAAAAAGAAAAGCTCTCAGCAGCAAAGTTACGGATATGATCCTTCTTGTGAGCCAAAAGTTTACTGTAAAGACTGATTTGAAAAAAAAAATACATATAAAGCATGTACGCAGTCACGTCATCATTTTGGTATGTTTGATTTTGTCCATTTGAACCTTTTGAGCAGTTTTCTCACCTGTAAATCTTGTCCATATCCTTTACCATCATCCTCCAGAGGTATTTGTAAAGGTACGACAGACAGGTGAAAGCCCATTCCAACACCTCAGTGTCCTGTTTGTCTAACAAAGATGTGATGATGATGAAGAAATCAGAGAAGTGGGGGTAAAAGTCCATCTGGAGGTCCCGGGCAAGCTGAACTATAAGACTAAAAGAAACAAGAATTGTTATCAAGCTTTATTAAAGCCTTGCACCCATTTTACTTTTATAATTGCTGAAAAAATCCAACAAGCCTTATTGATGTCTCTTGATATACGTGCATGTATTAACTAAACCTGCTCTTACTCCAATAGAGGCTGATAAGCCATGCTGTTCTTCACAGAAAGATGCGTCTTCAGACTCTCCACGATGGTATTTTGGTGAAACACTAGCATGTTGAAGGATTGACTCTTCCTCGACACCTCTCGCTGAAAGGTAGCTGTAAAGCACATCCCTGGATTAATGCTCATGCAAGTGATATGAACATCAATGCCGATAAACAAAATCTCACATGCCACACCAACAAGAACCTTGGCCACTTACTGAAGTGTTCTGTCAAATTGAGGTCTTTCCATTTCATTAGACTCTCAAAGAAGTGGGTTTCCACCTCCTAAGAGAGAAAATGAGCAGAATGAGAATTATATTGTTTCTTAGACAATGTCAGCAGAGAGTTATTTAAAAGCAACATACCTCAGCATAGCTTCCCGTTCGATCAATGCGATGGATGACATCTATGTTTACATTCGCGAGTCTTTCGGAAAACGTGAGATACTGAAACAAGAATGAGATTGATAAGACACTTTACATTCAATTCTACAAAATTCACGGTTGAAAAAAATCACATCATTTTGCCACATAATTCAGAAATATTGTGTAATTGCGACTCTACAGTAAGTACCGACACAAAAGCAAGTGTGTAATGTGTGAGAAATAAAACAAATTTCGACAGCGTGACGCGTGGTCTCGAGCACGAGCTGTATATTCTACTTATAAAATAAACTTACTCGGAAAGTATTTTCTGACTTATGCGACGCGGGCTTTGTTTTCAGCTTCATTTTGTTGTATTATTAGACAACCAAAAACCGTAATACAAAAACTAGTAACTAGCAAAATAGAAGTGAATGGCTGTGTTGAAGTTGTTGATACACATGCCGTGTAAGGAGGCCGCCATCTTGAATGACGCATCACGGGCAATGCGCTGACTTTTATTACTTTTCAAAAGAAAAGCACATCTTTCAAAATAAATGACTATAAAATAATTTCCTTTTCTGATGTTACATTATAAGAAATATATATATGTTGTATAGTATTTAAACATTTCAACTTGGAAACAATAAGGTTTCATTTGTTCACATTAGTAAACTACATTCGTTAAAATAATAAGCTATCAATGAATGATAACTTATACAGGATTTCAGTGCTGAGGTCGAGACTCGGACTAGAGGCCATATTTTAATGAGCTTGGTCTTGTCATGCATTTTGACTCGGTCTCGACTCTAAGATGTAAAAATTACATCTTTTGGACATATCTTTGCAGAGGGAGAAGTCATAATTGTAATAAAATGACCTTTACATCACTTACTATGTGGAGTTTTTTACTCTCAACTAATAATATTTCTTAACTAATCAGTCTAAGTACATAAAACACAGTGTACATGCCATGGTATATTTAATGCACTCTATGAGCTTGGTGCCAGTTTTGTTTCCACCAAATATTGAACATATTCTTGTTTCAGACCCACCCAACCTTATGTGGACTCTGACTTGGACTCAACCCTCTCTGGTCTATGTATTGACTTGGACTCAACCCTCTCTGGTCTAGGTATTGACTTGGACTCAACCCTCTCTGGTCTATGTATTGACTTGGACTCAACCCTCTCTGGTCTAGGTATTGACTTGGACTCAACCCTCTCTGGTCTATGTATTGACTTGGACTCAACCCTCTCTGGTCTATGTATTGACTTGGACTCAACCTTCTCGGGTCTCGGTCTTGACTCGGACTCAACCCTCTCTGGTCTATGTATTGACTTGGACTCAACCCTCTCTGGTCTAGGTATTGACTTGGACTCAACCCTCTCTGGTCTATGTATTGACTTGGACTCAACCCTCTCTGGTCTATGTATTGACTTGGACTCAACCCTCTCGGGTCTCGGTCTTGACTCGGACTCAACCCTCTCTGGTCTAGGTATTGACTTGGACTCAACCTTCTCGGGTCTCGGTCTTGACTCGGACTCAACCCTCTCTGGTCTAGGTCTTGACTCGGACTCAACCCTCTCTGGTCTAGGTATTGACTTGGACTCAACCCTCTCGGGTCTCGGTCTTGACTCGGACTCAACCCTCTCTGGTCTAGGTATTGACTTGGACTCAACCCTCTCGGGTCTCGGTCTTGACTCGGACTCAACCCTCTCTGGTCTATGTATTGACTTGGACTCAACCCTCTCTGGTCTAGGTATTGATTTGGACTCAATGCTCTCTGGTCTATGTATTGACTCGGACTCAACCTTCTCTGTTCTCGGTCTTGACTCTGACTTAACCCTCTCGGGTCTCTGTCTTGACTTGGACTCAAACAAGCTGGTCTCTACTACAACACTGCAGGATTTATTAATCTTAAAGAGACAGTTCAATCAAAAATGAAAATGTTGTCATCATCTACTGCCACAGTAGGGCAAATAAATACATTAACTAATGTTAAAGAACAACATGTTAATGTGTTTAAGTGTTACCCTTATTACATTTTTCTTTTTTACTAAACATGCAACAGTTGCTGAACAGTTTTGCTCATAAAATGCATCTTATTGCTGTAAAAATGGCTGCACTCCAAATAAGCTTGACAAGGGTGGGCTGGTGCCAGGTATGTGGCTCAGAAAGCAATAACAGCCCTTGAACTGAAAGAGAAATGAGTTACCTATCCAGAGCGTCTCCGTCGTCCCACACTGCAAAGACAGGCTCCAGAACAGATGTCTCTCTATCGGTGACCTACACAAATGACTAGTACTGAGCCTGTTGGATTTCATGGAGTAAATTCTTGAGGGTCTCCAAAACATTTTGCTAACCCACCTGCACCTGTGAAATCCAAAGGTCCTATTCTGAAGTACACCAGGATGACAAGTACACCTTCTTCAACATCCTTCAGTGCATGGGACTATGTGGTCTTTACATTGATGCTGGTCATCTCTGCAGGCATCGGGCTGTATTTCGCCTTTACTGGGGGAGGTCAGAGAAGCTCCGCAGACTTTCTGGTGGGTGGACGGAGCATGACAGCAGTACCCGTGGCCCTGTCTCTGACAGCCAGCTTCATGTCAGCTATCACAGTGCTTGGGACACCAGTGGAGGTGTACCAGTATGGAGCTATCTTCATACTCATCTGCTTTGCTTACGTTCTGATGGTGGTTGTGAGCTCTGAGATTTTTCTCCCTATCTTCTACAGACTGGGCATAACCAGCACCTATGAGGTGAGATGGCAACACAATTTAATTTTTTTTACCAAAATAGTAGATTCTCTATAGTGCAAATCAGACAGACAAGGATCTGAATACAAAGGTTTAACATATTAAAGACAGAAAATGATTAAAAAGTTACAATCACTCATTGAGGTTTTTACAAGAGAATTGATTTAAAAGTTGCTGTATTGTTTGATTATTTATTTGCAGTACCTGGAGACGCGTTACAATAAAGTAATTCGTCTCATCGGAACAGTCCTGTTTATAATACAGACAGTAAGTTATTTTTTTGCTATACAGTTTTAGTGAATATACAGTTGTCTAAAGGCATACGAGTTTTATGTCTTTCTTCTCTCAGGTACTTTACACAGGTTTGGTAATTTATGCTCCGGCTTTGGCTTTAAATCAAGGTACATTTGAACTTTTTTGCACTTCACACACATATTATGCCATGTGTAGGTTTATCATGTCGTCACTGTAGATTTGTCTGGCACTCATGACTTGTTAAGTGCATAAGTGTTCTCGATAATCCACACACACAGTGAATTCTTTCTCTACAGTCACAGGTGTGGATCTTTGGGGCGCTGTAATATCAACTGGAGTTATCTGTACCCTCTACTGTACATTTGTAAGTTCACTAAAACACAAGCAACAAATCCTAAACGAAACGATAATAGGCACATACTGATTCAATTCATGGTCCATTTGGACACTTAAAAAAGTGCCATCTGCTATTAAAGTGATAATATAATATATAATGTATATACCTGTATACTATATTTCTTGTCATATCTTCTTTGTTCTTGTTGGAATCTATGTCCTAAGTTCCTCTTACCTGACAGGGTGGTCTTAAGGCAGTGGTGTGGACGGATGTGTTCCAGGTGGGCATCATGTTGGCTGGTCTCTTGGCCGTAATCGTCCAATCAGTGCTGCTGCAGGGAGGAGTTTCCACGATCATCAGTGACTCCTACCAGGGTGGCCGGCTTAACCTCTGGGAGTGAGTTGACTGTCTATAAAAGCATGAAGCATTATTTAAACCTGCCATCACTCATGATTTGTCCACCTTTGATCCCAGCTTTGATCCCAACCCACTGAGAAGACACACATTCTGGACCATCGTGGTGGGAGGAACGTTCCTCTGGACCAGCGTTTATGGGATCAACCAAGCTCAGGTGCAAAGATACATATCGTGCAAGTCACTGTTTCATGCCCGGATGTGAGTATCACACAAAATACAAGACTCAAATAAATGGAATGCAATATGTATCGTTCTTATTGTTTCTGTTTTGTGTGTACGCAGGGCCTTATACATTAATTTAGTGTCGCTTTTGGCTATTACATTATGTGCAGTATTTAGTGGCTTGTGTTTATACTCCGTTTATAAAAATTGCGATCCATGGACCGCCGGTGTGGTGTCTGCACAAGACCAGGTAGAACGTTGTGAACCTGTATGACTTTCTTCTGCAGAACACAAAATAAGATATTTCAAGGAATACTACTAATTAAGCCACATTGGTTCTCATTGACTTCAATTGGATGTACGCAAACATATCTCAAAATATCTTTTTATATTCTGCAGAAGAGTTTTGAATGGCATGAGGATAAATAAAAGTTGTATTCTTAGGTGAACTAGTCCTTTAACGATATTAGGATTTTAAAAAGGAGTTAAACCACATTCACTGCCTGCATCTCTCCTTAATATGGAATAAGCTAATGCCGTACCTGGTGTTGGACATCTTGAAGAAATACCCTGGTGTGCCTGGACTGTTTGTGGCATCAGCGTACAGTGGTACTTTAAGGTTTGTTGTGTATTAAAGAAACAGGACTAACACACCATCATCTCATTCCAAACCCATTTGACTTTCCTTCTAGCGCAGAACACAGTATGAGATCCATACGTTTTATCACAGTAGTGCTTTAAAAACATTATATGATTTTGTATTTTACTACAGTACAGTCTCCTCCAGTGTGAATGCACTGGCTGCAGTAACTATCACCGATCTGATGCGACCGTACCTCAGTCTGTCAGATAAACAGCTCTCATGGGCTTCAAAGGGAATGAGTGAGTCAATCTTTGCCATTCAGGCTAAATAGCATTTCTAAAGAACCCATCTGACCGTCTTCTCCATCGCAGGCTTGTTTTACGGTGTTGTGTGCATTGGAATGGCTGGACTTGCATCTTTGATGGGAGGGATGCTACAGGTGTGTTAAAAACACACATGTGCATGAATAAAAATTTGCTTTTGAAAGTGAAATTCAGACACGTGTGTTCGTCCCCTAACAGGCTGCTATTAGTATCGTTGGAGTGATTGGCGGACCTCTACTGGGCCTTTTTTCTTTGGCTGTCCTGTTTCCCTGTGCTAACTCAAAGGTCAGCACAGTTACTGTAATAGAAAATTGTGATTTCTTGCAATAGAAAGTGTAAAAGTCTGGTTGGCATTACAGGGAGGACTGGCCGGGCTGCTGTGTGGGCTCGCTCTGTCTCTGTGGGTGTGCATCGGAGCACAGATATACCACCCGCTTTCAGAAAACAATAGACCTTTGGATCTCTTAACATATGGCTGTAACCTTACATTACCGGCAGATGGCTTAAACTGGACTATAGGGCTTGCAGAAAGAACCAAAGATGATTTTGTACTGAAAGAGGAAAATCTAGACAGGTGCGCACTTAAAATAATTCAACTGCAAAATATACATGAAATCCATAAGTAACAACCAACTATTGATTCTCTCAACAGGCCGTGGCTGGCTGATAACTGGTACTCTCTTTCATACCTCTACTTTTGCCCGATGGGTACTTTGGCCGTCATCATCGTGGGTCTTATCGTCAGCGTTTTCACAGGTAAAATACATCCGCCTTAGTTTCTGACATGTGACACACCTGCATACTGCCTCCTTTGTTCTGTAAAGCTGATGGCACTTTTTGTGTCCAAGGAGGCAGACAGCTAAAACTGCAACCAGGGCTTACGCTATCAAAAGAGGATCTCACCTGTTACAAAGCCTACAATGCATTCAAAGAAAAGGTGAATATACACTTTTAACACACATATACGTATAAAAATAGACATAACGCACATTATTCCCATTACTGTCTATTGTTTGGACTCACAGATTACAGGCAGTTCGGGAAAGCTGGATCTGGCACAGGAGCTGGAAAAAACATTTGGAAAAACCAACTTTGCTTTCTGTGATGTAGAGTCATCTGCTCCGACTCCATAAATATACACATGAACATAAGAAATTGTCTCTTAAATCAGTGGTAGTAAAAATAATCATGTTCTTTACTTTTCTAATATGTTATACAGACATATAAATACGTACAAGGCAACCCCCTGAAGAATATTTTAAGTGTCACATATTTCAGTCTGTTACATGTAACAGAGAATCTCATGAGAGATCAGTTCTCCGGTTCATAATAGCGTTTCTTCAGTGTTCTGTATTTCCTGAGGAAATACATCGCCTCAAGTTCTTTGATCACAAACTCTCCACGGTCGACCAGATTTTTTATTTCCTCAGGATCCGTCACATCTTTGTTCTTCATGAAAGCCCCTTTAAGACGCTCCCTGAAGTATGTTGAGCCTTTTGGATAGTCCCGGCCAAGAAACAGAAGCTTTGGAAGAGTAGGAGGAAATAAATTAGTCAAGCAATAGATATTAATCACATTAGTCTTGTTAGTGAGTTCACTTGTGCAGGTCTTTGGTATTTGCTCTTTTTAGTTAATAATTTTATGAAGAGTATAGAAAATATAAATAAACTTGCCTTTCTCTCATGCAGTGTTATATCTATTAAAGGTTTACATGAATTACCAATGGATAAAAATTGAACCGCATTTAGGAATATAGTGAGATAATGCTTACATTCTTGTACAATCTGATCACCTCTCCTCTCAGTGGATTGGTCATTTTACAGTATTTCTCCTGATCCGGAGATGAATCCAGACCCCAAACAAAACATAACATTACACGTGTACAAATGTTTTGTCATAAATTGACAAAAGTATGCTTGCAAAATATAAAACACAATCTTCAAATATTTCTTTAATAAACATGTTCTTTATTACACCAATGTCATTGCTCACCTACGAGTCAAGTTCATAACACAAGCGCTCGCTCAGACGTGCGGGGGAAATGCCATGGCATGGAGGTTTTTCAAAATAAAAGCCAATCGGCATATTACATTTTCAAACTTGATACTACACGTTATTTTCCACACGAATAAATTATGTGTAATTTTAGATCAAAGGAAACATGTTTTAAAACATTGAAAAATTATTCAAAGCTCTAATGTAATTCAAGTTTTATATTAACTCTGATCACCCTGAATAAATATACAATACACATAGGCCATATTAAAACATTTACCCCCAATATTGCAATAGATTCCTATATGAAACCTCCCTTTAATGGAAATATTCTATGCATTTAACCATATCATGTAGTTATATCATGTGAATTGAAGTCTGCAGAGTTCCTCTCGGTTATCCAGATGCACCCCCGCTCATCTTTCTGTACAGAAGCAAGTACGCCGTCCTGTCTCTAAAAGAAACAAATACCTACAAGAGCTTAGAATATATTATATATTTAATATACTATTTATTTAAAAGGTATTATCCTCTTTATTAGTGTTTATAGTCGTTAAATGTACCCTTTATACGTCTCCTGCACATTTTCCCAGGTGGCCTAGGACAAAAATGTATACAAAAATAAAACAAAAGTTTTTTTTTATTTCTATCTTGAATTAAATTATCATCTTTAAAATATGGTCTTACTTGTCGAACAGTGCTGTCATCGGCATAGAACCAATTATGATCATGAGTGGGCCGGATGTAAGTAGTGTAATGACCACATAAGGCAGTTCCTATATGCACTATGACGGCATAGAGACTGTAATACTCTTTAGCCTAGAAAAAAAGTAAAGTATACGCATTAAACAAGTCTAGCCTTATAGTAATGATGCTATGACTGATCAAATTTGTGTAACATGATATTTATATATATATATGTACATTTTCTGATTGTCCAACATTAAAAATGTTCATCTGTAGTGTTTCACCGAACGTGACTCTGTTTCTGAGTTTCCTGGTAAATCCATCATTTCTGAATCTCTTGAGGTGGATACACAGCACTGGAGGCAGCGACACAAGTTTCAGTTGCTGCATGGAAATTTTTTTACAACCGTAACATACCCAAACAATTATCTGTTAAAATAAAGTAAATGTCACATGCTTTGAGCATGTGCTCCAATTTTTTTGAATTTAACTTAATGCCAGTTAAAATGAATACATCATAAATTTACAACAGCGATAAAAAATTGTAAGGCACACACATGAGTGGATGGCTGTTTCATCATGCACCTGTCGCAGTAACACTCGTCACCATACATCAGAGGTTGCTGCTGGGTAAAGGATTGGACACAGCTCTCCTGAACAACATAAAGAGTTATATTGATGTAATCCATGTGTGTGTGTTTTAAAGTCGTTGACTTAATAAATTGCTCATTGCTCTACATTGATTGGAATATTTTTTTAACAATGTTGATCTTCATTAATGACTTACCAGGGTGTTGTCTCCCTCATGAATCGCCAAAGGGAGGCTGGATAAAGAGTTGGGCGTTTTTTGAATGAGTGTGCATTCTTTACACATCACTTCCGTCTCCACCTTTATCTCATAGAGTTTACGGATTTCCTCAGCCTGTCGAAGCAAACATTTTATGAATTGTGTGTATTGTAATATGTGCTTTAACACAAATGAAACCTACCAGGTCTTTATCAGTCATCTGTTTCTGTGTGAGATTGAGTATTCTGTGGAATATTTCATCTGCATCATGTTCAGTAGATCCTACAGGACAATTAAAAACACACAGAAGTGGAAGCATTACAATTAGTGCGTAAAAATCACATCTATGTATGAATGTATGTAATGCTTCTACACGTCAAAGAGGCTGAATTGCGTGTCAGATGCATACTGTATATGGAGTGATGGTGGAGACAGTCAATGAAGTCTCTGTGTGAAGAATGATGATTTGAGTCTTCCATAGCACGCAGAGTGTTCTTCAACTGCATGGGCACATTATTCTGCTCAGCCTCTTCTGCTGGACGGTATCTTTAAAAAAAACAAGGCTGGACCATATTGTTAAACTATTAAGTATCCTATTCAGATCCTATTACAGCATACATAATTTGCGATTGTGCTGTGTTGTGTTATTCATAGAGATGAAGTTTTACTTGTTCAGTAATTCCCGAAGTTCTGGGGTGACGGAGAAAGACTGAAGCAAAGCATTAATACAGCAGGTCAGGCCGTAGTTGGTAAGGCCTCTCACTTCAGAAAATAAAACAGATCCTTTTATTATTTGCAACATAATGTTTAAGGTATAATATCTTATATTGTTTAATATATAGAGAATATATGTACAATATGTATAAGCTTAAGCATATAAAGAATCATTTGTCCTACTTAGAGGTGGGTAGAGTATCCAAAATCTTTACTCAAGTCAACATTTTTATATGATATTTTAACCAATATTTAAATTATTTTGTATTATCATACGCAGATATCTTTCCAATATACACACAGAGACTAAAGTAGGACAAATACAGAAGAGACAAGCATTTCTGTAAATTCAATCTAGTCCTAATATCAATGTAGCCTACACAACTACCTTTGTTATTTAGAATAATAGACCATGGCAAACTAAAGTGAACCTGCAGAGTTATGCGATCACAAATAATTTAACTAAACTAAGATGATCTAAAACACCTGCAGTGCTCTCTTATATGAAATACAAACCAAACGAATGGTTTCACATGATGCGTCACAGATGTGTGTTGTGAAAAGCTCTTCCTTGTAAACATACATGTGACCCTATTCAGACGGGTTTGCCCGTTGTTCAATTAATGCTTTCAAAAGAATCACTCACTCGGGAAAGCCCGTACAAAGACACGACCACCTTGAAATAAACAACGCATTTTATAATGCATATTTTAAAATGAAGGAACTAAGGAACGTCACGCAATGTAACGAAGTAAAAGTACAGATTTTCTATTAGAAATATACTCAAGAGTAAAAGTACACACTTTCAATTTTGACTTTAAAAGTACATATTTTCCTAAAATGTTACTCGTGTAAATGTAGCGCGTTACTACCCACCTATGGTCTTACCATAAACTCTGTAATAGTCCAATGAATAACAGCGAAAATAACGAATTGATGTCATTTTAATCCAAGTAAGCCCCATCCACAGACATGTATTAAGTACAAAATCTTCAGTGTTCTGTTTTCAGTAGAAACACAATTGCATTTAGCTGTGTGCAATAGAAACCGATCGATTTATAAATATACATAAGAGCCCGAGTCGAGTCTGTTACAATACTCCGATCACTGTAACTTGTCAGGATCGGATACAAACATGCACCGAAAAGGTCATTTTTACTTTCACTTTCGATTCATGCGCAGGTTTGTCACCAATAACACGAAACTTATCTGTGACTGCACGCACCCTGCCGGAAAAACAACAGAAACTGTTACAGAGATGTCTGATTTAATGTTCATGCAGCCTATTGCTTTTAACGGGATCTGTGTTTCTATACTGGTAATGTGTTGGGTTCTTTTGATGGGATGTTATCAGATTGTTCTGCGTTTGAAATGAAAACCATTGGTAACTGCATTGTTTTTCTCAGGGATTACAATGATCAGATCGTTAAAAACAAATATACACACTTGTATGTTATGTTTCATACATACCTCTTTGTTTATATGATTTTTAGAATAGCTACCATTCCATACACATTGAGTTATATTTACATTTTTGTACTGGTGAGTTGATATGCTGAACTTTGTTACATGTACAGTTCAAATCAAGCTGTGATGGCAAAATCCCCCCCAAACGAAAGAAAACTGTTACATTTATTTTCACAATTTCTCATCTCCTAGACATTGTATTTTTAAAATAGGTTATTAGACTAGTCTAATGCAGACCATGGGAAAGTGACGACTATGGCCAGACCTTATGTATTTATAAAAATGTGAACACTTTTTTTCACAGCGAGGTCCTTGACACAGAAATAATTTAATTCCAGGCATTGGCTTTGTAATACGGTCCAAACATGGTATTCCACGCCTGTTGCAGGAGTCCGTGCAAGTGAAGGAGCCAAGGGAATGCTGATGGAAGAGCTGAGAGCGGAGAAAAGATATTTAATAATGTGAAAACTGCATAAAGTGAGTGCATCAAAATAACTGATGTCCTCAGCCTTCTTACCGGGGTCTATACGAATAAGAAGCAGATACAGCAACATTACAGCCAGAAAAACTCTTGGTAGAGAGATGGATCGGACTCTCACACTGGCTGCTGAGAGACCTCTGAGCAACAACTCCATGACCGAATTGAGCCTCTTGCTCGAATTATCTGTCAATCACACAAATGTACACATGATAATTCCATCTGTGATATGCCAGAATATTGAAGTCAACTCATATTACGTTTATGTCTGCAAAATAATTTTATTCAAAGCAAATAAACAGACCTTTATGTGAAGCAGCAGTTGATGTCGTCACAGCTACGGATTGAGGATCTGGGTCGGACAATAAAGCATTTTTCTCTTTTTGAAGGTCTACCAAACTACGGGCAGCTTGTCTCTGTTCCTCTGTGAACGCAACCTCTCCCACATCACTCTCCAGCAGCTCCAGGGCTTCGGCCGTGCGACCCATCGGTATCAGTATGTGAAGAAAATACAGTTCAGACACTGTGCTGTACCCTGATTGGCTCATGTTACTGGAGCAGTGCAGCCAATCATTAACTGCGTCCTTCATGACTGCCCATTCACCTACTTTCACGTACAGCAGAATGCTGGAAAACAACATTTGGGAACCATTAGTCGATTTTCATGCCAAGTGATGTTAAATTGCATGTTATTTATTGGTTAAAGTGTGGCAGTTGAAAAAATCCCTCGTACCACATCTGGATAATCTTTGCAGGAATTTTCATAGTTTCTCCATATTGCTGTAAAACCCATGACAGAACTCCACGCCATTGATTGAGCTCCGCCAACGCCTGAATCCCCACTATAGTCAAAGCAGCTTTCAGTTCTTCATGCTTGAAGCTGGGAGGACAAATATGTATTGTTAATGAACATATCATACAAATCCTGTTTTTGGTCATGAATGAGATTCTGAATTAAATAAAACTTACATGTAAATATCAAAACAAAATGAACAGGATGCAAATACTATAATATTCTATAACATAAGAGTCAATCATAATTTA
Organism: Barbatula barbatula; assembly: GCF_947034865.1. Classification (NCBI taxonomy): domain Eukaryota; kingdom Metazoa; phylum Chordata; class Actinopteri; order Cypriniformes; family Nemacheilidae; genus Barbatula; species Barbatula barbatula. The sequence goes on along the minus strand of NC_136768.1, from coordinate 2,297,822 downwards.
ATGTGGTATGTTGGTATCCTGATTTTTCTAATATTGTTGCTAAAACTGACATATGCCATGTGTTTAGGTTAAGTATGCTCAATGCCTTAATCATAAACTAGCCTACATTTTATCTGCATTCAGTCTGACCCACCAATTCTCCTCCTGCTCTGCAGAAGCCAAACTCTCTAGTCCTTTCTCACACGTGTCCAGGGCAGCCTGAAAGTTTTTCTTCACCATTAAATATTCAATGGCAGTGTCCACAGGAACCGCTACCGGACTCGCAGGTGGACTTATCAGCCGAACCGAGCCCGACCCGCGGCCGCCAGTTAAAGATACGGACGAACTGCTCCTCATTACTATTAAATATTATTCCATCTTAAACCCAATTGTTACACTAAAAACGTATACAAGATTAAATCAGTAAACACATACACACTGCAAGTTTCGCAGCTGCGGTTCCGCAAAGGACCCTTGGGAAAATACCCGCCAAGTTAAAAGTCATTCAACGGTTGGTTCTTGACAAAATAAAAGTCACCTAGTTTAGTCACTGTTCGCAGATACATACGTATATTTAACATACAAGTACATCATTTATGTTCAGTGTAATACAAAGCCAAAACTGAAGTGATTTCATTTCAATAAAATCTGCAATATCACTGCAAAACATTCAATTCAATTTTAGATTTGTTCATACAGATAAATTATGTCCCAAAGGGATCACTAGTCCAAAAAAAAAGACATGACACACAACAACTCATCCATTTCAATTTATCACATAATTAATATGAATGATTATATTGTCCACTAACTAAAGTCTTAAATCCATTCATTGGCAACTTCTGTATCGGTGACAAGGAGCTTTCCCCTGTCCATCAATACTTTCATTAACCCTTTTCTCCTTCTCCATGTCACCCTCAGCCCATAATCTCTCTCAGGTGTGTCCTCCACCAGGACACTTGTATTGTGAGTTTGTGGAGGGGTCTTTGCCTGGTTTGGGGGAAACAAGAGATGTGAAACGCTGGTTGAAGATGCATTGGTACAATGTGGCATTTCCGGTGTCTCTACCTCCGGAGGTGCAGGAACTGAGGATGTGTTTGGTGTTTGGCCTCCTCCTAACACTGGGGTGTGAACAAAACCTTCAGATGTCCTTTTCTCATTTCCGTGGATAGGTGGGATGCTTGAGACCTCCGTATGCCTGGAAGCAACTGGTCTAACCACAGATGGAGCAGTTCTTCCTTTCACCCCTTTCCGAAGAGACGGCGTCCGTTTAGGGGTTTCTACAAGTTCTTTATTAAGACTGCGTGAAGAAATCGGTCTGTCTTTCTTAGCCCCTGAACACCTTACTACGTTGATTGGTTGTTGAATGTTTGCTTTTGTCTGAAGGTTCTTGTGGGGCTGTGAAACTGCAGTGTTCGTCTCAAACGAAAGTGGGGAGTATTTGCAGACAGCCGTTCGTCTGTTGTGATGCAAAGACAATCCCGCTGCTGTGTTCGATCTCGTACTTTCCCTTCCATGACGAACTGCTTTGATATCATGTGAACTAAACTGCGGAGACACCTGCAAATTGATAATACATCTCATTAACATACCTTTGCCTAAAAAAACATTTTAAACACAAAAGTATTGACTAGGTAACCAAGCATATGCTTACCCAACGGGAACGTTGTGCATTAGCTCTCTGTTGTTCTTCTGATATAAACGTTCTGGGGTGAATAGCACTCCGAAGCTGTGGTCCAGAGTCATGCTTTGGTCCATTAATCTGACCCTCAACAAACAACAGCTGACATTTGTTTGGGTTTAACAGTCTCTTTTTACTTGAAACTCGGGGCATTAGAAGTCATGGTAAACTGCATGGGAGAAATACAAGATCAGATCGAAAGGAGCAGAGTAAAACAATGTCTATGTGCCACCATAAGACAAAAGCGGATCATTTGGGGTGTTAATTATTCGTACTACATCTAATTTCATGATATATTTAAGCATGCTCCTTTTTTTTGCCTGTTAATATTAACTATAAACTTCATCCTGCAGTCACGCGCACATATCCTATACGTTTTGTAATTCAAGGCATGAAACGAAAGCTTACTCACGCGTAGCTTTGTTTCTGAATTCATCCGTAAAGTTTTAGACTATCCACCTTTAACAGAAAATGACAAAACGTCTGATAGAAATTGCTGATGTAAAGGATTTCTCAATCAAAAAAATCAAACAATCGCGTCCCAGACGAAAACAGCAACATGGGCGGGCTTAGCGGTCCGGAAGTAGTGCGCTACCACACACGAAAGTCACGCCCACTGAGTGACACGCTTAATGAATGCAGCGCCGCAATCTGTAACTTACAGATTGCTCTCTGTTTAGAACGGAAAAAGTTATTTGAGCCATGAAAGATTAAATCATCATCTTTTCATAGTAATGTATTGTTATATTAGAAATTAATATACAAACACAAACTTTTCGCCACACAGTTGTTCGTTGTGGAGTAATAAGTGTATCCTTATAAAGGGGAAATTGTGTTTTTTCAAGACTGCATTGACAAATGTGTCTGGTCCATTGTACATATTATGGATGGGGATGGAAATTTCCCGTGTTATTATTTGTACTCGGAAATCAAATGTTTTACAGTCGAAAGTACCGCGAGAGCGGACTGGAGGCTACTAGAACAGTCTGCTCTCGCGGTGCTTCGCGCAAACTCGCCGATAAATGGCCCCGCCCACGCGCGTCCACCATTGATCATTGTTAATCACGTGACTGCGCGCTGTATAACTGCGCCAAAATTCAAAACCTCTGAACGCAAACAAAAGTCCCGGGACCTGTCTTTTATTTACCCCATCAAGACACACTTTTATTTTTCAACAACATTGGCAGATAAACCCATAACAAGTCATCGTCTGCACGGCCGACGTGATATGAAGGTTTGATCTAATCTATGCTATTTGATGCGTGCTTTTTAAAAGCAAGGAGTAACTGTACCATTTGGGTGGATGAGTCGCTAGGCCGCATGTCAGATATAGTGCGATCGTTTATATTTTTAAGTTTAATTTAAAGAGAAAAGCATTCGGACGTGGGTCGAATCAACGATCCATTAAAAAGCGAGTTTTTAGAAATGAATGCGATGGATTAAAGAGGGTTTTGCACTGATGATAATGCAGACATGCATTGTACGATAGTCATGATCTTAACGATACAGATCAAATAATTGAATGTAAGCAGTTTGTAACGGTGTTTATTTTCTACAAGTAAAAACGTCATTGAAAAGTCGTTGGACAAAACGTCATTTTTCTATCAATCGTTAGATTGGACTGAGATCGGTAAATACACATCTATGCTATTTGTGTATATTGTATGTATTAATTGATGAGATATAGCTTTTAATACCCATTTCATCTGTTTTTGGTCGGAATTTGGATGTAGTTGACATTCTGTGATCCGTTAAAAAGAGATGTTGAATTGAGTCCTTATAAAAACGTATTGTTATATAATACAACACATGACAATTACTATATTATACCTAGTATTGTAGTAATTAATCTATGTTTTTATTTTGTTATACAGTCAACGGACAGCCCCATTTGCTGTGATCAGAGCAAACAATGAGGGAGAGCCCAAGAAGACCCATCATCCTGAAGAGGAGGAAACTGCCATTTCAGAAGAGTGAATCCGATGCAGGCTGCGATGAGACTGACGGGCCTCCCTGTAAGGTCACCCCGACGGCCTCCACTGCCCGTTACTTCCCTGATGGTATTCGCATCATGGACCACCCCACCATGCCGGACACGCAGGTGGTGGTGATACCGACGGCGGCTGATCTGCAAAGTGTCATAAGTGCCTTGACGGCCAAAGGGAAAGAGTGTGGCCCACAAGGGCGTAACAAGTTTATCTTGCTTAGTGGGAGTACCGGTTTAGAAGAGGACAAAACCTATTCGGGGAATTGTGGCACGACACTGAATGGACCTCTGGTAGATGTGACCGTGGATGGCAGTGTGGATGCTAAGACCGCCTTAAAAACTCGTCAGTGTCTTTAAGCAAAGTTTTTGATTTGATGTAGCTGATGATTCTGCGGGAATATGTTTGTCACCCTTTTTTAAACGTTTGTGTGTTTTTTAGTGAAAAAAGAGACAGAGTGCTTTCCGCTCGATGATAGTCTCACCAACATCCAATGGCTGGGAAAAATGAGCACAGACGGGCTTGCAACGGAACCGGATGATAAAGGCTCCAGCAAAGAAAATATAAGCGACTGTCATGAACCTCAACAGGTGCGTAGCATAAAACTTAACTCTGGATTGGTTGGCATGGGGTGATTGATATAGGACTGTGTATCCGCACAGGTCTTTTGCATATAATTTTTTCTATTTTGCACATACATTTTTTTAACCAAATGTTTTCCCTATCATCAGCCCTCAAAAGGTGAAGAAGCAGTAAAAGACCCTCTATCCGAGAGACCCCCATACTCCTACATGGCCATGATTCAGTTTGCTATTAACAGTAAGCAGAACAGACAGATGACCTTGAAAGAAATTTACAACTGGATCGAAGACCATTTCCCTTACTTCAGAAATGTCGCAAAACCTGGCTGGAAGGTAGCATATACAAATAATCAAATACATTTTTACAGTAACCTCTAATGTAAGGTTTCTAAATGTGAATTTTCTCGTGTTTTTCGTACTTAGAATTCCATACGTCACAATCTCTCGTTGCATGACATGTTCATACGTGAGGCGACTCCTGATGGAAAGATCTCTTATTGGACTATTCGACCGGAAGCAAACCGCTGTCTCACCCTGGATCAAGTTTACAAGGTGTGTGTTATGTCTTTGGACCTCATCCCTAAATATATTAAATCATACAACCTCTTCAATTCACAAGCTGAGGGTTTACCCAAGTGAAATCTCTTTGTCTGTTTAAAATCCTTCAAATCTGTCTTATTTGCTCACTCACCCCACAGCCTTTGGTTGACCCAGTGGCCCCCAATTGCCCTAAGACCACACAAGTTGTTTACCAACAAGTAAGACCTCTTTTGATATTCTAACTCACGCTCACAGAAGTCTCGTAGGACACAAATCAGGGATGAGAATACAAGACAAGTTATTTTGTTGCAGCCATACCTGAGAAGTTCAGGCAGACAGGAAGGAAGCACGTTCATCCGAGAGCTCTGCTTGTTTTGTTTCTTTTAACCATTGGAGGGTCCAGTTCTAGCACAGACAGTCAGCTCTAACACGATGGTTATAAATTGAATATCACAACGTTTGTAAACTAAATTGTGTTATCTCTTCAGCAACAGAAGATGCTTTCAGCAGAACCGAAGAAAGTGATGGTGTCTGTTGGCATGGGTGAGTATTTGAGAGGAGAATTTCTTTTACAAAAATATAATTGCAAACATGTTACCCAGAAAACTGCATGAGTGTAGTGTTTTTACAGTGTTAGAAAGACATACAATGGGTTTTCAAAAATCAAAAGTTTACGTAAAAGTACTGTTCAATTCTGTGCAATAACAGAAATGAACCTTTTACATCAAAACTTGTTTGTGTTATTTTAACACACACATTTGATTTATTAAAGACAATTTAGCTATAACAAGTAAGTAATTTATATCTTGGCTCAATTATATTTTGTTTCCCTGTGTTTAGAGAGAAAAATTAAGCCGTTGCTGCCTCGGACCGACTCGTATCTGGTTCCCATCCAGCTTCCGCTGACTCCGTCGCTCCTCCTGCCCTCCACCAGCCCCATGTCTCTCTCCACCCCTCTATATCCTCAAAGCTCCTCCACTCCAAGATCCAGTGGAGGGGGCAGGAGAGTCCGGATTGCTCCTAAGGTAAAAAAGGAGATGAAATACATGAGACAACATTTGGTTTTAAATGGTATGTTAGCATTATGGATTTCTAACTCCTGTCTGTTTTGTGAAAGCTCTCTCAAACCGACGTGAGTTCCGTGATGCTGTGCGCTCCCGACACTCAAAAGCTGAAGGAGGAGCCTTTGTGCGTCCCTGTGACTCCGTGCGGAGCTCTGCCCCCGAAAACCAGACAGCGAGAAAACAGCAGCTCTCGTCGCAAACAGCGCCTGGTCTTGCCAGCCACCGAGGAACCCGTCCTGCTCTTCCCCGACAGCACTCTCTTTGACTCGGGCGTGGTCTCGGACATCTCTACCTTCCAGGACACCCAGGAGGCAGAGCCCGACCCAGAGCCTCAGCACGAAGGTAAACCCGAATCCTACAGCCCTTGCAGGGAGAACACCTTTAAAACTCCTATTAAGAGCAGCCATCCTTCCTCATCCACACCCAGCAAGCCACCCGCCGCTCTGGAGCCATGGAGGATCACCCCTGTCAATAAAGGAGTCGTGCTGGACTTTAGTCCCATCCGTACACCCAGCGGGCCGCAACTTACCCCACAACGACACGAACACTTGCCGTTCAGTTTCAACAGCACACCTTTTAAGGAGTTAGCCCTTTTCAACTCACCTCGAGAGTTGCTCACCTGCGCCCGTCCCTCACCGAGGCGCTCCACCCCTGCATGCTCGAGGGAGCTGCAAGTGGGGGCCGCCAACCGCTCGTTTACCGAGGGTCTCGTCCTGGACACCCTGAACGACAGTCTGAGTAAAATCTTGGTGGATATTAGCTTCTCCGGCCTAGAGGACGATGATTTCGGCATGGCCAATATCAGCTGGTCCCAGTTTATCCCAGACCTTAAGTAACTAGCATTTTTTCATCTTTCGCCTCCACTGTCTTTTATTTTCCATTCTCTCTTGTTGTACATATATTTTCTTCTGTTTTGAGTGTTTTTCTATGCTGACGAATGCAATTTCACTGCCTTTTATGTGGCGTTTCAGATGCATAGGTCTTTATTTGCTTTATTTGAAGTTGGTGAATGTACTTTAGATGTTATTTGCACAAGTCGTAATATATATGTGAGTCAGAGAGAGAGTATTATAAGATATGTAAGGTGACATACATAGTATAATTATTTACACTACCCTGCAATAATTTGACTGTGTTTTTATTTTGGATGATTCTGAGCGCCCGGAGCTGACCGCAACAATCACCCCTTATAGACTCCTGATAAGAAAATAGTCTGCTAATAGAGATTTGAAGAGAAAAAGACTCGACTGTATTCAAAACCTTTAGTTTGTCCTGCAAGCAAGGGTTTCTAGTCGATCACAGATGGTCACACAAGTGTTGCACTTTTATACTGTGTCTCGATACAGTTCGGACATTTTCCAACAATTATTACATCACATACTGTGTGTTTGTTTATGAGCATGTCAGGATAGTTTGTCTGGTTTGCTGTGTTCGTGTACTTCAGGCATCAAGAACGTAAGTTTATATAAACCAAGAATTTGGTTTATTCCAAAGCTTTTAATGTGCATAAGAGGTTAACAAGTGGAGAGTTCAGTTCATATATGCTAAGCAAACACAATTATTCATGAAAAGCAGCCGTGAGAATTTGCTGGTTTTGTGATTTTTTTTTAATGATGTAATTGCAGTCATAGAACATGAATGACATGTTTGGTGGGCTTGACCATTTTGGGTAAGATATCAATGTCATTAATGACATTTCTCAGTAAAATCCCTGTTCACTTTTGGCACAAAAAGACTTCATTCATAATGTGTAAATTCATATTAAATGTGACCATTGTTATCTTTTTGGCATTTGGATTCCTCGAACAGAGAACGGTGTTCTCTTGCTATTGTACCTCTTTCTAATGAATAAAAGGACACTTTGTAATACATGTTTTGGTGTTTATTTGTGAGTTATTACAAAAATCATAAATCAACAATATATATATATGTGTGTGTGTGTTTTACATTGTTTGATGAACACTCCCTCAGTAGGTTTGAACTTCTTGCTGTGTCACTTCCAGAAGAATTTGCAGCTGGAGGCTGTAATAATCTGCAAAAGAGAATGTTGACCTCAAAATATTTGCAAGACTTATTTCTATTTCAATGTAAATTAAAGGTATGAATATGATACATATGGTGCATTGTGTTATTTTCTAGTGGTAACAACAAAATGAACTCACTGAAGAAGTTTTTCCAGCGGTTGGGTATAACCGATGTCTTCATTGTCAGGTAATATACCGGGACCACTGCGATTGTGAGTGCACAGCTTATCCCCGTATTCCAGGGGTCAGAATACAAGGACAATCCCACAATGAAGAAGCACACCAGGGTAAAGGTCGCCGCGATAACAATAGGAACCTAAAAATAGTGATTTATTTTACAGACAAACAGAATTGAATTACCTTCACTTACTATATCACTTAGCACACCGACCTTAAATGGCCTGGGATGCTCTGGGAATCTGTATCGATGGATGAGCATCCCCAGGGTTGTCAAGGCGATGAAAAACCAGCGCGAGAAAGAAGCAAAGGTGATCAGTTGATAGATCTCTCCTCTTGCTATCATGACGATCACCAGAGGATACTGCAAACAGGAAAAAGATCATGAATGTCACAGATGAACCTGACAAGAATGGATGGATGAGAGGCTGAATGTGATTGTACCAGAAATAATATAGCGGGCAGTGGTGTGTGTCGTCGAACGTGGATCATTGATAAGATGGCTGGCATTTGACCCTCTCTGGCTCCCACAAACAACATCCTGCAGAAAGAGAAATGACAGCATGTCAAGAGGTTCAGTCGTTATGCTAAAAACAAAAGGAGACAGAATTCGAATTATTACATTACATTTAAGAATTCTGTCTATATCCATCCTATTCTCTAGATTCGAGAGTTTGAATGTTTTGGGAATCTGTGATTCCTTAAGGGAACATTACCTGGTTGATCCAAAAAATCCTCCATTTAGAGCCCCGAGGCATGAAGCCGCGACCAGTACAGGAATTGCTGGAGCTAAACTCAGCAGAGCACGACTGGCAAAAGTCTGCAAGAAGAAATGACTTAACACTCTTGACTTGAAATTATACAAACTCCAAATGAAGTCCTATGATTTTGCATGCAATCCATCACTGACCACTGCCACGGCATCCGACATGAGCAGCTCATCTGCTGTCATCATGGTGTAGTAAGCCACATTCACCAGAACATAACAGACAGTGACAGTAACCATGGAGAAAACGATGGCCAGTGGGAAAGTTCTGACAAGAATAAAAAAGTGGTTTTGAAAAGAAACGTAACGGAGAATACTTGATACGATGCTGTGAAGGAGTTTGGTTGAGATGACTACCTGTTTGGGTTAATGACCTCTTCGGTTAAGTAATTTAAATAAAACCTGTGAGCAAGAGCCAAATTGTTCGAGTTAGACATTTTGTTTGCGGATTCGCATAGAGACATCAATATTCAAACCCACCATCCACCATACGCATAGAGTCCAGAATAAAAGGCCAGCGGAAGTTTGGTCATAGAAAAAGATTCAGAGTCAAACGCCTCCTGGAAATTTGCAGTTTTCCCTAAAAACAGAAAAGATTTACACCAAAAGTCTGAATCCAGAAAATCTGTAAATAGCACATTGTATTCAACAACATGATTCAAACTGATTCTCACCATTAAACAAAGCCATGATTCCTGGAATAATGATCAGGATCAAAGCGAACATCTTGATGAACGTCAGCGAGACCTGCGTACGAGCAGCTAAGGACACGCTCCAGCAGTTGACTGCCACCACGAACGCTAGACAGAAAAATTAAACAGGTCACGTTAAGAATATTATTTAGTGATAGTCCAATCTAAATCATGAAAAACACAGACTTATTGATGTATTATCAATCTGAAAGATCACTCACAGACTCCCAAGATGCTGACCAATTTGATCAGAACTGTTGGAGCCTCACAAGGCATGAAAAATGGTTCGACTACATAACGGCCAAAAGCTAGAGCCACATAAGCGGAAACTGCGGGTCTAAAACAAAACATGGCACAAGATGCTTTCATATGTTTAGCAACACAACAAAATACAAACATGTGTGCACAGACCTGATGAAAATAAATTCACTCCAAAGCCGCAGGAAGCCAGGTAGGGGTCCAAGGGTCTCCAGCAAGTAAGTGTAGTGACCCCCCGATTTGGTAAAGCTTGTGCCCAGTTCAGCATAGCACAGAGCACCTGACAAAAACCACCAGATGTTCACATGGTGGCGTATTAAAAAAAGCATTTCAGAATAGTTATTTATGCTGAATTTTTAAAGACAGCTCACCTAACAGAGAGAGAACACCACACAGCGTCCAGACGATCAGAGAGACCCCAACACTGCCTGAGTTCATCAACACACCTTTAGGAGCGATGAATATGCCACTGCCCACCACAGTGCCAATGATAAACGAGATGGAGGGCAGCAGGCCTATTCTTCTCTTCAGGTAAATCGGTTCATCTTTTGTTGTGTTCTTGCTCTCTTCTTTTGTCGCATGCTGAGCAGCGGACTCTCGTCTAGAGACTTTCATCCTTCAGTGGTCAATTTAAGTTCTTCCAAATAACCACACTGAAAATAAACCTGGAACGTAAACCTGGAAGTAAAAATGCTGATGATTTTGAAACATTCTAAACCAAAAATTAACATATAATGTAAAATCTGAAATATTTTAAGTTCTGCACATTAGGATGCTGTTTCCTTAAATGGACCAAATGAGGTCATAACAAATACAAACAGGTCGTAAATTCATGTTCTTTTTTTAAAGCTTTTTTAATTTCTCTCTCAAATGTGGATGGTAAAATGACTTTTGAAAGTGCACAATCACAACACATCACAAGACCTTTGGACCCTCTGGATATATATGCAGTTTCACAAAAGCAAAAAACGTCCTAACATTTGATTTCCATAGCACTTTAGTCAAACTGCATTGTTTCAAAGCTTTACAGAAAACATTTGAATAGAAAGTTAATAGAAAATCATTCTTTTTTATCTCCAAGCACAAACTAAAGGTGACAAACCCCACGTCATGCTTAATAAGCAAGCAACCACAAGTGATGCAAAACACACACAGTTTTAACGTTTCTGAAGTTATATTTGCAAATAGTCCAATTTTAAAAAATGTAAGTCGTTTAAATACAAATGCAAATCATTATTTTTTCTACTTACTGGTCAGGGGTAAGACTTGAGTCTCGGTGTTGATTGTTTTTCTTTCTTGCTGCAAAGTAACAAAATTACAAAGTAACCCTGGAAACTCTTCCATCCAGCCCAGGACTCAAGAAACAATGCATGCAGTCTTTCCCAACTCAAGAAATTAAAGCTGTTTAGAGATTCAAAGACATGTGCCGTGTGAATGTGTGTATGTGTGTAAGTGTGTATGTGTGTGTGAGATAGAGTCTGAGTCCCTGCTGTGTGTGTGCTCAGCTGGACACAGGAATCCTTCATTAGGACCCCCTCTCTTTATTGAAGCAGCTGCAAAGTTCATTTCGTTGGAACATCAACATAAAACTACTTTACAGTTTCGCAAAAGTTGAACAAATCAGTGGCTAAATGGATTATTGAATGAGCTTTCAGAACAGTCTTCAGACGAATCCCTCTGCAGGAGCTTAACCATAACTGTTATGGGTCAGGGGCCGTCTCTCTCTCTCTCTCTCTCTCTCTCTCTCTCTCTATTTCTATTCCTATCCATTCAATCAAACATCAGACATGTGCATTATAGTCTCTTGCACATTGCTATGAGCCTCAAATGTCTTTTGAGTTTTCTGTCACACATCATTAAAAGCAATGCAATGATTATCCAATATGCATTGATGCATTTATAGGCATTGCAGTGACTAATAGAAAAAAAGTGCAGATAATTGCAAATATGGGATCCCTGAAACGGATGGAAAACATCTAAAGCAACATGTTGTCTGGATGTGTTTACACAGCCTATAATGAACCCAAAAGACTCATAGCCCAGTCACTTCAAGTCGCATAAATATATAATTCATAAGTCATTTGTGTCTGCATATTATAATCAGATTACGCAAATAAAACTTAAAATGTATTTTATCACTATTTATCCCATCATGGCATGATGCAATCATGTTTTTCGAAATATATTCCAAACATATTTAATAGTTTATGCATCTATTTCAACATAGAAAATGTAAAGAGCAATTTGCTTCATAAATGTGATTAAGATAAATCTGTCAATGGAAGTCTTATTTTAATATAACCAATATATATATATATTATGCTTTCTGAGCGCAAATACTACTTGTCATAACCACATTTTGTATGATTTCATCTGCTAAATTGTTTTCCTGTCAAGTGTTGTGGGCGGGGCGAAAACACGTTACGGCAGCCACGTAAGCACGGAACCAGGAAGTGTCGAGCACGGCATCAGAGACAGAGCAGAGTGAGTACGGATGACTTCAATTAAATTAATAAATATGTTAAAAGCAAATAATACATATTATGATTATTATGCATATGTTGTTTCCGTTTGCAAGTTTGGATAACATTTGAGCGGCAATTGTTTGATGCGTGCGTTGAATGAATTTCGTGTAATACACAAACAGAAGTTACTTTATCTATCATGATCAGATTTATGTTAGACTTAATAGTCGTATATGTATCTCTTTATATCTATACATGTTATATAAAGTTGCTGTTGGATGAAAAATGACTTTTAATAGTCAGATTGCAGTATTTGGTCAACTGGTCTGTTATGCTCAATGGTAATAGTTTAGCATTACAATGTATATAAATACTATTTTAGTTTGACATAAATAGTTTTTGTGGACTGTGATATTGTGTGATTCTGTTTGCTAACAGTAAAAAGCAAAACAAAAAAGTATTCAAATAAAATTGGATCTAAGAATCATGAAGGTGGCATTGTTTTTTATTCCAGAAATGGCTCAGTTTGAAGAAGTATCCCTAAAGTCCGAGCTGCATCCGAAGCCAGAGGGGCTGATGCTGCAGTACGGCACGGCGGGATTCCGCACGCAAGCCAAGCACCTGGACCACATCATGTTCCGCATGGGGCTGCTGGCCACTCTGAGATCCAAAAAAACTAAATCCACCATTGGAGTGATGGTCACTGCCTCCCATAACCCAGAGGTACTGAAGCACATCCGCCCGTGTCTTTATTCACTGTTATCACAATAAAAGACACATGATGGGATATTCATCTCTAAAGAAAAGTTGTCCTCTGCTCATCTTTTTCTATTCCTCAGGAGGATAATGGCGTAAAGCTTATTGACCCCATGGGGGAGATGGTGACAGCATCGTGGGAAGACCATGCCACACAGCTAGCAAACGCTGAGCAGGACTCTCTTCTCGCCGAGCTGGAAAACATTATTGAAAAAGAGACCATTGATATGAATGAGCCAGCCAGTGTCTACATTGGCAAAGACACCAGGTAGTCTGACGTTCCAAACTAGACAGGTTATTTACTGTTTAGATAAATAAAATAAATTGTCTGAAGTGCATTGCATTTAAAGAGAAAGGGCCAAACCTGAAAACTATAGTTGCCAAGCCAGTAAATCCAGATATCAATGAGCTCAGTCCACAAATTCGGGTTTGTTTACTGTAACAGGAGGGTTTTTAGACGACTGGTTATGTGTTCATTTGTAAGGTGACTATATCATTCCAAAGCATTGTTTTTTCCCCCCTGTTTGCTATTATTAGGCCAAGCAGTGGGAGTCTGTCTCAGGCTGTGGTGGATGGCGTGTCCTCATTGGGAGGCAAAATTCACGGTGCGGATTCTCTAAAATTACAAACCCAGGACTTACTTTGCAAAACAGTTTAAGTAATTTTTTCTTAATCAAGTCGTCCGCTGGTTTCATGGCTGTTTATTGGTCACAGTTTAAGTATACTTGCATTGCACTGATAAATAACAGTACAAAGGTTATTGAATTGCACTGTTGATAGCTCTGACAGATTTTAACTTTGTCTTTGTGGGTGTGTGTGTCTCATTCAGACTACGGTCTGGTCACCACTCCCCAGCTGCATTACATGGTGTGTTGTTGCAACACAAATGGCTGCTATGGTAGTGCCACTGTGGAGGGTTACTACCAGAAACTCTCGCATGCTTTCCTTCAACTCACACAGAATGTAAGACCAACCTACAAAAATAGCTACAGTGAATATGAAAAAAGACTTCCATGTTTTGCACATATCCACTTATTCCTCTGTTCCTCCCTTTCCTTGAAATGAAACTCTTTTGTTACTGTTCCTTTTAAGACTTCTATCTTTAAATAACCTCTGCCATGACTGACAAAACGGAGCTTCTCATTGTTCTCAAAGGCACCAAACCGCACTGATGACCAGAAAAGGCTGGTGGTGGACGGAGCCAATGGTATTGGAGCGTTGAAGATGAGAGAAATGGAGGCGTTTCTTCGCTCCGAGTTGCAAGTGGTGCTTTCAAACGACGGTAGTCGTGGAAAACTCAACCACCTGTGTGGAGCGGACCATGTTAAAGTCCAACAGAAACCTCCTGAAGGTCTGTGAAAATCACAGAGGTGTGAAAACATGAGATCCTTTTACCTGCACCTTTCATCTGAATCTAGAATTGCAAAAACTCTTTTAGGACAGAAGCCGTTTTGTTACTCGTATGACATGATGCTGTATTTCCGCACCTACGTAGGTTTGCAAAACATCCTTTTGTACTAAATCACCTCATGAATAACTCAAGAGTCAACATCTCTCTCTAGGTTTAACTGTTGAAGCCGGGGAACGCTGTTGTTCATTTGACGGCGATGCCGACCGAATTGTTTACTATTACACTGATTCCGATGGACGCTTTCATCTCCTGGACGGAGACAAGATTGCCACCCTCATCTGCACGTATCTCAAAGAGCTGCTCACACAGGTTCAACGCACATTGCACAAATACACAGATCAGGTGTAGAATCGCCGATCACATCCAGTGTTAGTTTTAATAGTGCTCGTGTGTTTGCAGGCAGGGGTCGATTTGCAGATCGCAGTTGTTCAGACGGCCTACGCCAATGGAAGCTCCACTCGCTACTTGGAGGATGTTATGAAGGTCAAGTTCTGGTGTTTTTCTAAAACGTCCTGTGTGTGATTTATCGACCGTCACTATAAAACCACGTCTTTACGCAGGTCACGGTATGCTGTACAAAGACGGGCGTGAAGCATCTACATCATGCAGCGCAGCGGTATGATATAGGGGTTTATTTTGAGGCCAATGGACATGGAACGGTAAGTTTACAAAGTTTTAACCAGAAAACCTTGAGATTCTCTTTCAACCAAACTTTTAATGAAACAGTTTTAATGTAGATTTTAAATACTGATCTTACAACATATTGCATGTTTCATATTGTATATCTTTATTGTATGAAGCGTTATTTACAGTAAATAATGATGACTTGATTTATTGCGTAGAAAATTTGTGTCTTGTCCGAACGTTTCAGGTTCTGTTCACCAAAGCAGCACAGAAACAGATTCTGGAGCTTGTCAAAGATTCAAACGCAAACGATGAGAAAAAACGAGCAGTTAAACTCTTAGAGAATACAGTTAACTTGATCAACCAGGTAAAGACAGACCATCACTTTGTTAGACCTCTAAAACCTTTAATGCATTGTTTCATGTTTGACAAACCTTTGCCTTATTGTGATTTTGACTTTCTGTCTCTCTGCAGACGGTTGGAGATGCTATTTCAGATATGTTGGTGATTGAAGCTGTGTTGGCCATCAGAGGAATGTCTGTCCAAGACTGGGATGCAATTTACACTGACCTGCCCAACCGGCAGCTTAAAGTCAAGGTGCGCACTTACACGTGTTGCATGACAACTTGCAACGCAGGTTAATTTGTGCAGATGTGAGCTTACATTAACAATTGCTCTCTGTGCTTTCAGGTGTCTGACAGGCGTGTGATCGACACAACAGATGCCGAGAGACGAGCCGTGACACCAGAGGGTCTGCAAGAGGCTATTGATTCGCTCGTGAAGAAATACAAACAGGCTCGGGCTTTTGTTAGACCCTCGGGCACGGAGGATGTTGTGAGGGTCTATGCAGAAGCAGACACGCAGGTACTCAAACAGATAAACATATACCACCAGGTGTCCACCTGTATCATTATGCTTATTTTTAACAGTAAGATTGTAATGATGAAATGTGTTTGTTTCCAGAAAGGTGCAGATAGTCTGGCTCATGAGGTCAGTCTGGCCGTGTATCGCCTTGCTGGAGGAGTGGGTGATGAACCCAAGGCTTTACATTAATCACACACATAGAATCTGTCCAATGAAATGTCATGTCAATATTGTAATAATATAAAAGTGTAATTCACAGTAAATTACAGTGACACAAACAAGTTTGGAAGATGGCAATTTTTCCGGTTTACATTTGAATGTATGAACAGTATGAGTGAAGTTTATAATCATGGAAAATTAATCTACACTGTAAAAAAATCAGTTTTGACTTATATATATATGTCATGTGACTACAATTCTATAATATACATTTTTAATCTTGTTATTTTTTTTATAGCAATATGAAATAAAAAATGCAGCAGACATAAAAATAGACTTGTAGTATTTACTGGACTGTATGTGGTATGAAGATTTGATGATATTTTAATATATGTATGTTCTCAAAGGCTCTTTACAGAAAATTGAAATAAAATGTATTTAACATGCAAAACCATTAGTTTGATACCACGGTTGGTTCTATAACATTAACGCTAGTCGTGAACAAACTACCATGAAATCAAAATTTCCGTGCACATCATTATTATTTTTGTCAGGTGCCTTTCAAATCTGTAATAAAGACGTTTTTGTTGGTTTTAAGAATTGAACAGGCAGTAATAATGCAATAATAAATGAATGAAATAATATCGTTATGACATATAAATCAAAAGAAAACTATGACTAGGGACAATATGAATGAAAGCATGTCCCTGCACGTAAACCACAAACTGTACATAAAATATAAATATTAGATAAATATATCGTTTACGAGTAATATTTATAAACGACCCCTCCCCCTTGTCATCTTCATGACGTGCGTCACGGCGCGAGGGCGGGACCGTGCTGATTGGCAGTTCTATCCCCTCCCCTCCAACATGGTAGCACGTTGCCTTTTAGGTTGCTCGAATGCTCTTCCCCAAATGTTGTATCCCATCCCCAAACAGCCTTGTCTGCGTGCCCGCTGGCTCGAATTCCTACACTTTGAAGAAGGAGGAATAACATCCAATTCGCGTTTGTGCGCGAGGCATTTTACCGAAGTCTGCTTTAAGAACTGGAGGCAATATGAAATGGGTTTCGTCAAAGTTCTGTATTTGTTAGACACGGCTGTCCCGTCCGTGTACACAGTTGGACTGTCAACGAATGTCAAGGTTAGTCAAACGAATGAAGTAGCTGAGCTGACCAGACATATATAGTCGTATAACGGATGTTCAATAATGCCGTTTTGTACGTTCGTCCCGCAGCCACTTACACGAGATGTGGAATGCCAGTGTTCCCGCATATCCGTCAACAGCGTTAAAGTACAAGCGGCGCTGTCGAGTCCAAGACCGAAACGACGGAGTAAAGGTAACACGGTTTGCTCATATCCTAGATAGCACAATCCATCTGGCTTACGTCTGCATTTACATCTGCAATACATAGTTTACGTCTCGGTGACGTCTGACCGTCTGTAATACGTCTGCTGGAGATCTGGAAACATCTGCTGTAAGAACAGCTGCTAAACATCTTAGAAAGAGCTGTTGTTCATCCATTGTGAATTATAAACATTTTACAGACATCTTCTAGATGTCTATATGACGTCTGAAGGCAAACATCTCCGAGACGTATTGCAACCGACGTAGAGCAAACTATGTGTTGTAGATGTCTTGCAGACGTCAAATAGACGTAAGCCAGAGGTATGTGTGCTATCAGGGTACCTGTTTAGTTTGCGTTTGATTGTTTTTTCCTTGTGTTTGCAATTGTAGCGGTCCAGGTAGATCTTTCGTGCCCCTCCGAGCCCTGCTCCACTGAAGCTGTTCATACACAGACTCCACCTGTTTATTCGCCGGACTACCCTGAGGTCCTGCAAAGACTTTTGTAAAATCTTCCCCACTTGACTTTTTACATATTTTTGAAGGCCTGGGCTGTAATTTTAATACCTTAAGACTTGTCCGCTTCCGATGGTGTTGAAGTTGGAATGGAAGAAGGGGACCGGGATGGACGGATGATGCACGCTCACTTTTCAATACAGCAACAATCCTATTTGCTTGCAGTTTCTTCCATGTCATGGGGGGCGGCAGTATATTCTCCCTTTTCTGCTTATAAAGCAAAAACATAATGAATATGAATGTGTACTTAAATGCCATGACAAACTTCTTGGCACAACTGACATGCAAGTAGTGTTTTACATTAGCATATATAATGTATAGTTTGTCATGTTTATTATTTGATGATTGTGTGTTACTATGCAAAACAAGTTATTTTACAGAAGTTAAAATAGTTTTGAGATGTGTTTTGACACAGTAAAAGTCTCTTTGAATGAACTAATTCAGGATTTGTAACTTAATGGGGTGTTTTCACGTACAGGGATTATTTTAAGACATGACTAGACCTTAGTTAAATTAGGTTTTTACAATCATGCTTTATAAAAAAGCTTTACCTGTGTGCATTTTGAGATGAAACAAGAGCACTCATGTATTTTAAAACAAGTCACTGTAAGCTATTTTCAGTCTTGACAGCTCTAACATTTATTTTAGTCTAGAACTAGTTTTACACCCCAACCGGGAAACCGCCCCTTTGTGATCTAAATTCGTGAGCAATATTCTGCTCTATGTTTGCACCTTCTGCTCCTTCTCCTATACAGAACAACAAAAACCTTAAATAAGACACATCTGATGTGCAATCAGTTTATTTGTATGAGTCAGAAAATACACGGGAGGTTAAATGCTTAAATGTTTAGCAGTTTAGTCAAAGCAGCACTGGACAGGTTTGTTTATAGTGACAGGTTCCATTGGATTTTGCTATTAGCGCTGTGTTATTGAACATTAATATTCATGAGTCATCGGGACTCAAGGGTCTACTTCAGTCATTCTCATCTGCGGCGCCAGAAATGGTGATGGTGCGTTCATGCATGTCCCTTTGAATCATGTCTTCATCTGTCTTAACTGTTCTGAAACCAAAGAGAATTAAATGTAAAACATTTCATGATACAACACATTTTAGAATGGGGTGTCCGTACCTGATGAGGACTGTTTTCCTCTCCGTCATCTCCACGGCCTGTTCCTGGGTGAACTCTTCTACGGACTCGTGATGATCGTGGTTGACTAGTTTGCTCTCTGAGCTGCTTGAGGAGGACACAACCTTCTCCGAGACGGCTGAGCTCATTGCTCCAGCGACCGCCCGGCCACCAGCCGCTGCCACCCCCATAGAGCCGAACGCCACCCCGGAAGCGGAGCTGACCAATCCTGAGCAAATGGTGCTGCTCATGAGTGACAGACTGCTCACCATGGTAGACAATCGGCTGTCCTCCCCCTCAATCAACTTCCTGTAGGTGGTGATTTCGATCTCCAGCGCCATCTTTGCATTGAGCAGTTCCTGATATTCTCTCAGCAGAAGTGCGATCTTCCCCTTAAAAGACTTCAGCTCCTCCTTAAGTTCCTCTATACGAACCTGAATCATGGTTTAGTGGGTTGTCAGAAATTGCAAAGATTTTATTTAAATATCTTAAGCTACATAGTATGTGGAATGGATCAGTACACACTCTCTAGACATCTATGGAGGCGTGTCCTTACCTTTAGATCATTCTCCTCTCTCTTGTATCTCTCCTGGGCTTCCTGGACCTGGAGCATCAGAGCTTCATTCCTTGTTTTAAGAGCGTCCAACTCTCTTTGCTTATTTTGGGTCTATCATCACATGCGTACATTTTAAATTCTGTTTGTAGAAGTTGAAATTATATGAGGAAGGAGGAAAAAACGTTTCCCACACCTCTTTCTTGTAGCCGGTGATTTCCTCCCTGACGCTCCTCGCCGATTCCACGTGCCGTGATGTTACTTTATTAAGATCTTGAAATTTAGTTTTATACCAGGCATCCATTTCCTAGTGAACACCATTTATATTAAGTCATTGCAGGTATATGATAAGGTCTCTTTATTGTTTGTGATGAGTACCTGCAGATTTTGTGCGGCGATGCTGTCATATTGGGTCTGTATCTGTTTGAGGGCGTTGGCCAGATCAGGCAAAGAGAAGGCCACATCCACTTTAGCTACGCCTCCATAAATCTGAGCCATCAACTCCTCAATTTCCTGATGGAAAGGAACATTATATGAATTGATATTATTTAAGGTCAGTATGTCGTCAGTTTGCTTATTTGAACAAATTTAAGATCGATTTACTTAGAAAGAACACTGCTAACTAACTTTCCAATTTTATTTTCATTTCAATTGTGCATATTGTGTACCTCATTTGATCTTCTCTATTGAAATAAATATATAAAATGAACACATTTATGTTGTTTTGAAAAATTTATGTTTACTACTGTTGTCTGTACCTTTTTGTGAATTCTCTGCAAGAACTCAAGCTCTACCTCCAGGTTTTCCAGACGCCTTTCCAAGGCGATTCGGGAAGACGTTGCAGCATCTACATCCTGCAAAACAAAGTCATTTTGGATTCCACCATTTGTTGTTAATGCATGTAAACCCAATAAAAGTTAAATATATGTTCAGCATTAGAGCTTCAGATGAGTCTCATCCCTCTCACCGGTCTGAAAGCCTCTATGTCAAGCTCCGCCTTCTTCCGTGCCTCCACAGCTTCCTCATATTTAACCTTCAGCATTTCCAGCTGACCAGCCATGGCATCCCGTGCTGCATGTGCCAGGTCCTACACAGGGTATGGGGTACCAATCCGTTACCGTGGCAACCCTCACCAAATGTGATGCATTACACCTAACTGAACTTCACTCTCTCTCACCCTCTGAACCTTCATTTGGTCTGCAATTCTTTTCAGCTCCCTCAGCTGCTCCTCGTAAAGCTTTCGCAGACCTGAGGGCTTCACATATTGGCCCTTGATGGCATCAATCTCAGCCTCCAGAAGTTTGTTGCTTTGCTCCAGAGAGCGCACCTGTGATGACCACAAACCAAAAGCAACAAAGCGGTCTTTACAAGTCAATGGAGAGAGGGTAAATCCAATTCAGAGGTGCATTAATGTGCACATCTCACCTTCTCAATGTAGACAGCTAGACGATCATTGAGGGCAATCATCTCCTTTTTCTCGCTGGTCCGAGAGCTAAGGAATGCCTGGTTCTCGGCAGCTGCGGCATCCAGGTCTACACCACGTCCAGCAAGCCCCAGACACAGCGCTCCCAAACTCACACTGCTGAACATGGGAACAGCACAGATGTTTACAAAGAAAGTGAGAAACTAGGCCAAAATATATATATATATGCCAAAAAAGGCATTTAGCTGATGCTTTTATTCAAATAAAAATATATACATATAAAAAGAACTTGCTGACCTGGTCATGCGTGACCTGCGGGTTGCAGACTGCGCCCCGCGCCCCAGTGTCCCGCTACGGCTGTAACTTGCGGAGCGATGTCGCGCGGTCCCGCGGGTGGGCGACGGGCTGGACACGCGCACCTGCAGGGTGGATGAGCAGGACATGCCACCTTCAAAGTGACGGCGGTACGATGACATCCTTTCAGGACTGCGACTCATGTTGATGTTGGCGGGATCGTACGGCTCTTCAGAGATGATACAGAGGAATGGAGAGTCACTTTCTGTGCGCTCTGCTTCATGATGAATCTTTTATACCTGTTTTTGTGATCCGGCCCCCTGGATAAGGAATGTCGAACCATGGTCGAACCCTGAGCTCAACTATCTGACGCGACACCGCGAAGAGCAGAAAATAGAGGAGTGTGCTCTCCTAACGGAGACGGCAAGCCCCGGGGCCTTAATAATGAAATTCTCTGCACTAAAACTGTCTTAAACCTTAAAGATTGAAAGGCTGATGATTTCATCGAGATGGTGCATGCTCATATAGGCTAATTAGGTTATTATAATTTATTACATGTTATTGATTTAGTAGCCTATCTATTTGTTATAATACAATTATGAAATGTACTAATAATATTTTAATACGTACAATTTTACATATTATATGTAGTAGGTCTGTAAGTAACATTATATTGAATTATCATAATTGAAAGGGATATTTTTAGAAAAATATGATTATAAATAGAGATACTCCTACATTATCGAAAATTAAATTTAACAATGCTATCCTCAGAAAGAGACCGCATAAGACGGAAAATGTGTAAATAAATAAACTAGGATATCACCCATAGCATTTTGTAAAGACCGAGTACCGGTATTTTAGCTGATACCGATGACTGTACCTTTTCCCAACACAGTGAGACAAATAAAAATAGAACAGTTTCATAATTACAAACAACTCCACCTTAAAGACATTATGAAAAAAATGATTTTATGTGCTTGTCACAAACTTTCAAAGCTAATTTCACAACAAATTTCATTCAGTTCTGAGGTATCGGTCTTTAATATACCTGCATTATTATGAGTTAAAGTATGAGTAGCCTACATGAGCTTAGTATCGGGCCTATACTGGTATCGGTGCATCCCAAAAATAAAAGAATAGATAAAAATGTATAGAATTAAACACATTCCGAATAAGCGATGAAATGCTGATGCATAGCCTACTTTTTGGCAATGAAAAAGATAAAATTGTTGTGTGGCCTGAATTTATGATAAAATTTACATACATACGATTTATTCCTACTATTCGTAGAATCTGTTTGTTTACAAATGTGTGTATTTATTTATTATACGCGAACAGCGCAAATTGAAAATGCCCGGAACTAAGGCGCGAAGGCTCCGGTTTCCGCACGAGCGGCTTTATCTGTGCGCTGAAGTTACACGGAGTGTTTATTGCGTCGCGCTCCTCGTCTGATTTGATCGGAGCTTATCTTCAATTAAACACAATTAAATATCGAATTAAGGATCATTTCTACCTCAACGGCCTCAAGATGGCAGGGAACTTCTGGCAGAGCTCACATTAGTAAGTCTGGCAATATTTTACAACATAAATTGCGGACATTTGGTCTTTCTCTCGAGGATTTGTTCGTTTCTAGCGTAGCTATAAGCGAAATCAAACATGAAAATCTATGTTTTAGCATAAAGACATTACTAACATGTCAGTTAATATTGTGATACAGAAGATACGGCATGTTGCTCCCGGTTGATCGTCTGATAACAGAACATTGTGCATTATTAGCTTTAGCCCGATGGCTAGTGGCTCTTGACTGCAGAAACGTCAGAAGAAACTTAACATTAATAAACCGTATAAACAGAATAAATGTTTCTGTTATTGACAACAGTAGCTCATCCCAATTGCCTAAATTATATCAAAAAATGCCTTTTAGTCCATTTTAATGAGACTGTGTTGGATTACTATATTGGTGCGAGTGTATGAAAGTGTGTCGTTATGATGTTATATGGCTTTTATAATTTTTGTTCTAATGTTATATCTGTGTGTTTGTTGTCATAGTCTACAGTGGGTTCTGGACAAACAGGATCTGATGAAGGAAAGACAAAAAGATTTCAAGTTCCTCACCGAGGAGGAGTACTGGAAGCTACAGATCTTTTTTGCCAATGGTATTAAGCTTATTGCAATGTCATGTTGAAGTTTAATGTTGAGGAATTACTCTTAACAGCTCGTATATGCAGTATTAAATAAAATACACTCAAGAAAGAAACAAAGGGAACATCTAAAATATATTTTTTTACTAAACACACTGATTAAGTAGAAAAGTGCTCCAACAGAGCATTTACATTTAGTCATTTAGCAGACGCTTTTATCCAAAAATTCAGGGAGCAATAAGCGATAGAGCATTGATGTTAAGGGAATTAATAATTATAAAAAAGTTATGCAAGCTCTTATTAGTCTCTATAATTTAAAATTCATTTAAAATGTAAAGCAGTGAGCCCTTTAGACACTTTAAGTGCACTGTAGTTCAATTGGTCTTCTTCTGGCAGTGATTCAGGCCTTGGGGGAACACTTGAAACTCAGGCAGCAGGTCATCGCCACGGCAACTGTCTACTTCAAACGCTTCTATGCCAGGTGAGTGTGCCATTGCCATAGTTACTGTCTCCTCTTACATGGCTACAAAGTTCATTTTGTAGTAGCAGCAGCAGTACAGATTGATATTTTGCATCAAAAGCAACACATGTTTTTATATTTTACATTGAAAAAAAATGCTACTCTTCATTTAGATACTCTTTAAAGAGCATAGATCCCGTGCTGATGGCCCCTACATGTGTGTTCCTGGCCTCTAAAGTAGAGGTAAACGCTCCGTCAGATTCCGTCAATGATTTCTTTAATCTTTATTATTTATCGTGAAACGATAAGTAATAACATATATATGTTTTGTCCTCAACAGGAATTTGGTGTTGTTTCAAACACTCGCCTTATTTCAGCAGCAACGTCTGTATGTAAGTGACTGTTACAGTCTAACAGTAAACTAGCAATTCATTAAACTGTCGATCAGCCAATTTTCAGTATCAGAGTTGTAAGATCATTAGCATGTTAGCTTTTTTTCATGTTATGTAACGTTTCCTTTTTTAACAGTGAAAACGCGTTTCTCCTATGCCTTTCCCAAGGAGTTCCCCTTCAGAATGAACCATGTGAGTCAAACCTTGCCACACAAGAAGAGTCATGACACACATCGGGCATATGGAAGGCAGTGTTACCCCATAACAGATGGGCTTGTTTGTCCCTAACTCGCAAGAGCTGAATTAATCACAGCGCTGAGATTTTGGAAATATGACTGATCCACTAAATATACTTCCTGTAACCGTTTGTGTGTGTGTGATGGAAATACTGGCTTACTTGCCGATGTATTGAGCTTGTGTGTGTGTGTGTGTGTCAGTTCACGTCCTGCATGTCACCAGGTTTCTGACACTCAAAAAGGAGTGACATTCCTCACACTCTTGACACCTTCAGAGGAAGGTCTAGTCACCCTGGTAAATGGCTCGGGTCATATGGCGTGTTGGTGATAAGTGCAGTATGATTATCAGCAGTCTTATTTGTAGTGTGCGGTGTCGCTCAGGCAATGTAAAGAAACATCTTGGCTGTCCAGAGCGCTGGAGGAACATTAATGGATCATCATGGGTGGGAAGATGATAATTGGCAGAGTACAACGCGTTGGTTAGCACGCTAGTGTGACACACTCGTCATTTCATGGTGAGCTCATGTGGTCCTGACTCATGTCTCTCTGCCCCTCTCTAGATATTGGAGTGTGAATTTTACTTACTGGAGCTTATGGTTGGTATTAATTAATAAATGCTTAATAGTTTATTACTGTGTATGGATGAGTGGAACAACGAATGCTTTGACTCTATTATTGTAGGACTGTTGCCTGATCGTGTATCACCCGTACAGACCTTTATTGCAGTATGTGCAGGACATGGGGCAGGAGGACATGCTGCTACCTTTGGCTTGGTGAGTGTGTTTAAATTTTTATCCAGATATTAAATATGAAGTTATATTAAAATGTAAATATAGTCAGTGTGCGTTGCTTTATTATCTTATTATATATGCCGTAACATTCTGCGTCTATATCTGAGCATAATCAATTTTTATCGCGTTAATGTTTTGTACGTGCAGGAGGATCGTCAATGACACATACAGGACAGATCTCTGTTTGCTTTACCCTCCTTTCATGATCGCACTGGGTAAGAATCGCACCCACTTTACACATTCATAATAACAACATCTGGCTTGTCTGGCCCAGATCTAGGCTGTGGAATACTAGATGTTCAATGTCTACTGAAAATCTGCATGTTGCACACTTGTATACTGCAGGAACGTATTGTCATATATACTAGTCATGTCACATGCTGTTTGATAATTTATTCTTCCAGCGTGCCTGCATGTGGCATGTGTGGTGCAGCAGAAAGACGCCAGGCAGTGGTTCGCCGAATTGTCTGTTGACATGGAGAAGGTGGGAGTACTACTGTATTATTATTATTAATAATTACTAATAGATAATGAAATTCAGGTTGTGCTAGCAACAAAAAATATTAAGGTTTGGAATCCAAAGTGATAAATTGCTTTGGATTAAAGCTTTTGTGAAGTACATAAATGTAATGTACATTCATGCAATATAATTTGCAGATCTTTATCTAAAATGTAATGACGGAGCTTTTTTGTCACAGATCCTGGAGATCATCAGGGTAATACTGAAACTGTATGACCAGTGGAAGAACTTTGATGATAGAAAGGAAATAGCCACCGTGCTCAACAAGGTGCCCAAACCAAAACCCCCACCAAACAAGTATGTCGGACTCTAGCCATAATCCTTATAGGGCTTATAGTTTGATTTCAAGTCCTGGAAATCTGATGATTTATAAAATCTTTGTCGTAGAAATGTGTAGTAAAGGATATTATATATTTTAATGTTTTGTCCAGGAACAGTTATACAATTAATTGTTACACTTAAAAATAAGGTTTAATTGGTTGACATCAATTATAGCATTAGGTGTCATGATTATAATAATTTAAAGAATTTTAATTATCAGAAATATTTTTTTATATGTAATTTCTTCTATGTTTGGCAGTGAGACTGACCAGAGCTCAAACGGAAGTCAAAACAGCTCATACAGTCAGTCATAGAGCGCCCCCTGGTGAAGGACCAGAGGCAGAGTGATCAAGCACATCCTGACACATGTGAAAGCTGCTCATGTCAAGCACATCTTTTCCAGGACGGCGGGAAACTGGCACACACATCCTCTCTTTACTCTCCTCCTGGTTCTTCCACTAATCCGAGCAGATGTAACGATGCCGCTTCGTTCTCTCGCCCAATCAGAGCAGCCTGTGTCATTCTGGGGGCGGGAGGGAACTGATGGTTTAAGGCCTATAGGAAATCTGCTTTGAATTTGAATATGTTGTCAAGCTTAAGGCAGTAATGTAGTACACTTTACACTAAAGGACACACGCAAACAAACCCGCCTCCGTGAGAGGTGCGGCTTTTCTTTTTCTCAAAGTTGAAGTTCTCGGTCCTGACTTCCTTGAAAAGTACCATGAAGCTTTCCTTCAGCTAATGCTTTTTGGGAACAAAAAAAACTTGATCTTTTTTGTGTCTGAGAGCGACGAGTAGAGCGTGTGCCGTGTATATGTGGGTTTGCAAATGGTTGTGTGCCTCTTGTTTACCGTATCACAGTTTGTATTCCTCAGGGAAATGGATCAGTCCTCCTATAAAGTGGCTGTCTGTAAACGGACTGGCCACAGGGCTATATGGCAGCGATCTTTTGAACCCTTGTACTGTGTAATCGAATCCTGGTTGGATGCTTTTTATTTTACATACATGTGGATGGCAGTAGGCACTGTGAGTTGGAATGCATAGATCATAGTTGATCACAACATCCTCCCAAACTATGTGTAATATGCTTTTCTCATTTATCCCTTGTCTTCTGTATTATTTGTTTTGTTATGAATTTACTGTGTAATTGTGCTATATGTATTCGTTTCATTTGATTTTAATTTCATTTGTAGTTTTGAATTGGACAGTAAATGTATATTAAGCTAGCACAAAGGCTTTACCCCTGAAGTAGGCACACTCATTAAATTTAATGGAAGATAATATCTTCCAGCACATATCTTGCGGGTTTTGGTCAGCATTGTATTGAGGAAGCGAGCATCACCATCTAGGGTGTGGCTATCAATCCTTAAATTCCCATCAATGTTGAGATCATAAGAGTGAGGAACAGATGGCTTCTGTGATCCTGAATGCCACTTGTTTCTTTTGCTTTGTCTTTACCGTGTTCAGTAATTGAGCATGTTACCGCATCTTTGAGTTTATAAATGCAGCTCCTTGTCTGTGATGCCATGTATGTGTTATTGAGCTGTAAATATGTGTGAGGCTGGGAGGACTGGATTTGGTTCTGTTTGTATGTATAGAGCTTGAAAGCCTTATTGAATAAAAGCTGCTGTTGAAAAAATGGTCTGACCTTGAGAATTTCATGCTCATAAATAGTTTGATGTCAATGTGTTGGATAACAACACCCAACCAAAGGGGGAAAAAAGATGCTAGGGCTTTTTCTCTTTATAACTAAAATAGTTTTGGACAAAAGGTTGAACTTACAAGTATGAAAGAACGTTTTGATACTGGAAAAAGATAATAAACTATTACGTATTTTAAATGCAAGAACATAAACATGGTTAACATAAGAAAAATACATTTACATAAATTCAGTAAAGAATAAAAAAACATTATTTACTAGTTTATTAATTCACTATATTTAATACCAAAGAATGCAGTTGTTTACAATTATGTACAGCTTGATAAATAAAGTCATGTGATCCCATGTTTTTCATGTGGGAAAGGTTTGTTATTTGTTTAGATTCATTTATAAAGTAGAAAATGGGCTAACCGCTTTATTTTATAAGTTGTTTTCTTATTAAAATAATTTCATAACATTGCGTGATGGACTATTATGAAATGTCGCTGCCAAACACTACGCAGTATAGCTGACCAATAAGGGCAGAACATCTAGGCACCGGCCCCGCCCTCTCGCAGCATCAGCACCTACGCCCTTGCTGACGTCAGCACTCAGCTGTTCGGTAAACAGCGGCTGTGAGCGGCTCCGGACTGATGCCGACCGCACCGCGAGTCCCCGCCGACATGCCCGCTGTGCTCTTTCAACCCTCGGCCTTCATTATCACCACGACTTCCTCCTCCACCCTGCGGCACCGATGAAGCCTCCGCTGCCGAACCCGAACCGGGCCGAAAGGCGGAC
Source organism: Barbatula barbatula (assembly GCF_947034865.1). NCBI lineage: Eukaryota > Metazoa > Chordata > Actinopteri > Cypriniformes > Nemacheilidae > Barbatula > Barbatula barbatula. Next base: position 2,269,236 of record NC_136768.1, on the reverse strand, counting down.
AGAGGAGAGAGAGGATGTACTGGCGCGTCGGGTTCGCGTGGACCCGCTCGTGCGTGCTTGAGCTGGCCCGGAACAAGAGCTTCTCGCTGGGCTTATGCGGCTCCGAAGGGCCACTCTCGCTCTATGGCTACATCATCGCGTACCCGCTGCAGGAGTACGGGGGGATCATGTCCGCGTTAGCGTCCGACACCTGGTGGAGGAAAACCCTCTTCATCACCGGGGGCGCGCTGCTCGCTGCCGCTGCCTATTTACTACACGAGCTACTTGTCATCAGGTATGACCTGTCTGTCTATCTGCGGTACATGTTATACGTCAGATATATAGTGTGTTTAATACTACTAGTTATGACATTATTTTTAAAATTATATATACATATACATTTCTGTATATAATGCATTGAACATGCATGTTCCTTAATTTTTCATCTGTAAGCTGTTTATGTTGTAATGGCATATTATTTTATGGGATACCCTTGGATGTTGCGAGAAGTCTTGTGTTACCCCCCCCCCAGCTGATGGAAGTTTCCATCTGATCTAACAGTACATTAATGACCAGTGCAAACACAATGCAGTCACTTGATATCCATCACTCACATTGATGGAGGAATACATAAAACACCTGGCAGCTGAATGAGATTTGAGCAGGATACTATTACGCTGCGGGATATTAGATATATCCTGGTGTACATCATTAGTGTTGTCGATGTGCCATTTCAAGGGCACCGTTGCACAAGTCCCTATGTTTAGGTCTTACAGAACCGTCTGCTTGTGTTGGTGTATGGTGGGCAGTATGACCTTTTGTGAGAGAGAGTAAATCGTGATCTGCCTATATAATTCAGAGTTTAATCCTGCGCTTTAGGTTTGTCTGTGACCTTTGCAGAAATGCAACATTGGTAGTTCTCAGCAGAACATCTCGTGTTACATGAGATTCTGGGAAGCTCTCACGTGCATTTCAAAGCTCATTGAATTGTTTAAAAAACGTTCGGTCAGATTAATTCGCTTTTAAATTCAAGAAAGAGACAACAGAGAGTTTCAGCACCAGGGAGGTGGACAGCGACAAATTCCATCAACTCCATTAATTCCGTTTTAATTGTAGGACGATCAGAAATGTATTTATTTCAGCTTTGTGTGTATTTTTATAAAAATGTAGAATTGTATCTATTTTTGATCATCTTTCATATTTGCCGGGCTGTAGGAAGGAACAGGAGTTGGACTCTCAAGATGCCATCATTCTACATCAGTTTGCACGGCCTAAAACTGGAGTCCCTAGCCTGTCCCCCTTCTGTCTCAAGATAGAAACGTACCTGCGGATGGCAGACCTGCCCTACCAGGTATCTAAGGAAGTAGTGAAATATTCTAGAAAATACATTGAAATACAGATGTTTCTCTTTTCTCTGCAGAACTATTTCGATGGGAAGTTGTCTCCTCAGGGGAAGATGCCTTGGATCGCACATAATCAGGAGCAGGTGTGCGGAACAGAGTTCATCATAAATTTCCTGGAGGAGAAGCTCGGTGTGAACCTCAACTCTAGCCTGAGTCCTCAGGAGAAAGCCATCTCGCGCGCCATCACCAAAATGGTGGAGGAACACTTTTACTGGTGAGGCAGAGCTACCTCGTGCCAATATAGAAAACATTTTAAATTCTTCTGTATTCACGTTTACACATTTGATTCTTATCCAAAGCAATAGTGAAATGCGTACATTTGTAACCTTAAATGTGCTCCCTTAAATTCAAACCTATGAACACAATTTATCAATGAACCAAATTTGTGTTTGATGCAGGACGATCGCGTACTGTCAGTGGGTTGATAATGTGGAGGAGACGCAGAAGATGTTGGTGACGAACGGGCCGCTAAGTGACATGCTGAAGTGGATCTTGAGTCGGGTGAACGGTGGGATTGTAAAAAGGGAGATGTACGGCCACGGCATCGGACGTTTCTCTAAAGAGGAAGTTTACACACTGATGGAGAAGGACATGCGCACGCTTGCCACTCTTCTTGGTATGTTTTAAATGCTGAGCTGTTGTTTATGAGTAGTGGTAAAACAATCTGTGGCGGTTTTAGGGTGAGAGGCATTGCCAAATATACATTTTTATCAGATTTTTCATATAATGTGGATTGATCACAGAAGGTTTTGTAAACAAGGGTTCCAAAATAATGCTGCAGTGGATCTCTGCTGCCCTCTAGTGTTTAAAATGTAAGGCATGCACCCTAAGGCATGCATTTGTTTACTTAGTTTGGTGATTTTAAACAATCAGACAATCTGCTATTATTTTTAAATAATATTATTTTAGAATCTATATTTATATAATGTAGATATGTTTTATTTATGAATTTGTATGTATTATTTTATTAATGTATATTATGTTATTGTTTTGAAGTGGGTTAAGTTGGTTCTGAGTCATATCTAGAGGCCAGAATAGAGACTTGATGGTGGTCTGCACCATTCACATTTTTAAGTATAATGTTGTAAATATCTATTGATTTATAATATAATTTTCTACCATAGGCAATAAAAAGTATCTAATGGGCCCGGAGTTTTCCACAGTAGATGCATCTGTATTTGGCCATCTCGCGCAGGCCATGTGGACACTTCCAGGAACCCGTCCTGAGCAGCTTATCAAAGGTGAGGTTGTCCTCTTTACTGTAAACATATTTACTGCAACAGGGTAAGAATACAAGTATACAAGAATCTTACAAGCATCCGTTTTGTGTATTTCTATTTCCTCTCCTCTGTAGGTGAGTTCATCAACCTGGCCATGTACTGTGAACGAATCCGCCGGAAATTCTGGCCAGAATGGTTTGTGGATATTGATGATCTCTACTACGACGGACTGAGTGATGAACCGGACTCTCCTTCCCAGCTTCCGGATTTGGGTCTGTACTCAAACAGCGACAGCTTCCAGGAGCCGGAAAGTCTTCCCTCACACCGCGACACACAGACTCCAGACAGTGACGACACAGGACGCTCTCTGTTCGATTCAGATATGGACACCGAAGGATCAGAAATGGAGCAGCTGAAGGGTTAACCACACCCCCTTTTTATGATGTGTTCGCATGGGCTCCGCCTCTTGATCTCCCACGGGCCCAATGGAGCCCAGTTGAAGGGGTGGTCAAATGAAGAGTGTTTTCTCCAGACTCTGACCAAGACATGGCAATAAAGCAGGCAGCGAAGGTATTATGAAACATTTTCTTCACCGAGAAATAAATCTTATTATACAGGCCAGAGGGAACTCAGATCATAGGGCATAAAATTTAAAGATTTAATAAATGGGATGAAAAGGAGTGAATGATGTTTCTACTGAATCACTCCTCCCAGTGTGTGACATCCTCACTGTGCTTAAAATCAGCTGAATGACATCACATGACACGTGGCTCCCCTCCATTAAACATCTGTGTTTGTTTTCTGAAATGTGACTTTATTATTATACGGGTAGTGAGGAGGATAAAATAATCTTGATCTTCGCATATCTGGACTGTGCGAATTCTAATGTGCATGTAAGGTTTTATTCAGTCAAACCTCCAAGGAGAAAGGACAATTTATATAAATGGTCGTGGCGAAAATGTGAGAGTAGATTTGGGCAAATACTGACTTCAATCTCAAGAATGTTAAATTTCACATCAAATCTGTGGAGACATGATTCAAGTTCTGTTTCTGGAAGTCTTAACATCATGGACTGTAGTCAGCATGTTTGGTAGATTTTCGTACCATAATTATGTAATGCTTCACCTGAACGTGAAAATTTGGTCATCTTTATATCATTCTAAAACTTTAAGACTTTGTCTATTGAAAAGAAAGGATAAAACCGAAAGAATATTAATTGTAAATCTTATTAAGACTTGGCAGAAAGATGCCTCATGCCTTGTTTGAAGTCACTGATGTCAAATGTCATTGGGTTGTGTGTGCTGTCTCATTTTTAGGATGCGTTTATCTATTTGTTTTAGTTGCCAACATAAACGTCAATTATTTTCGCCTGGTAAATGCAGCTCCATTACATCAATCTTCATCTTTTGTATGTGTGTCCAAATTTGTGTTACGCAAGAGCTCCCACTTATGTACTGCACCACATGATGATACTTCAATGTATATTATAATCACAAAAAAAACACGTAATATGATTTAGTAAAAAATTTATCAGAATACTGTTGTCATACAGCAATGTTACAAAAACTGGCTTATTAAAATGCAGCTATGCACAGGGAGGAGGTGCATAGCACCATACAGAAGAGGAGGGATCGAGCTGATGCTGGTGTGTGTGTGTGTTTGCTGCATGAGTGAGTCACTGTGTCATCGTCACACATGAGTTCCTGTAGGAAGTGATCTCAGAGGGGTTCATACACAACCAATCATACACAAGACTGGAGACTTCTGTTTCATAGTGATGCATAATCGGTATTCAGCTGTGCCATGTACACATTTCTTGTTACATGCAATGTCCTTTCATTTCAAAAAAATATTTAACCTAACCATGAATTACATTAAAAGATAAATGAAAAGTGTTGATATTTTCATGTCATACATGACCTTATCTACTGTAGGAAATCAGGACACATGTAGTAAGAGACAATTTCATATAAATCACATCTAGATCTTATATGTGATTTCTAAACTAAGGTGCTTTTAGGAAAACAATGCTATGGCTTAAACATGTCTGCATACCATTAATTGTTAAAAAGTGCAAAACAAATGTCACATAGTAAGTATATAAGGAGTCAGAAATTGGCCAGTCTGAACCAAACCAAATATTAGACAACACATCTTTCATTTGTTTGTTTATTGGTGAGTTTGAGATTGTGTCTGATGCCAAAAGCAAACATCTAATTTGTATTTTATTTGTCTGTTATTTTATGTACTATATTCTATATTATATTTTTGTGTATTACCTGGACCACTTGACCTTTAAATATATATATATCACTTGGGATGTCAATTTTTTTGTAAATACCACAATGATGTCTTAATTTCTTTCCTAATTTATTCGTCTTTTAATGCATTTCAGATAACACTCAAACTGAATTTTCCTGCTGCATATTTAAGGTTTATCGCTATAACAAAAACACTGCGAATCCAATTGCTTGTGAATGTCAATAGATCGCTTTGTATTTTATTTCTAGCTAGTTTAAGCATTCCTACATGACAATCATACAGAGCACCCAACTCATGTTCTTTGACACTACGGCAACCAAAAGATGGATTCATGCTGGAGAGGCAAAGATCAAACGTTATCAAAATTATTTTCTCATGTGTTTGTGTGCTGATTTTAGAGCTGTATATGACAGAATCAATGTTGTGTATCATGACCTGGTGGCTTTATGAGTTTATTATGTGCTGTACAGAATATTGGGGAGGGAGGACTTGTGTACATGAACCGATCCCTGTAAAACAAGACCCGAACTTGTGTGGCCAATGTATTAAAATGATTCATGAAATATAGCTGTAACCATTTAACTGCCCCTGTTTGTGGTTTCTCATGCAGACATCAATAGTATGATGCCAAAACTAGACTTTTGGATTAGCTATTATAAATGATAAAATGTGCTATAGGATGCACTGTTTAATGCCTTAAAAATGTAAAGTAAGTTAAGAAATTGTAATAATTTAAAAATATACATTTTATTGGTTTATTGGAGAATTTGCAAATGATTAAAACTATAAAATACATTGTGATTGTTAGAAAGGTTGTTTGTGTCATGTGATTGACACATGGATGTGGTTGGGATATCCAGCAGGTGACTTTCATTTGTCTCAATTAAGACACGGAAATACATTCCACTTCACACATGAGAGCTCACATTGTTCTTTTAATGTTATTTAGTATTAAATCCTGACTCCATATGTGCCATCAACTCCAACACTAAAACCTTCGAGAGGTAAGAATTGTATCTTAAACGCTATTTAAATGACATTAGCATAAAAACGGCACAATCTTCTTATAGGTACCATCAGCATATCCGGAGATATTAGGTTTAATGTGTGATAAATAGTTGTGACTATGTATTTAATAGTCACATCCCTAAAATCTGCAATTGAAGAATTGGTGGCCTATGGTTCATGAAGGACACTGCTCTTCTCAACCCTTAAAGTCACAACATGACCAGAAGATGGCGCACATGACACACATTTATAGCTTCGGATGAGAGTTTCAATTTTGCATGGCCGTCTAAATCCAGGCCCCGAGATGCACAATTAATTGAAAGCACAAAGAAACCAACAGATAAAAGCAAAATCCAATTGTTTGTTTTCGGTTATTTTACAAACAAGGTCCAGAAAATAAATAGCTAATGAATGGATTTTAACCGTAGTGGAGGATAAAATTGGTCTATCTCTACAACATTGTGTTAAAATCATGGTTATATAATTAATTCTAATTAATACATATATTTGATTATAAAAGCACTATTTTAATATCAATCTTATTTGACTTATCATTTTTATAATAATACAATTACGCATTTTTATATTGCTTCCATTTTTTAACATTGCAGCCTTCATTTTTTATTATTGATTTATTCTGTAAACTTTAAATTGGTTAAATTTAGCTCTATTATTTTACGCACAGTACCATGCAAATCCACAAATTGTTCACAAAAGACTACTCCCATCTGTTTTCTGCACTAATCTGTCATCATTACGGGCAAAATGGTCAAATTTTGCCTTACACGAAATTGTAATGGGCTGCAGAGGATCTACAACTGCACGTCATCCCGGGGCAATGCTATATTCCACTTGCCTTAATGGTCACATAATCTGTGAATCTGTTAGCGGCATTTATCTTCAGTATCTTCCTCCTCGTTATAATTTACCACTGCATAGATTCACGAGAAGCACGTCTTCGTAGAAAAATGTATTCTTTAATGACAAATGTCTTTTAAAAACTGTGCAATTTTTTTCTGTCAAAACCAACGACATAAATGGTCTCAATATAGGGCACACTGACTGAGGTTGTGCTTTGGCAGTACCAGGTTAGGTGCACACATATACAAATATACAAGTATTCACAGAGCCATAGAAAGTTAAAATAAAAAAAACATTTACGCACAGTGTCCTTTTTTTCGATGCAGGTCATCAAATTAATAGCAACACAGCTGGTGTAATATTGTAATATTAAAGAAAATACGCACGACTGCTGACAAAAAATGAAAGTTTTGGAAGAAAAAAAAACAATGAAAATATATCAAAACATCAAACAGGTACAAACATGTTGAGGCTTTTGCGTTAACACAGTGATATAATAATAATCCAGACCCAATTTGAAAGACGCAGCAGAAAAAAAAACTATCCACTGTGGATAACATTATTATTATTAATATTAGTTCGTTGCTTTAATAATTTTTTTGCATATTTTCTAGCCAAATTACAATATAAAATATCTGCTTTTTGTCTGTACTCTGAAATATCTTAAATGATATTGTGTTTGAGTTCTTTCAAATTTGCCTCCTACATTAAATCAGGAGCAGGCCTAATTGAAAAGGGTAAAATCATTCACAAGAAATCATTAAGTCGGTGTCTCAAATCACGAGCGCCTTTTGGCTGCGTACAAATAATATGGCCATATATATTTTACATTTTATTTTAATAACAAAATTTTGAAGGACAACCCAACTGGATTTGTAAATATTAAAGCTTGTCCTGCTATTTATTCATTTCCTCAAACAAATCCGTCAAATGTAATCGGTAACAGTGCAGTACTAGAGATTTTAATGTTTCCTCAGGCCTTGTATTGGACGCACGCTCTGTTATGCACCAGCAGTGTGAATCCGTGATCTGCATGAAATCGGGTTGTTTTTCTGTGTACAGCCAAGCAGCACTTGGCAGCCTTTGTTGTAAGCAGAATTAGATGCAGCAACTTTAAGAGAATGTCTCATGCTATTTAAATTGAACTGTGAATGGTTAGTTTTATACGTATGAATAATAATAAAAATAATAAATAATTCATTGTCATTTATATTTATATTTGGAAAAGAATGAGATGCAGTCATTGCACTGGATTAAATTCAATCAGTATTAAACCTTCGTGGTTATGAGGGGAAGATGGCGTTGGGGAATTTGCGCCCCTGACGCCTTTTCACAGCTTTCGGTTGGAAGTGATAAAATTCTTTCACAGATCACCGGACTTTAAATTAAATATACTATGTCTAATAAAAACATTCGTTCTTTAGGTTCCCCCGCAGCGTATCGCCTAAGTTTACCGGAGCGCGTTTCTCGCGCCCGCGTATTGTTCGGGCAACAATGCCCGCTGCGCTCCCTCCGAGGTGCCGTAGACACAAATCACGACCGTCGGTCCACCGTGAACGGACTTGTGCCCGGGACAAAGAGACTGTCGATTCTGTTCAGGTCGCCGTCTGAGTGCGCGGTTTCCCCTTTTTTTCAGGGAACAGGTGTCTGAGCCCCGTGGTGAGGCGAGGTGTCCCCGTACACATCCTCGTTACCGGGCATCGGTCCGTTCTGTGGCGTCATCCTCTTCTCCTTCTGCCTCCGATTACAAAACCAGACCCGCACCACCTCTTTCTCCAGCTGTAGGCTGTCCGCCAGAGAGTTGATTTCAGACCCCCCGGGTTTGGGACACTTGAGGAAATGGCTCTCCAAGGCCCCCTTGACACTCACCTCGATGGAGGTTCGCTTTTTCCTTTTCCTCCCCTGCGCGGCTATCTTATCCAGGCTGGTCGGACTGCCCGAGGTGGAGTCCGCCTCTTCCAGCCATTTGTTCAGTAAAGGCTTGAGTTTGCACATGTTCTTAAAGCTCAGCTGAAGCGCTTCGAACCTGCAGATTGTGGTCTGGGAGAACACGTTACCGTAGAGCGTGCCCAAAGCCAACCCCACGTCCGCCTGCGTAAAACCCAGTTTGATCCGGCGCTGCTTGAATTGCTTGGCAAACTGCTCCAAGTCGTCAGAGGTCGGCGTGTCCTCGTCCGAATGCTCGTGGTGTCCCTGATGAAGGCTCTGCGGGTGGCCGTGCTCGCTAAGGTGCGGGCTGTGGTGGTCCTCGTGCGCATCCCTGAGGGCGTGATGGTGCATCCCTTGCTCGCCGTAGCCGGGCTGAGAGTAAATCATGCTCTGTCCGTTTGAGGTGGTCATGCTCGCCAAATGAGCTGTAGTCGTCGCCCGCCAGGCGTTCGCGTCGTGATGCGGGCTCGGCTGCACCAGATGCGCTTGTCTGGACGTCAGAATTGGCGAATGCTGCAGATCCTCCACTTCGCCCTGCAGGGTGGGCTTAATGTCCTGCTCGCCCAGCGGGCTGGCGGGCCACGGCGAGCCCTCTCCCCCGTGAGACAGCGCCGCCGTCAACCACTGGTGCGCGTGGCTGAGCGTGCTCCCGCTACTCTGCAGGGTGGTGTACTCGCTCTGCAAAAGACTCTGCGCGTCCCTGTAGACCGGCGGCGTCTGCTGCATGCTGCCGGGCTCCGAGTGCGCGACGACGGACGCGCTGGACGTGAGGATGCTGTAGTGGTTGGACGCCGCGGTCGCCATAGTGTTCGCGAGCGCGCGTTTAGACAGCTACTCTGTGCCACAGGCGGCTCCCCAGCGCGCCAAAGCCGCGAGGATGCAGAGGCGCGCACCTGAGATCCGCCTCGCTCTGCTGTTTATTGGCCAGAAACGCTTGACAGATGCGGTTGCCACTAACATCGGCGCGTTCATTGGTCACAGTAGATTCAACACACAGCTCCCCATCCCGTTGCGTTGCGTTCCTCGGAAAACAAGCACAGAAGTATCAGAAGTGACGGGGCGCAGTGGGCCACTTTGCTCCAAAGGTACCCCGGACTGCCTTTAATTTAACATTTCATTTAAACTATGGTTTAATTTAACTTTTAATTTCTTTAATGTGCTTTTTTATGTCATTCATATAAGACGCAGATCTTAGCGTTGGTCGAGTAATTCTCGCTTGTTAAAAACATGTTATTTATAATGATTTAGTTTTCTATATTAACAGAAAACAACACATTTTGTTCAATATTTTCTGTTAACCACAGTTAAATATACTACAGAATAATTAAATACAGACGTACTGTCAAAAACAAAAAAGAGAACATTCATGTTTTGTTAATCTATTAAATCCTCCGTGCAAAGACAACTGCAGAGTTCAATGAAGTATTCTGGCATTTGAAGACACCAAATAACCAACAATAAAATATAAGAAAAATATCTGATTTATGGGCGTCACTTCTTATATTTGTGCTTCGGAAAACTCGGTTTGTTCTGATGGGAATTAAAACGGAATTTTGGAGTCTCCCTCTGTCTTTCACTCGGCTCGAGGAGGGGGCATATTTCTCGCGCCCCTGTCCGTTGCCATGACGAGAGGTGAATGAAACAACGCCGCCCACGTCACAGCTGCTCGAACCTTTTCTCTCTCTCCCTCCGCACACATAAAGCCTCATTTCAAAGCCTGAAAAGCGCATACAGGGCATCACAGGGCCAGTGAGAGGTGAATGGACAGACTCTATCTCCACCCCAGCCAAGGCGTTTTGTAAACATGGATCCACATTAACTTTATGAGCACCCTTGCACGTTTTTTGGCATCAACTGGAAGGCATTTCTATCTTTTTACATTATATGCAACAATTCGATGTTCAAGCTATAAGTTCAAACAAAGTCTACTTGTATTTAAGGTCAAAGCAAAGTTTAGTATGCAGTTCGTGTTACGGTGAGCGTCAATATTTAAAATACTGCAATGACCAAAATGTTTGCATTTTTGCGTCAAGCAGTACATACGAAAGTAATTTAATGTGAGATATGTGCATCATACTGTCTGCGACCCTTAAATCCCTTTGAAAATATTTGCATAATTCAGAGTTGATATAGAAAAGTGGAAGTGCATGAATGGATAGATTGCAAGGAGTTTTGGTGAAATAGAAAAAGCGCTCATGTTAATTGAGTTGTAATTTTAAGATTCAGAAGCGTTAACGTAGTCGTGCACCGCCAAGCAGAAAACACATTAGCTTAATAAAGTAATATGCAAACTATGGCTGTTCAATTATTCGCGTCTTAATAGCGCATAAACGATGCTAGACCCGTTAAAGGAACGAAAAGGCCTGGCGTTTATTTCTAAGGCAGTATTATTAAACACTTATCTCCCTGGTATAGTTACTCCAGTCTGTGTTTGAGAGAATAAGAATTAATGGTGAATAATCTGAGCAATAAATTAGCAGTAATTATACAGAGCCTGTGCTGAAGTTATTTAATTTCTCATGGTTTAATTGGAGAGGACTGTTTATGAGGAACTAAATGCCCCATTTCAAACACATTCATGCCCACCTCCTTTGTTCTTTGAACTATGGTTACAATTTATCTTAAATTAAAAATAAAACGCTTATTTTGTATAGGCTAAATTATAAATCAAAATATAATATTACCCAATGATCTGTTATTTAATATAAACATATTTTGATGATAAAAGTTCATGAAAAAAAACATCTCTTTAGATTTAGTCAATAAACGAAATAAAGCTTCATTGTTTGAGTAGGTGTTGATACACTATGCAAAATTATTGTGTGTAGTGTAATGTGCTGAGGTGTATGTTGAGTTTTTATTTCTTTTTCATAAATAACACTAAAATGCTGGGCTGTTTTCAAATGCTAAGTAAACGTACTTGGTAACACCTTGAAAATGCATTAACTAACACGAACCAACAAGCAATACCTTTACAACATATATTAATATTAGTTCATGACAATTTTAAAATCAGAAGTTGTATCTGTTAACGTTACGCACCATGGACTAACATGAACACTTGTATTGGTATTAAATTAACATTAACCACGATTTTTAAATACTGAAAACTGTATTTACTTGAATTGTTATTAAATACAACCTTATCGTACAGTACATGTTTTCAAAATATGGACAAATCAAACTGCTGGATTATAAATGAACCAACCCTGGGTTAATGCAAGCCATCATTTTTATTCTTAAAATTTCTGGTTATACATCCAAGTATTGTGTGTTGTGTGAGGTTTGCTTGCTGTTCACCTGTGGTAGATATAAGGGGTGGATGAGCTCCTACAGCCCCTCATTCACATGTAATTAGTCTGCACAAAGGGCTTGTTAAATCTGTAATCCCTCATGCCTCTTCTCCCTTTGATAGTGTTGGTCAGCTGTGAGCGGACGGCTATTATGCTCCTTATAAAAGAGGGGCAGTTCAGCCTGCTGTATCGGAGCTCCCACCGCGCACAGCAAAACTGGGGTCAGCGTCACCCCAAACACGCTCCCACACATACACATGCACCAGAAGGACTGGTGCGATACATAGTATCACAGATCTCATTAGATCAGACCTCTCGATACTGCGGCTTACACAAGCCACCTGTTTTCAAATCCGTAAACATAAAACACTCTGGCTAATCTTATGATTTGAATAACATTTCTATAAAACCGGCGTGGGACAGATTGTAAAGAAACATCCAGAATGAGGCCGAGGGCATAACATTTTTTCAATATGTTTTGACTGATTTGTTGATATGTTACGTTTACACAAGGCAACACCAAATATAATCTTTTCTGTGAGCCGGTAACAACCGTTAAAATCGAGTTTCTTATTTCCACTTGATATAAAATGTGCCACTTTGAAAACTAATTTGAAGAAACACGTCTGATTTTAACTCGTGAAAGAAAACTATAAAGAGAAAGTGCAGTGCAGATGTTTATAAAACTGAAACAAACGTAAACAATCGTTTTTATTACATTTTATTGTCGATTCTAGAGATCTCTCTCTCTCTCTCTCTCTCTCTCTCTCTCTCTTATACAGTTCCCTCATATTTTACAGGTTTAAATATGTATACTTTTAAAGCCCAGAAGGTATATCCATTATTGCAACAAATGCGGAATATATTTCATAAAGTGAGATTTGAAAAGGTTCATGATCTTTGGAAAACATAATTTGAGCTCCACGTCTGGTACGTCGTTCCCTTAATTTACAGCATTTGTGTGGATTATGTATTTCCGACCGGCTGTGGCAAACATTTGGCACTAGTTTGATTGCGTGGGAAACCAACATGGCATCATCAGATTAAGTAGGTAATCCAGAGGTGTCTGTGTCTCGAGCTTTGTGTGGGACGATATAATGAACATAGTAATTAAGGGTATTATTGAGATAATGGGTGTAAATCTTTGTCTGAGAAGCTTAGTCAGTTATGATAAAACTGTAATGTGCAAATCCGCAGTCATTAAGATATTTGGTCGATTGTCAAAGATCCGTGGAAGGCGGTGTGATAGCGCTGATTGATTCCCTTGTTCCCTGAACTTTTATGACTTGATAGAAAAAGCAAGTTTCTCCGGGACTCTTGCAGGAGTTTGCTGGTTTAATGGCTGATTGCATTTTACAATCTTTGCAACAGACCATTAAAACAGGGAACGTGGGAGTTTCTTCTCAGCTAGCAGACAAATGATTGCTTTCTCGGTGCAGGCGGTAAAAGTGTAAATATGAGAAGTCATGTAACTGTGCCTTTAAATATTTTATGAACACAGCTATATGGATTTAAGCAGTTTATTTTGTTTCATATTAAAGGAATAGTTAACCCCAAAATGTTAATTTTGTCATAATTTGCTCACCCCCAGTTGTTACAAACCTGTATACATTTGCTTGTTGTGCTGAGCACAAAGGAAGAGATTTTAATGGAACTTTGTAACTAAGCTGTTTTGGTTCATCATTGAGTCCCATAGTAGGACAAAAGACTATGACATAAAACGCATCACAAAATTAATTTGTGTTCAGCACAAAAAAAGAAAAGTATACATGTTTGTAAAACTGGAGGGTGAGCAAATGATGACAAAATGTTCATTTTTGTGTGAACTATTCCTTTAATATAACATAGTTTAGGTAAGGTTAATTTAATTGCAAAATATAATATGTTTTTTATTTAAATAAAGCATCAAACTTGTTTAAAGTGTATTTATGCAGCCCAGCATCATAGCTTGCCAAAGATTTCTAGAACATACAGTAGAATAGAAATTAATAGAATAGAATAATTTCACTGTCATTGCACACAGCTGTACTACAAAATTTAATTTCTTCTCAGTCTCAGATGTTTCTCATGAAATAAAAACTAAAACTAATCAGACAACTATTTATATACATGAACTAATGTAGATTGTGAAGGTAAAAATAATCTGGATTCGGGTAAATTTGATGAGAAATGTTTGAGTTCATATTGAGATCGTCAATAATATTGAAATTTCATTGCAGACTTGACATATCTGAGCTCAGTTTGTGATATTGTTGAGATCTCTTCTGAAACTAATGAAGATATTAGTGAGTTTCTTATAGGGGAAATATCTGAGAGGTGGGAGAGTTTCCATTTGCACTGCATTTAATCTCCTTTATGTCTAGCAGAAATAACCGAGTTATTCAAGACATCTGATGCGTGATTTTCTTTCTTATGGAACCCTCTAGCTTGAAATATTTAATGCATTGTGTAACTTTTATGTAAGCAAGAACATTCGCATCACAAAGCTTTTTAAAGAACAATTCCAAAACTTTAGTACTCTCCAAATCTATGATTCTTAAACATTTATTTTCCTGATGAATCTCAACATCAGAACGCTTCACAGGTTCTAGAACAACAGAATCTTGAAAGCTGTTATGGATCAATAGAGACGGGCTAACCTCAGATTATACCCGGAGTAAATCTGGAGTAAATCGACCTGTTTAGTTACGCTGGGGATTTATATCAGACCAGATCAATACAGCTGTCTGAACCAGGGGTTCAAATGGCTGTTAATCTATCAAGTTCAACACTGATGGCCACACTAACAGCTGAAGACAGAGCCAAATCTGTGCATATAGCACCAGCGAAACACGGGTCACAACAGACAACAAGCAAACAGTAACCTGTGTGAAGATGTATGTGTGTGTTTAGTTGTAAGTGAGGGTAAAACAGCGCAACTGCACATCAGAAAGGAAAAATGCCCCTTTGTTTGGGCCACGGGGGTTTAATGCTTTCTGTGAGAGGGGGAGTGAGTTAGTCAGGGGCTTAAAATAAACATGTGTGATTGTTTTTCCATATATACATACGCACATTAAACACGCACATTTATTTGCCCAAACTTGATTTGACTGTTAAAAAGTGTGACAAACATAAAACTCTCTGTCTCAAATCCACTCATCAAAACATTGACTATGTTTAGGTCACTTTCCCAAGAGTCTGGTCTCCCCCTTGCAGAACGGATAAAAAACTGCTAAAGAAAGAGAAAAGAATCGAGTGGTTTAGGGCAGGACACCATCTGTCCTCCACCATAAAGGACATCTTGCAGTGTCTGTGAGAGAAAGAAAGAGAAAGCAGGAGGGTGGAATGGTGAAGTGGTTTGCTGGCCCAACAGAGAGGCTAGAGGTGAGAGATTTGGAGAATGAGGGGGTGAAAGAGAGAATGGCTCACAGGATTCCTGGTAGCTCTGCGCTGTAGTCGGTGTTTCATGTAAACCTGCCTCTGTGAGAGTGCTCGCACTGAGTCCTGCACGAGCGTGTGTGCGCGCGTCTGTGTGATTAGGGGACCTCCGATTGTTAGCGATCTCCTAAAGCTGCCTCTTGCAGCTGTGACCCCCTGTGACCCCGTGGCACCATGGCAACCGCAGAGACCTCCGATCTCCACCAAATACCCGGTCTGGTGTGTTTCTCACTGAACTGTTTTATAAAAAGTGTTCTGGGTCTAAGCTCTTTATCGGCGGAATCTGTGGTGCACTATGGATTAGCACAGAAAACATCACTCTGTTTGTTAAATCAAACAACAGTCACAATCTATCACTTTTGGAAAAAATGATCTGACTTTAACCCACATCAAGAAGTTAAAGATCGGGTAACACTCCGTTTTTGCCAATCTCAGATTAATCTTGAGAACATACAGAAGCATTGCATACGTCATATCTTCATAGAGTATTTAGTTTCATTAAATTTATAAAAGGCCGATACAGCTGTACGATTATTTCCAGAATAACAGGAGCTGCTGGAGGCAGGCAGTGGGCTGGAACTACAGCACAAGAACAGAACACATCATCGCATTAGTCCCTTCATGTTTTTTACATTATGCATGTACAAGCTGATTGCCAACAAAGAACAAACATATGACTTAGTTTGATCTGCTGAGTGCAGTTCTTCTCTGGCATCTTCTAATGCTAGGACTGCTCCATTTATCGGTTTCAAACGATCTCCAAATCCAGTGTTATATCCACCGTTTATATAACATCCATCACTGAAATGCTGTGAACAAACAGACACACCTAAACTCCACTATCGCAAGAGTAACGAGCTAAGCCGCAGCTGTAGGCCCACAGCGCAGCCCATCTTGAGGCAGCGCAGCCAATCTTGATGGCAAGCTGGTCTCGCTCGTCGGTTGGCACGTGTGCGTGCTCTTTCTCCAGGAGAATTGCCCAATAAAAGAAATAACAGACTTTTAAAAAACCTTCCGAAACAATTTGGAGTGCTGGGGAAGAGCATCAAGCACAATAATTCTGTCAAAAGTCCAACAAGTTTACCATGTTAAGCATGAGAAGCCAAACGTGTTCAACAGTGTAAAGAAGTCAGAATGCATGACGTAACGTGTTATCCTGCCTTTAAAGTTAAGAAACAATTTCATTTTCCAAACAAAGATGACGATACAGAGTTAGCAGTGCTATACGTACATCGATTACTGTATTTAGATTCAATAAATGTTTTTAATGAACTGATTTAAAAATGAATCAATTGAAAAATTGATATATAACTGTGGATCAACTTCTCAAAATGAATCAAGTGCAATTCCTAAAATATGTTGTGTAAAAAAGGGTTTTAACTAATTGTACTACAAGCGTTGCTTTTAAAGGGATCTTTCAATCAAAAATGATTTCTGTTGTCAGTTACTCACCCTCATGTCATTTCAAACCTATATGACTTTCTTCAGCAAAACACAAAAGAAGATATTTCCAAACAACGGTGGTATCCATTCACTTTCATTGCACAGACACAAAACTAATGCAAGTCAATACGTTGCTGTGCTGTTCGATTACCAACATTCTTCAATGGAATGTGTAAAATTATAACTATTATGAACTACTAACAATATTTCTTCCAAATGTCAAGTGAAAATATTGTTTATATTTGCAGAAAATGAAAACTTGAGAAACAGGTCAAAATATATACTGGCAAAGAAAACCAGTTTATATTATTTTTTAAGCAATACAACAGTAATATATGTAATGTTTTTGGAAAAAGTAAAAAAAAATAGATTTTTGATTGATTTCACAATGATTTTTTTTTTATTTTTATCACAGTTTTCATGTGTCTTGTCATGCTGTAGTCTTTCAAATTGCTCTTGGGTGACTTTGTCATTCCTGAGGTTTGATTTTGTTGAAATTGGAATGGCCACAATACATCCAGAAATGCAGATTTAATGAAAATTTGGATTAGCCTGCGGATGTGTGGTTGTTGTATGTGGCTTGTACTTGGGATAATGCAAACATCTGTTAAGTATTTATGTCTGAATGATTTAAATCTGAATGTGCTTTTCACTTTTCCAGCAAACATTGTCTGTGTAACAAAAACAGAAGCACCATGAAAGGGTTAAAGTCATCTGTTGTTGTGTGATCTGCTGTTGTGTCTGAGGAAACTTTCTTTCTATACCAGCACTCGCAAGGAAAATTACACAATTTCAGTCTTCCCATTTCATTACTGTAGTAACTATGGTATTTTGACAGGTATTTTAGGGCCTTGTTAAAACGCTTCTGGGATGATACAGTTTGTCTTTGTCAAACGAAAAGAAATAAGGATGAATTGAAGAAATAGCAATAACGGTAGAGTAGCAAAGTGCTGTGACACATGTTTCTAGCTCTCAGCTACATTCTAATATACAAAACATTTCATACTCTCTTTCTCTCTCTCTCTCTCTCACCCACATACACACACATCCTCTAATTCCTCTCAGCAGTGGCTAATAAGATGGTTCTCTTGCCGAAAACAGCCAGAGTGTGTTTAATGAAAAGCTTTGTGTGTGTGTGTATGTGTGGTGAAAGTGTAATTATTTTGTGTATTAACATGTGCTCGCTTTGCCATGGTTCAGTGCAAATGGACCGAGGGCTATTTCATGAGATTGTGTGTTAGTGTCAATGACGGCTGTGAGAATACTTCATAAATTCATTTGCGCGCCTGTGGAGGTCAGCGTGTCTCATAATGACCCTTAGCGTTAGCAATAAATGCTAAGTCATTTTATTGCTAAATAATCCAATTTAATGCTTTATCCCATAAAGCACCACAACGGCGATCGCTTAAGCATGATTAAATGAACTTACTCTCTCTTTGGGATAAATAAGAAGCCGTGGAGGTCAGCGTTCTTTGAATGTTTAAGCGTTTCACTAGCGGAAAAACACAAATTCACAATGGACTCATACAGGAATAATTGAAAATGAGATGTTTCACATGAGATGGCCATGAGATGCATCTGGCTTGTCTATATGGGTTTTTAAGAGAAAATTGATGCGCCTGCATGTTCTTCATTAGAGCTTACGAAATTTGTGTCACAGTTTGTAGCCCGACAAATATCACACACTGTTCTGGAACGTTCTGCTCCCATTTCTGAGTGTTTGTTTGTGTGCTTGAATGTTAATGAAGTGAAAGACCGGCCTCTGGAACCGTCCAGGAGTCTGACCTCCTTAGAGGGATACGTAACACTTCAGATGTGTGAACGAGAAACGTGAATGCTGGCATGTTTGTGTGTGTGTTGGTCTCACTCAACTCTGAGCTCCTATTGAATCTGACCTGCAGGCCTGATCAATGTACCACAGCGTGTGATGGAATGAGAGAGTCGACTTATTACCCTGGAGAGAGAGAGAGAGAGAGAGAGAGAGAGAGAGAGAGAGAGCAACACACTTTAGTTACAGGCAAAATCTTGAGGGTGTAAAATATGCAAATGGAGAAACAGAGTAGCATTTGAGTTTGTTCCCTTGCTGACGCTGTGTATTTGTCTGTGTGTTATTCAGAAAAGAACACTCTGTTCTGAGATTCATTAACATATAAACAAAAACACTTTGATTAGTATTATAGGATGCACAAACCTGCTGAATTTGACCCAGATTAGCTTTCATTTTATTGTGTTAGCGGAAGAATTGTGCAATGAAAGAATCATGATCATTCGTGAACATTGAATAATTAGAGCAACGGGTTTATTTTATTCATCAAGATTTTATTTACAGTTTGTTAAGTGTGATCATAATTCTAATACTGTTTTTACTGCTGATCATAATTTGATCCTAAATTGACTTCCAATTATAAATCTAATCATAGCTCTGATCCCGATTCTATTTTTAAACACAATTCATATCATAATTCTGATCCTGATTCTTTTTTAATCATAATTCTTATCCTATTTTGATTAGAATTCTAAACCAGATTCTACTCTTGATCATAACTGATACTGATTCTATTTTCGATCATAATTCTGACCCTTTTTGGATGATATTTGTAATCCTGTGTAACTTTTTATTATGATGCTGATTCTACTTCCTAATTTGATTTCCCACATTTAATTAGACTTGAATTCTGTTTTACTTATTTTTTGATATCGTCACACATGCTTGAACTCAACTTGTTTGTTTTGGGATTTCTATATCTCCCACTTGAGATATCACTTAAATGCAGTTGAACCCAAAGAGCTCAGAAACTGATCCAGAGTGTAGTCAGGGCTGTGACAAGGACAGTCGATTTAAAAAAAACTGTTCACACTTAACCGTACATCTATTGTAGCCTATCAGGTGCATTTGTGTGTGTGTACATAGAGCCCCGATGCACGCTCCCCTCATTATCCTCCCACGGCAACTGTGGCCTGATTGTCATGGTTACGGTCACGGTTAAGGTCACCGATACGCCTGTCTGGGGCATCGTGTAAATCTGAGGTTACGGTTTTTATCAGAGGTCACTGTACTGGGTCGTTACCCCCTTCTGGCTTTTGACCTGCCCTTACCTGTTTGTGTTGCCAATGGCGTGATGGATATTTCAAGAAGGTTTGATTGATTTCTCCTTAAAACACACTGCCTATCCATATGCGACTTTCTATAATGCCAAAGACGTCATATTTCAGCAACTGTAGGTTTTTAGTTGGTGTGTGAGAATAAAGCCAGACCCTATATGCCACACGTCTGCATGCAGTGTGATTTTTAAATCAATTGCTTCGTCGCCAATAGTAATTGATGTGGCTTTGAGTGCTAGGACGCAGACCCGCCCACAAGATCCCTCAAATTCAATTTGGAATCCGAGGGCAGAGAAAAGGTGAGCGACTCAATATCTCATTCATTTCAACCACGTACAGAGACATGCACATCACATATACCACAGACATAGACCCCCCTCCTCCCCACATAAAACCTCACATCTGAAGCAGGACCACAGTAAATCCCCAATGCCCGACTCTGTCTCTCCACACATGCTGGGGGAAACCAACCCCATCACTTGGC